>NC_091998.1:11098424-11398424 GCF_044704955.1 Pristiophorus japonicus | reverse complement strand
TCCCCCTCCATTTTCAATTCGCAATTCCCCTTTTAGGCAAGAGAATCGCCCTCCCCCACCCTAATCTCTGGACTATAATGTAGAAAGGTGGCTACACTGTGCCCGTGGTTTATAAATAATCTCTCTCTTGTGCCAACAAGCAGAGGCATGAGACAGAAGCCTGACGCTTCTCCGAAAGAGGGAAAGTCAGACTGGGCCAGTCGCTCACACCTCCATGTGGCCAGCTGAAGAATTGCAATGATTATTCGAAGCCTGGAAAGACTCCGCCCCTATGACCCCATGACAGATGCATGGCCGGAGGACAAAATAACAAGCGTGTTGGCAACTCGAGCAGCTGAAGTAGAGAGGGTACAGAGGAGATTTACGAGGATGTTGCCAGCACTGGAGAATTTTAGCTATGAGGAAAGATTGGATAGACTGGGGTTGTTTTCTTTGGAACAGAGGAGGCTGAGGGGAGACCTAATTGAGGTGTATAAAATTACGAGGGGCCCAGATAGGGCGGATCGATTTCCCTTAGCCGAGGGGTCAACAACCAGGGGGGCACAGATTTAAAATAATTGGTGGAAGGATTAGAGGGGATTTGAGTGCCCCCTCTCCAGCCCCAGACCATCCTCGGTGCCCCGTCTCCACGCCCAGCACCCCACGCATGTCTTCCCATTTCCCCCCTCCCCCCGGGCACTGCGTGTCTTCCCAACCACTTTAAAGCTTTGTTATCATGAGCCAAAGAAAAACATTGGCTCATTCTCAGAATGAAAAACCTTTTTCCATTTGATATTCCGGAAGGAAGATGGACCCAGGGGATGACGTGTGGCAATTCGAACATCAATATCTCAAGTCTGGGTTACATCATTCTTAAAAAAAATCAATGGAAGCGTTCTTGAGGTATTTACAGGCAATGCGGTTTTCAAGATGGCTGCCGAGGGCAGGATGTCATCATAATCGGGAGGCGATCAGAGATTGCCAGCAAATAAGTCAGCATTAAAATTGTTTTAAAAGTTAAGAGATACATTGCTAATGGATTAATAACTTGAATACTTCTAGACTAACTTTAATAAATAACAGTTTAGTCATTATTTACAGCTGTTTAATTCCTCGTCCGATACAAATGTTTTCTCGTTTAAAAAAAAAAACATTTTGGTTTGTAGGAGTGTGTGGGAGATGCCTGATTAACCTGGCGCTATAATTCTCCTCCCGACAGTTAGTCTGCAAAAACAGCGCAATGGAATTCGAGTCTTGTGTTTGTGATGATTATGTCGCAACAGGAAAATGGTGTGATTCTGACACTGGAGGCCTTTTTATCTGAGTTCCACCTGTTAGATTCCCATGGACTAAAATTAGGCCGAGCTGTTTCAAGATGAATCCCGTTGAAGGCAATAAATGCTCGTGCTTTATGATCCATAACCATGCAAGACCAAACAAGTGGTGAATATTCCGCTCACTGCAGGATGAAACCTTTCACACAATAAGAAGCATGGGTGCTATTTGCATACCTATTCCCTCCCACTTGTTAGGAAGAAAGACTTGCATTTATATAGCGTCTTTCACGACCACCGAACGTCTCAAAGTGCTTTACAGCCAATGAAGTACTTTTGGAGTTTCGTCACAGTTGTATTGTGGGAAACACTGCAGCCAGTTTGCGCACAGCAAGCTCCCACAAACAGAAATGTGATTATTATGTCTGTGATGTACCTATGAATGACTCCACGAGGAAATGTGTTGTACTCAAACTGTAGTGACCGTGGTCCTTTATTCGTAACTCCGGAGTGAGGCAGCTGCATGGTGGCTCCCCTTTTATACAGCCCCTGCCACCAGGGCAGGAAACCCCGGTCTCCACCAGTTGCACCCTCTAGTGGTGCCAGCATGTGTATATACACAGTGTGGACCTTATTAGTACGTCAGGTAACAAGTCTCCATCTTATGCAACTATACAGTGACGACACAGAGAGTATATCTATAGTCTGCACATATAACAGTGATAATGACCAGATAATCTGTTTTTGTTATGATGATTGAGGGATAAATATTGGCCAGGACACTGGGGCGAACGCCCCTGCTCCTCTTCGAAACAGTGCCATGAGATCTTTTACGCCCACCTGAGAGAGCAGACAGGGCCTCGGTTTAACGTCTCATCTGAAAGATGGCACCTCCGACAGTGCGGCACTCCCTCAGCACTGCCCTGGAGTGTCGGCCTAGATTTATGTGCTCCAGTCCTTGGTGTGGGACTTGAACCCACAACCTTCTGACTCCGAGGCGGATGTGCTGCTCACTGATCCACGGCTGACACTCCATAGAAATCCATATTTGTAATGGTTGTGGACAGTTGCTAATAACACACTGTTTTATTTCAGAAAATATATCGGCTTCACAGTAGCCTCACAATCTGTTGCAAAGTGTCAGCCGGGGCTCAGTGACTAGCAGCCTCTTGCCTCTGAGTCAGAAGGTGGTGTGTTCAAATCTCACTCCAGGAAATAAGCACATAATCTCGACTGGCCGTCCCAGTGCAGTGCTGAGGGAGCTCTCACACTTTGGATGAGACATTACACTGCGATCTTGGTTCAGTGATTCAACTGAACCAGGATGCTGACGATGAAATGCACGGTTCAAAGAAGAGCAGGTAGTTCACCCGATGTCCTGGCCAACACTCGCAGCACTTGAGCTCAGCACTCTGTGCAGTATAACTTCAGCTCTGTGCGGGACCCGTTTCAAGAAATGTTTTTCTTTTCATGTTCTAACAACGATTGTGTTTTCTGTCGTTTGATTTGCTACACATCACATAAGAATATAAGAAATAGGAGCAGGATTCGGCCCCTGGAGCCTGCTCCGCCATTCACTAAGGTCACGGCTGATCTGATCTTGCGCTCAACTCCATTTCCCCGCCCGCTCACCATAACCCTTCACTCCCTTATCGTTCGGAAATCTCAAGGAAGCTCGAGTAAAAGCATCAGAGCAGTATTATATCATAAATAATACAGTGGTGTACAGAGTCCGATGAATAACAGTCTAGAACCTTACAAAGTTAAAGGAGTTTGGAGATGGTGCAGTAGATGAAGTGGTTAATTCAACAAATGATTTTGAAAAAAATCACTTGAGCACTTTATAGACTCACCGCAATATCCTTTTAATGTTTTTTTTCCCCCTTCCCCGTAGTCTCTGACATTTGACCTCCCTGTGCTCTCTGACATTTGACCTCCCCATGCACTCTGAAATTTGACCTCCTCATGCTGTTTGGCACATCCCCTCCCCATTTGCTCGAACACCACAAAAGACCCTACTGTATAACTCGGGTGTTGAATGTGCTTCGCACTTCACAAGAAAGAGACCTGGGGGAAGGTTTTCCGCATGCCTCGTGTAGCAAAAATTATTCTTCATAAACATGTTTACCACTTTGTTGCTTATAACTCACTGAAAACAAATCCCTCCCCAATGGAAGAGCGATGAGTACCACAGCATTAAAACAAGGCAACGTTCATTCTCCAACAGATGCATCACCTTTTTATACTTTTCTTTTTAACATTAATTGCGTTCATCGCTCTCTGACCAATCTGTAAACCAGATTGCACTGCAGGCGGAGTAGAGTGAAAACATTTACTCGTACACATTGGTGGCTGTACATCCTGTTGTATTCCTATTCGATGACATCATGGGCATAATCGCACGTCAAAAATCTATAACCTGGCTCAACTCAGTAGCCAGTTCTCCAACTCTCATGGATTAAGGCTCACAATGAATATTCCAGCAAAGAAAGAACTTGTATTTATTTAACTCATTGCACAACCTCAGGCCGTCCCAAATGAAGTACTTTTGGAGTGTAGTCACTGTTTTAACGTGGGAAACGCGGCAACCAATTTGCGCACAGCACGCTCCCACAAACAGCAATATGATAATGACCAGTTAATCTGTTTCTGATGTTGGTTTGAGGGATAACTATTGGCCAGGACACCAGGGAGAACTCTCCTGCTCTTCAAAGTAGTGCAATGGAATCTTTTACGCCCACCTGAGAGAGCAGACGGGGCCTCGGTTTAACGTCTCATCCGAAAGGCAGCACCTCCGACAGTGCAGCACTCCCTCAGCACTGCACTGGGAGTGTCAGCCTCGATTTTTGTGCTCAAGTCTCTGGACCCACAACCTTCTGCCTCCGAGGCGAGCGTGCTACCCACTGAGCCACGGTTGACACCATATTCAGACATCGCTGATGGATCAGAGCACCTTAATAATGGCCACTCACACTTGTTTAACGCAGCAAAAACGATACAGGATGCTTCACGGATAGGCGGCAGTTGTGACCCTGATTGTCATAGGGTGTCATGGGTGGGAAAGAAGCCAAACTGAAAGGATTTGATTGGGGACAGGGTTGGGCACAGTCCAGAACCGTGCCAAGTTACAGGGAGTTTGGAGATGGGGCGGTAGATAACGAGCGGAGTTAAATCAACAAGCGCAGCCTTCATAGAATCATAGAAATTTACAGCGCAGAAGGCGTCCATCGTGTCTGCGCCGAGAGCTATCCAGCCTAATCCCACTTTCCAGCTCTCGGTCCGTAGCCCTGTCGGTTACGGCACTTCAGGTGCACATCCAAGTATTTTTTAAATGTGGTGAGGGTTTCTGCCTCTACCACCCTTTCAGGCCGTGAGTTCCAGACCCCCTCCACCCTCTGGATGAAAGAATCTCCCCTCTAAACCTCCTACCGTTTACTTTAAATCTATGCTCCCGGGTTATTGACCCCTCTGCTAAGGGAAACTGGCCCTTCCTGTACACTCTATCTCGGCCCCTCGTAATTATTATAAACCGCAATGCTACCACGAACTGTCTGTCCCCTCAACCGGCATAACATCGTGAAATGTTCGGCATCATTCTTAATATCATTTTACAGTCAAGTAATTATTTGAGATAATACTGCTCAGATGCTATTATTTGAGTTTCCTTGTGCTGTGTAACACATTAAATGACAGAAAACAATCGTTGTTCGAACATTTTTTTTTAATATATTTTTTTCTTGCAATGGGAAATTTTATTCCAGGCGCGTATTCCTACTCATTTTATTGATTGAAAGTTTAGGGATCAGACAGCTTTAAGTGCCTTCACCTGAGTTGAATTGTAATGTGGATCTGTATACTGCTGTGCGCACCGACATACAATCCCTCAAGTCACAGCCCTTACCCGCCTTATCCTGGCTGCAAAGCGTTATCTCGCAATGACAACTGACTAGTCACTCCTTGTTGCACAGTTACACGATAGTGATCGGAGAGAAGGAAGCTGTATCCAACGCAGCATCAATTTAGAGGCCATTTTCTTGCTACACAGAATCTGTCTGTCTATATTGGTATATCTTGCACCTCATAGCAGCCCATCACACACCGCAAAACATTGTTTTTTATTTCAAAGGGGGAAAAAAAGGCATTTCATCTGACTTGGAATCTGAAATTTACAAATAATTTTCTGACTTCATCCACACATTTCAAAGTGTTTACCTGGATTCTCATTCGAGCAGTGATCTTAAGAACGAAAGAAAGATTTGCATTTATATAGCCCCTTTCATGACCTCAGGACCTCCCAAAGCACTTTACAGCCAATGAAGTACTTTTGGAGTGTAGTCACTGTTGTAATGTGAGAAACGCAGCAGCCAATTTGCGCACAAGCAAGCTCCCACTGTTATGTATGTAACTATGTAATATTTGCCACCAGAGGGGGCGACTGTTGGAGTCCTAATGATCACCTGCACACATGTGCAGGGCCAGTATAAAAGGTTGGCTGCCATGTTGTTTAGGCTCTGGAGTTGTAATAAAGAAGACTAAGGTCACACTAAGTTTAGCTCACAGTACTCCGCCTCGTGGAGTTCTTCTATGCACAACACCCACAAACAGCGATGTGATAATGATCCAGATAATCTGTTTTTGTTATATTGATGGAGGGATAAATATTGGCCAGGACACCGGGGATAACTCCCCTGCTCTTCTTCAAAATAGTGGCCATGGGATCTTTTACTTCCACTTGAGAGAGCAGACAGGGCCTCGGTTTAACGTCTCATCCGAAAGACAGCACCTCCGACAGTGCAGCACTCCCTCGGCACTGCACTGGAGTGTTGGCCTAGATTTATGTGCTCAAGTCCCTGGAGTGGGACTTCAACCCACAACCTTCTAACTCAGAGCCACAGCGGACATGGTCAAAATGATTAACCAGATTAGTGAATAACTGGCACAGCCCTGGCAGAAGATGTGCGAGACCTTTTTGGGTTTTACGAGATAATCTGTGGCAGTCCAAGTAAATGTAACTGTTTGTAAATTCTGAAGATAACTTAAGAGGTCAGTCGTGTTTTGAGACTGCAAGTTACTATCTAAAGTGTTAGAAGACACAGATTTCTTTGATATTCATTCACGGGATGTGAGCGGCAGTGTTATGTTTGCGGTACGACATCACAAACACACGTGCTGTAAGATGGCTGATAACATCATGAAGCCCAGTCAGGTGACTCCCTCTTTATTGTTGTAAACAGCAATGGCTGCAATGCCACAGTAGTCCACTGGCTGGAGCTATATATATTACAGTCGCTGGCAAGGCCAGCATTTATTGCCCATCCATAATTGCCTGTGGTGTTTCTTGTAGCAGTTTGCTACAACTGAATGGCTCGCTTGGCCATTTAAGGGCAGTTAAGAGTAGCGTTGCTGTGGGTCTGGAGTCACACATAGGCCAAACCGGGTAAGGGCAGCAGATTTCCTTCTCTCTAATTTTTACGGCAATCCGGTAGTTTCCAGTCACCATTACTGACGTGAGTTTTTTTGAAGATTTATTTAATTACATTTATCTTCCCGCTCCCTTGACGAACCAGCAATGCGCATGCGCAGAACGCATCCGCCTCATTGGTGGCAGTCACTCTCTTTTATGATGTGCAGAAATCTCCAAACTAATTTGCTTCCTGTGGCCTAGTCCACGAATTGGGGGACACTCTGTTTCACAGCAATACGGGTGTCATCGACCAAATGTCACAGAAGGTATGCGTGCCACTTACAGGAAATATGCTTGACTTTCTATCTCTAGAATATATTTTAAAAGTCTCGCATATAGCATCCACTTGTGTCGCGCTTACAACCTGTAACACTGCCCATCGCATTTTCTGCATCGGTTTTACAGTTTGGCAATACTTCTTCAATTTAAAAACACACTCCTCACATCTGTGAAATATTTGCCAGGCAATCACATGATTTGAATAACATTTGCCTGGGGCAGTGCATTAATTTAGAGTTTGCAGTTCTCGTGCATAGCGCGACAAAATAAACACAGGGAAGCAGAGGTGCCTGTTTGCATTATGGGCAGGCATATTTGCATCGTGAAATTGAGGACAAAGAATATACACACAATTTTTTCATTCCTGGGATGTCGGAGTTGCTAGCAAAGCCAGCATTTATTGCCCTTGAGAAGGTGGTGGTGAGCCGCCGCCTTAAACCGCTGCAGTCCGTGTGGTGAAGGTGCTCCCACAGTGCTGTTAGGGAGGGAGTTCCAGGATGTTGACCCAGCAATGATGAAGGAAAGGCCGATATATTTCCAAGTGTGGATGGTGTGTGACTTGGAGGGGAACTTGGAGGTGTTGGTGCTCCCATACACCTGCTGCCCTTTTCCTTCTAGGTGGTAGAGGTCGCGGGTTTGAGAGGCGCTGTCGAAGAAGCCTTGGCGAGTTGCTGCAGTGCATCTTGTAGATGGTACACACTGCAGCCACGGTGCGCCGGTGGTAGAGGGAGTGAATGTTGAAGGTGGTGGATGGGGGGCCAGTCAAGTGGGCTGCTTTGTCCTGGATGGTGTTGAGCTTCTTGAGTGTTGTTGGAGCCGCACTCATCCAGTGTTCCATCACACTCCTGACTTGTGCCTTGTAGATGGTGGAAAGGCTTTGGGACGTCTCACCCCATTGTTTTGAACTAGATACTTACATGAGGGAGAAAGGAATTAAAGGTTCTGCTGATAGGGTGAGGTGAAGAGGGGTGGGAGGAGGCTCTTGTGGAGCATAAACACCGGTACGGACCTGTTGGGCCGAATAGCCTGTTTCTGTACCATAATTTGAGAGTGCTTCGTCATTCAGCTTTCAAATGCCACGACACAACGACCTAGAGATCAACTCGTACTGACGACATTTTTCTTGTATTGATCTTACACTTTGCTAAATTTCAGTCTTGGGGGAAACATACTCTGCTGGTTGTCGATGTTCACGTACACCTTCTGTAACGTCAATACCAAAGCAAAATAGTGCGGATGCTGGAAATCTGAAATAAAAACAGAAAATGCCGGAAATACTCCGCGTCTGTGGAGAGAGAAACCCGAGTTAAGTTTTCAGGTCGATGACCCTTTGTCAGAACTGGCGAATGTTTGAGCTGTAACAGATTGTTAAGGAAGTGCAGGGGGAGGGGAGGGAAAGGACAAAAGGGAAGGTCTGTGATAGGGTGGAAGGCAGGAGAGATTAGAGACAAAAGGGATGATGGGCCAAATTAAAATGGTAATGGGACAAGTTAAGAAACAAAAAGTGAGTCGAGATAGGGTGTGAATATTAATATGGAACCAGTCCTGGCCTTTTTTTTAAAAAAAAACAGATTGTACAATATTTTCATTTGCCTAGTTTCTGAAGCTACAATCCAAATGAGGGAATAATGAATGGATCACCCAGACCCGACCGCAACTATCCTAGTTTTCACTTGAGGTGAACTCCATCTAAAACGTCCAATATAACCGTAGATATATGTAAAACAGTGGAACGGAAGAGGTAAATGTGAAATACTAGGTTAAACTAACTTGTCACAGTTAGTTAGTAAAATGTAAATTTAGACAGATATCCAGGAATTCTTACAAATGGTGGTCAGTGCTCAGAATGGACAGCTCCATGCTGAAATGGGGGAATTCTTGGGTCGTTCGGGATAGATGTAGTAAGATGAGCTGAATAGCCTTCCTCAGCCTTGTGCATCTTGCGGTTTGGAGTTGGTCATTGAGTTACAAGTAAGTATTCTAGCCAAAGAGACCTTGTGGTGTTGTATGTGAACAACATTGGAATCAGAGAATGGTTACAGCACAGAAGGCCAGCTCTCTGCAAGAGCACTTCAGCCAGTCCTACTCCCCTGCCCTTTCCCCGTAGCCCTGCAAATCTTTTTCCTTCGGGTACTGTATCCAATTCCCTTTGGAAAGCTACGATCGAGTCTGCCTCCACCATCCTTTCAGGCAGCGTATTGCAGATCCGAACCACTCGCTGCGTAAACACGTTTTTCCAATGTGGAAAGAGTAAATAGATTCTCATTTACTGGAGGTTTTACGGTGATGTGACAGCCAGATCCTGCATTGCTATTCCTTCACCACTGATCGAATGATATATCCACCGAAGCATAATCGTTGAAGTACTTCACGCTGAATGTTCAGTCTGGCATACATTACCTAACGCAAATAAAAGCTCGACTTGCCATATTTTGGACACGATGTAATATTATTACTTGGGCTTGAGTTCTTCCATCCCTGTCGCAATATTTTTTTCAATCTATATTTGGTATAAAATGTTATTTTTAAAAATGTTGTAATTGTAAAGATCAAAATCTGTTGTTCAAATCGGGGTGGGAGAAACCATGTTAAGAGACAATTATGATTATTGGGGGGTGAGGTTTAAAAATAATTGTGGGGAAAAAAAGTGTTAAAAGGTGTCTTGATTAACTTACCATCTTGTACGTTCATCATTGAAGCCCCAGGGATATTATCGGGGCAAAATGCCATCCCAGATGTGGTTAGTTTACCCTGCAACGCTGAGACTTCTAAAATAGCAATGGCATTATCGCAAATATTGCTGAATCCATTTCAAAGGATTTCTGTATTCAGTGTGGGTTACATTTATATTTATTTACAATGTAACCGCTGGTCTTTAATCTCTTTAAGCCTTACAGACATGCACTCCGGCAGAAAAAGAAGTAGAGCACATTTTTGTTTACAGAAGCCATCTACTGGAAGAATCACGTTAATGGGTATTGGGTTTTATGGACTAGACGGGAGGTAATGACCGGTTTGCTTTCGAAATACATAGAGAGTGAGGGAATGTTTCCCAACCCCCTCACGAGTGTATGAGCTACTTATTAACTGTTTCATGCCTGAAAAGGTTAGGAGTTTTGCCAATGAAGCCCTTCTTAGTCTGTAGTGCAACCATCCTCAGGATCTGCATGGAGTTGAGGTCGAAGATCAGCCATGATCTCATTGAATCATTCTTCTCCTAGGGTCGTGAATCTTTGGAATTCTCTACGCTAGAGAGCTGTGGAGGCTGGGTCATTGAATATATTTAAGTTGGAGATAGACAGATTTTTGAAATATAAGGAAATAAAGGGTTATGGGGAGCGGGCAGGGAAGTGTAGCTGAGTCCATGATCAGATTAGCCATGATCTTATTGAATGGCGGAGCAGGCTCGAGGGATCAACCGGCCGACTCCTGCTCCTATTTCTTATGTTCTTATGACTGGCGGAGCAGACTCAAGGGGCTGTATGGCCTACTCCTGCCTCTAATACTTGCCGCCTTATGACGCGTTCAGCATTTGAAGTTCAAGTGGGTTAATGGAGCGATAGGGAGAAACGGATTAGTTGTAGGGTTTAGTTACTTGGTTTTCTTGTTATGAAGCTATGTTTTATTTGGTTTTCTCCTCCCCCCTCTTTCCTTCCCCTTGCACACCCTTCCCTGTTTCTCAGGGTGAGCACAGGTAACCTGTTCTCACGCTTTGCAGGGCGGGGGTCATCGATCTTAAGCCAATAAGTGTTTCAATGCAGTACCATTAACCGGTTTTGTTTCCTGCTGCTTTTTAGTCTACCTTTCCCCTACCCTGTCATTCCCCCTCAGAATCTTTGAGTGAGATATCTAATGACTCCTAATGGTAAATGTGTGTGTCTGTGTCTGTGTGAATGAATTTTGGGCAAGGGTGCAAGCTGCCTTTTATTGTGATGCTCCACCCAGTTGAATAGTCTAAGGACATCCCTGTCTAGGCTAATATGAGAATATTGGCTGGTTAGGTGAGGGCACCTGATGTCTGGGCCACCATATCCTAACATGAACACAGTGAGCAAAGGAGGGGAGAGAATTGCGTGGGAGAGCGAGGAAATGAATACTTACTGATTACAGGGGGGGGGTTTTTTGCATTGAAAAGGAAGTTCTCTCGTTGAGTGGATCTACTCAGTACCATGTTCCTTTACTAACACTACACAGGAACAACTCTTGTGACCATCACAGTGCGAAGAGTATTTGTAACTGTTTCTTCCCAAACATGGTGTCCATACTTTAGTTTTGTTCTCTGGATGTTCACAGTGCTGATAAGGTCAAAGTTCTTGCCCGTCCCTATGGTTTGAGGAAGTGGCGGGCCTGCTCCTTTAATCGCTGTAGTGTTTATGGTGATGGCAGTGACCTGAGTCATTCGCTCGTCCCCCTCGGAGAGCATTAAGAGTCAACTATGGAGTGTGAGACTGGACGTGTGTGTGTGTGTGTGCGCAGGGAAGACTAGATAGGGTTGACAATTTCCCTTCTGTAAAGGCATTCGTGAACCAGTTGGGTTTATTATGACAATCCTGCGGTTTGCATTTTTTCTGGTGCCTGCCCAATTGACCAGATTTACTGAATTCAATTTCACGACTAGGATTTGAACTCACGACTTAGGGCATGCTAGTTTAGTCCCATAATCCAGTGAACACTGCTGTGCCCGGCATATGTCCAAACCAGCTCGGGTACGGAGAGAGTAATTTTCGGAGGGCTTTGAAATGATGAACTATGACCTGCCATTGCCATGCATGTTGCGGTAAAACCGATACTCCATCTTTGTTTCTGCAAATCTTTCCCACTTGACCGATTTGCAGAACATGCCTGGAGCATCCATTTTCACTGTTGACATTAACCGTGCGTGCAGATATAGATTACTCTCATGCGGCTATAATGTAACCAACAATTCACAGCGGGATACATTTGAAAAAAAATTTGCATTCCTCACTAAATGTGTTCTATTTTATTTTTGACCTGCAGATCACCAGAAGCTGGAACGCGAAGCAAGAATCTGTCGGCTGCTGAAGCATCCCAACATCGGTAGGTCATTCCGAAAAGACGCACAGTGCTCTGTTCCCAGTTAATGGTGAGGAGCTGCTCGACCTGATTGTGCCTCGGGTGGACTAGCTCCCCCAAAGGACACACGGGATTCTCACCGCGTAAGGGGGGGCGCGGGGGAGGGGAGTACCTGTATTGTATTTGCTTCCTGGGTTCTTTGCTTAATAGCAATGTGTTGCTACGAATTCTTAAGAACTAGTTGGTTTATTAACACAGGTTTAACAATCGCACGACACATTACCAGTTCATCCACCAGGCTCACAACCGCATACCTCACCGTGAATCCCTCGAACCCAACTGGCTGGGGTTTTATTGAGTCTTGTGAACATCACATGGCTCCGATTGGGGTGGAGTGTAGAATATTTCGGTGCAAGGGGTGTCGCAGTTGTGTGGGGCGGACTGGTTGGGCTGGGTGCTCTTTACCTTTCCGCCATTGTTCATTGTTCATAGGTTTATATGTAACCTTCAGGGCTGCTGACCGAGGGCCGTGCGGCTCTTTGTCGGTCGGCACGGACAGGATGGGCCGAAATGGCCGCCTCCTGCGCTGTAAATTTGTATGTTTCTATCACGTGACTGTCTGAGCCACTCACAATGCAACAGCTCTACAACTATTTTAGTCAACTCGGTCATGCACCTGATCGTCTCAGGCGGTCTCCATCCAGACCTGGCTCGGCTTAGCTTCTAAGATCAATAAAGATTGGGTGTTTTCAGACTAGTACAGCTGTAAAGCCAAGAGATGCAATTGTAAGAACTGAAAACAACCAAAGTCATCAAAGGATCACTTTATCCTCAAGTAGAAAGTAGGAGAAACCTGCGAGCATACTCTCAGGTGCTTACATTACAGTGTCAATAATCCACGCTTTGGAACCATCCACGGAGGGAGGGGGCTTCAAATCTCCCCATTTCCCATTTGGCCAGTCCACCACAGCTTGGCCTTATTCTGGATGACACGGTGTGTGGATCATGTTCCTATCTTTTCCCTACCCCGGCCCCACACACAGCCAATAAACACTTGGAACCAGAGCCAGCTAAATAGCAGTGGAAGGTTTTGTCACAATTGTTCGGCCGATTCGAAAGCCTGACATGGTGCTACAGTATTTATCATTATATCCTCCTCTATGTTTGGGGCGTGGAATGCTTCAAGAAGCTATTTGCTGCGTGCAATAGATTGAGAGATTTTATGTGTGGGTTAGATTCATGCTGATATACATTTGTCATATGTTACTAAAACACTTTGATGACAAACCCCAAGAGAATTTTATTTGTTGGTTGTGCAGTATCACATATTACAATCTAGAAATTACTGTTTGCAATATTGGTATATGAACACTTAACATGTTTGATGACATCCTTCGATGCTTTTTTTTTATTAATGGAGGTTTAGTCTCTGTTACAAACATGTTCAGGGTCCGCTTGGGTGATTGGAGGACCTCCAAAGATCATGGATTCAAGCCCCATTCCAGAGACCTGAGTGCATGTTCTAAGCAGGCACTTCAGTGCAATGCTGAGGGAGTGCTGCATTGTCAGAGGTGCCGTCTGCTTGTTCAGGTGGACGTGACAGATCCCATGGCACTCTCGGCCAACATTCAGCCCACATCCAACATCACCAAACGCAGGTTAACGGGATACTCCGCTCAGCCGCTGTTTTTGGAACCTTGTATTGCCCACGTTGGCTGTTGTGTTTGGCAATGTAGCGGCGATGGCACTTCAAAAGTAATTTGCTCGCTTACAAAGAGCTTTTGGGTTGTCCTGAGGGCATGAAAGGTATTTCATAAAGGCAAGTGTCTGTGTTTATCCCCGGTGTCCTGGCCAATATTTCTCCCTCAATCAACAGCACTAAGACATATTATCTGACACATTGCTGTGTGTGAGAGCTTGCTATGCGCAAATTGGTTGCCTCGTTTCCCACATTACAAAAGTGACTACACTCCAAAAGCGCTTTGGGACATCCGGTGGTTGTGAAAGGTGCTATATAAATGCAAGTATATATTTTTTCTTTTTGTTGCCACCTTACTTCGTCTCACCCTATCAGCATATCCTTCTATTCCTTTCTCCCTCATGTGCCTTATCCAGCTTGCCCTTAAAGGCATCTACGCTGTGTGCCGCAAATTGGGCTGCAGTGTGTGGTCCAGGCTATCAACGTCCCACGTTTGATCCTGGTCTGTACTTGAGTTAGCTGCCCTCAGCTAGGGCGGTAATGTTGTTGTACTTGTCCCTAGTGCCACCTGGGCAAGAGAAGGGGGCAATTCATCCATGGTGACTACTCTTGATCGCCACCCAGTGGTTCCTGTGCAAGGTGTCTTGGGACCGGGCCAGGATTGGGCTGGATTGTAATGGCCCCTCCCCCTCCCCCCTCCACGGTTGTCTGGGCAACTGATACCCAACATCTGGGCCATTTGAGTCTGTTCCAGAGGACCGCTGCCGCCAATGGAATTATACCAATGTAGGGGCCTCAGCCTTCGGGAGAGGAGAGGAGGAGACCAGGGGTAAATGTAGCTTTACTGCCCCTTCAGACATGCTTTCTTGGCCAATGTGAATTTGAAACCACTCTGATTTATCGCCGTTTTAAATCCCAGCAAAGGCAATATGTCAAGAAGGCGAAATTGCAGCTCTCTCATGCACCCACACGCCAGAGGCAAGGAGAGGGCAGCGTATTGCGATTATGTTGTGAAATGTTAAATCTGTGACAAATCTTGGCAGTTTCCTTCAGTATTTTTAATGCGGTGCCAACCTGTAGCAGTTTGACATCCCGTGGGAATCATGGAAGATTGCTTTTCTTTATCCGACCCTCCCCTGTGTTAATAAATCAGGGGGCAGTCAAATTCACAGCGGCCAAGAAAGGAATCGGGGGTGGTGTTTTCCTGAATATAAAGTGCCCATTCTGCTCCCTCCATATTAATGATCCCGCCAGTATGAATAATCTTTTTGGCCTCTTCCAACTTGGATGTCCCTCTTTGAAGTCCTGCAATTATTTAATCCCAATTACCCCATAAGAAATAGGAGGAGTTGGCCATACGGCCTCTCAGGCCTGCTCCGCCATTCAATACGATCATGGCTGATCTGATCTTGGCCTCAACTCCACTTCCCTGCTTGCTCCCCATAACCCTCGACTCCCTTATCGTTCAGAATTTACTGTTCTAATATATGGCAGATTCAAAACCAGCCCAGTGAGATGGGGAATGGGATTTAATTGTGTTTTTTTGAATTAATTATTGAAAATGATGTATTCACCAGCGATTTGGGTATTGGATTCTGCTTTTGATGTAGAAAACCCGCATTTGGCAGTTTACAGAGTTTGGGGTGCGGGAATGACGACGATCGCTGAACTGTAGTCGGGAGGTGGCGAGGGCTGACCGTGACCCTGGTCAAAGGGACGGGTTTAAGGAGGCATTTAAAGGTGGGGGAGGATGGGGCGGTTGTGGAGAGAGGTTTACGGAGGGGGTGCCAGAGTAGGGGTGAGATGACACGATGCCTTTTCACCAGTAGAAACATAAAAACATAGAAACATAGAAAATAGGAGCAGTAGTAGGCCATTCGGCCCTTCGAGTCTGCACCGCCATTCAATATGATCATGGCTGATCCTCTATCTCAACACCATATTCCCGCTTTTTCCCCATACCCCTTGATGCCTTTTGTGTCTCGAAATCTATCTATCCCCCTCTTAAATATACTCAGTGACTTGGCCTCCACAGCCTTCTGTGGTAGAGAATTCCACAGGTTCACCATCCTCTGAGTGAAAACATTTCTCCTCATCTCGGTCCTAAATTTCCTACCCCATATCGTGAGACTGTGACCCCATGTTCTTGATTTCCCAGCCAGGGGAAACATCCTCCCCGCATCCAGTCTATCCAACCCAGTCAGAATTTTATACGTTTCAATGGGATCTCCCTTCATTCTGCTAAACTCTAGTGATACAGGCCTATTCGATCCAATCTCTCCACATACGACAGTCCTGTCATCCCAGGAATCAGTCTGGAGAACCTTCCCTGCACTCCCTCTATGGCAAATAATGAGGCAAATGGAGGGAATTCACAGAAGGTCAGAGTCGGAGGGATGAATAGGGTTACCAACCCTCCAGGATTGACCTGGAGTCTCCAGGAATAATTGATTAATCTCCAGGGTACTGCTGTGAGCAAAATCCACGAGAAAAATCATGGGGGCATTAAAAATTGTGGGTTTTTAGCTTTCTTTGTTTATTAGTTATAAGAATATCCGACATGGGGGGAAACAAAGCTGTTTGACAGTCAACAATAATCCAATCGGGGCAACGAAGAGTCGACTCGCTTTTCACTTGGCAATGGGAAGGTGGTTGCCGCGGCTATGGATGTGTCGGGAGACCAATGGTAGGAATCTGGGGGCAGGGCGGACGGGGTCAGGAGGTTATGCAGGCGACACCTCCAGGAATATGTCCAACTAGAGTTGGCAACGCTCGGACTGAAGGGTGGGAAGAGTTGTCAAGGCTGGAGGAGGTTAGAAAGTTAGGGAGAAGCTTGGCCGAAGAGGAATTTAGAGATGTGCACGCTAAGTGCGTTGAGAGATGGGCAACCAGCCCTTGGTGCAGGACAGCTGAGTTATGAATAAGGTGGAGTTTATGGAGGGTGCAGGATGGGAGGCCAGAGAGGAAGACATGGGATAAATAAAGTTCAGAGGTGACACATGGCACTTCACTGGTAATGGAATGAAAGACAAGCGATGTTGCCGAGGTGGAGTTCAGCAGTCAAGATGATGGATAGGATTGAAATTCACAAAATAAAAGGAAGTATAATATTTTTGAAACAAAGTGCTAGCTGTTTAATTTGCAACAAATTGAACATCTGTAAAAGCTCACATCTGCTAAATTCTTCAAGATAAGAAACAAAAGCTGCCATCGGGCCCCTCGAGCCTACTCCGCCATTCAATAAGATCATGGCAAATCTTCCACCTCAACTGCACTTTCCTCCCTGATCCCCATATCCCTTGCTTGCTGCGGTATCCAAAAATCTGTCGATCTCTCTCTTGAATCTACTCAACGAGTGAGCATTCACAGCCCTCTGGGGTAGATGGGGAAAGAGCGGGGAGGGAGTGGGAATAACTGATTGATCTTTCAAAGAGTTGGCACAGGCTCGATGGGTTGAATGGCCTCCTTCGGTGCTGCATCATTCTATGATTCTAGAAAATTCCAAAGATTCACAACCCTCTGAGTGAGGAAGTTTCTCCTCATCTTCGTCCTAAATGCCCGATCCCTTATTTGATTACACATAGAAGGGAGATCCAACAGGGTTGCCATTTTGAAGAAAATAAGTCTTGAAAGTTGGCCATTTTGTACTGAGCCTAGCACCTATTGATACAAGTCAATAAATCACCACAACTAAGTCCCGCTCACACATCATCCCTGTGCTCACTGACCTACATTAGCTTCCGGTTAAACAACGCCTCGTATTCAAAATTCTCATCCTTATTTTCAAATCCCTCCATGGCCTCGCCCCTCCCTATCTCTGTTAATCTCCTCCAGCCCCCCACGCCCCCCCCCGAGATGTCTGCGCTGCTCAAATTCTGCCCTCCTGATTATAATCGCACAACCATTGATGGCTGTGCCTTCAGCTGCCTGGGCCCCAAACCCTGGAACTGCCTCCCTAACCCTCTTCGCTTCTCTGCCTCTCTTTCCTCCTTCACGAGGCTCCTTAGAACCGATCTCTGTGACCAAGTTCACCTGCGCTAATTTCTACTAAGCCGGCTTGGTGTCAAATTTTTATCGCATAATACTCCTGTGAGAAGCGCCTTGGGTAGTTTCACTACGTTAAAGGCGCTATATAAATACAAGTTGTTGTGGTTCATTTAATTACATATAAACAGATCTAATAAAGATTGTCACTTTGATTCTGAAAACAAAACTCGTAAAGTTTACTGAAGAAAGGAGACTGCCGTTTTACTGGTGAAATACACGGTGTTATCTGCGGTCGGATGCCCTGGTTTAAGATGCAGCCACGTAAGATGCTCGGTGCTTTCCAGGCAGTGACAGCACAATCTTTGCAGGATTTTGTTTCACCTCTGGCCGGTTGAGAATGGGACAGACACTTTGGCGCAGTGAACGTCACCACACAGGCAGCAGTACAGAGCGATAACTCCTTCGGATGTTGGGAACAGGTTTGGGAAGAGCCCCCTCTCCTTTGTGTTGCAAGCACACCTACAGATCTTCTCAAAGGATGAGCTTAATTTCAGAGGAAATAGCGGAAATTGCCCTGACTCGGTTTATGACGCTGATGCACCAGGAATTCTTACTCCAATGTGGCTGACACAAGGCCCCAACAAAATGGCGTAAAATCGATACTACATTTTGTAGCGGGCTCTAATGGATGTACGAAAGTGCAGATTTTGTAACTTGCCGGTGTTCCCTTTAAGCTGTACGGCCATGCAGAGCTCTGAAGGTCCCACGCAGCCGACTTTTAAATGGGAAAAATGCGCGTGCGCCGCATTTTGAATGGCCCGCGAAGCCCCCCAAAAATTACAGGGAGCATTGTAACACACGCAGTGAAACTTCGCTAAACATGTTCCACAGAGTACACGTCTCAGTGTGGGTTGTATTGCCTCAGAATTTATTGCAGGGTTCGTTTATTTTGTTGCTTATTTCCTTCTGTTTGTTTAAATTGGTCAATTGCGGCAGATTTTGTGACAACCGATGACTGACTGTGAAGTTTATCTTTCATCGAATGTTATCATTTTAACTTGAAGTTGTGATTGTTTTTTCTGTTGTATAAAGTTTGAGATGTTGAGTGCAAGTTGCATTTTGGAACCATGATCCACACAAATAGAGCGAACAGATATCTCTGGTGAGCGGGCCCCAGCATCATTCATTGGGCTGCAGACAGGTTTGGGCGAAATATCCTGGAAGCCCTCAAACGTTAATAGTCTGTGTAATGTATTTGCTTCATGGGTTCTTTGCTTAAGAATTCAACACAACATATTGCTATTAAGAACTAGTTGGTTTATTAGCAAAGGTTTAACAATCACACTACACATTACCGGTTCATCCACCAGGCTCACAACCACCTGCTTCATCGTGGATCCCCCAAACCCAAGTGGCTGGGGTTTTATTGAGTCTTGTGAGCATCACGTGACGGGCTAAGCCACTCACAACTCAACAGCCCTACAAAGCTGTGAGCATGCTCACAGGGGCATACATCACAGTCTGCCCTTGTTCCCCATCTTCATTCTTGACTGTGATCTCTGTCTACATGTGGCAAACCGTTTACTATTGCGGCTCATAATTGACTTTGATGGCTACAGGTTGAATCTCCCTTATCGGGCACCCTCGGGACATGGCCTGTGCCGAATAAGGGATTTTGCCGGATGAGGGGAGCCCAGCGGCCCAAAGGTGGGGTGGCGGCCTGGGGTCGGGGGTCAGGAGGGCCTGAAGTGTCGGCGCGGCCCCAAAGTCAGGGTGGAGGTCGGCCACATTCTGCACCTGAGCCCCCGGCCGCCGGAATCATGCCAGGCGAGGATGATACTGCCGGATAAGGAGTCCCGGATAAAGGATGTCCAACCGGTACTTGCGTTTGACAAACTGTGTTTAGCACGTTGGCGAGCACCCAGCTCGCTCGGGAAACCCACTGACTCGCCGTTACCAAAAGACAAGTTAGTCACGGCGAGGCTGCGGATCTGCGCGATGGGCCACCAGCCCAGAGCAGGAGCTAAGCGCGTCTTAACCCTTTAAACTGTCCCTGCTCCCAAACTGGGGAAACGAGTCGCAATAAATCATCTCTTGTTTTGCCTTGGTGAAAATGTGTGATGAGATGCACCGGCGACGAGAATTGATGTCGAAGTGCGTGTAGTCACTACTAATGAACTGCCGCAAGCTGTAGCAGTGCTCCGAGCTGGGAGGCTGAGAACAGCTGACGATATTGACTTCACTTCCAGCTTTGAGAGGAGCTTTCTGGCTGCCCCTTATGTCTCTCTCGGCAAGGCTGGACTGCAGCTTATCGAGGGACTGATCAATAAGATATTCTGCAAAGTCATCTCTTCTTCCTGTGAGTCCCAAGACATCTTAATTGCTTTGGTCTGGATACCGCTCAATAATTCACACTCTACTGCCTTGAATTTTTAAAAGCTGTCACCTAGAAATTACTATTCGTGAACGGACGCTTCACACATTCATTTGAGATTATTTTGGGTCCGCTGTTTTAATGCAGGCATTAACCTATTTACTTTAAATGGGTTAACACCTCTGCAAAAATAGGGAACAGCAGACGTCATAAGACTGTTGTTTCTAAATTTCAATATATATAATATATTTATATATTTATTGATATGGTAGTGGTTGTCGTCGTCTTCTTAGGCAGACCCTCTGAGTCAAGGATGACTCAAATAGTGGCATGGGAATCTTTCACATCCACCTGAGAGCGCAGCCAGGACCTCAGTTTAACATCTCACACGAAAGACAGTCCCTCAGCACTGCCCCCCCCCCGACTGAAGTGCTTCCTCGGCACTGCCCCTCCGACAGTGCGGCGCTCCCTCGGCACTGCCCCTCCGACAGTGCGGCGCTCCCTCGGCACTGCCCTGGAGTATCAGTCGAGATTTTTGAGTTAAGTCTCTGGAGTGGAACTTGAACCCACAACCTTCAGACTCCGATGTGAGAGTGCTACCTGCTGAGCCAAAGGTAGTGGTTGTGGTACCATGGCAAGTTGAATTGAATTCGATAGTTCTGGTAAATCTGTGGGTTGGCACCAGAAAAGAAAATGACCACGGCAGTTGTCCAATTACAACTTATCTTTTAGTGATGGGAGCCTGAACTGGTCTGGCCGACATGCGACTTCAACCCCACACTGCATGCTTGACTCTTTCAAAGAGCCAGCAGAGGCACAATGGGCCAAATGGCTCTTTTCTGGGCTGTAAGATTCAATGACTCTTGCTGCCCTTGCAAGCCACTCCATTGTAAGAACAATTGTTACAACCTAACGCCATTGTGGGAATATCGTCACAAGGGCTGCAGTAGATCAAGACTGAGACCTACCTCCACCTTATCAGGGCAACTAGGGATGGGCAGTAAAAGTGGCAGTGATTGAGGATTGGTTAACACACAGAAAACAGAGAATAAAAGGGTAATTTTCGGGTTGGCAGGCTGTAACTAATGGGGTGCCGCAAGGATCAGTGCTGGGGCCTCAGCTATTCACGATCTACATCAATGATTTGGATGAGGGGACCAAATGTAATACATCCAAGTTTGCTGATGATGGATGGGAATGTAAGTTGTGAGGAGGATGCAAAGAGGCTTCCAGGGGATATAGACAGGCTAAGTGAGTGGGCAAGAACATGGCAAATGGAATATAATGTGGAAAAAATGTGAAGTAATCCACTTTGGTAGGAACAATAGAAAAACAAGGGTATGTTTAAACAGTGAGAGATTGGGAAATGTTGGTGATCAGAGGGAGCTGTGGGTGTCCTTGTACACGAATCACTAAAAGTTAGTGTTTATGTATGTAAATCTCACCAATATGTAAGATTTGCCACCAGGGGACACACCTGTGGGAGACTTAAGGGTCACCTATGCACCCTGAGCAAGCAGGTATAAAAGGCAGTCTACTATGCTTCCTCCTCACTCGAGTCACATTAAAGAGACCAAGGTCACAACAGTTTGAGCTTACAATACAGTTTTGTGGAGCTATTCTGAACATAACAGTTAACATGCAGGTACAGCAAGCATTTAAGGAAGCAAATGGTATGCTGGCCTTTGGATTTGAGTGTAAGAGTAAAGGCGTCTTACTGCGATTATATAGGGCCCTGGTGAGACCACACCTGGAGTACTGTGTACAGTTTTGGTCTCCTTACCTAAGGAAGGATATACTTGCCATTGAGGGAGTGCAACAAAGGTTCACCAGACTGATTCCTGGGATGGGGGGGGATTGTCCTATGAGGAGAGATTGAGTAGACTAGGCATATATTCTCTAGACTTTAGAAGAATGAGGTGATCTCATTGAAACATACAACATTTTTACAGGGCTTGACAGGGTAGATGCAGGGAGGGTGTTTCCTCTGGCTGGGGAGTCTAGAGCCAGGGGTCACAGTCTCAGAATAAGGGGTCGGCCATTTAGGACTGAGATGAAGAGAAACCTCTTCACTCAGAGGGTGGTGAATCTTTGGAATTCTCTATCCTTGAGAGCTGTGAATCTCAGTCTTTGAGAAACTGAGATCGATAGATTTTTGAATATTAAGGGAATCGAGGGATATAGGGAAAGTGCAGTTGAGGTCGAAGATCAGCCGTGATCTTATTGAATGGCTCAAGGAGCCATATGGCCTACTTTTCCTAATTCTTATGTTCTTATGACAGCATTGCCTGCATCTCAAAAACAAGTGTTAAAGAAACAAGGTTGTGTATAACCTGGTAGCTGAAAACAAGCTTAGTAAATCTCATTACCAGTCATACGATGCAGTAATAGACATTTATTCAATACATCATGCTCATTATACAGTCCAATTGGAATAGAACGCACATTAGCAAATAGTCATCTCTGCTCTACAGGAAACTCATTCTGTTTTTCTTAATATAGTCGTCTTGTATTCATTGCATTGCTAATATGTATTCCCCAAGAACTAAAACCGCATACGGTGTATAATATTTTTCCAAGCTTTTCTGTTCTCCAAAAACTGTTGGGAGAAATTATCTCGGGTGCCAACAGGCTTTCCTAAAGCCGTTCTGGGAGAACTGTGCGTGGGGGAGGAAGCGAGAGATTTTTGCCAAAACATGAATGTTTTTCAAAGTACCTCAGCCTGGCTAGGTGCAGGAGCATGGCGGGAACACGGACATTACCAATCGACTGTTCTTGTTTACTGATTCTACTGCGGGGCTGCCAGGCTTTCAGTTAATTAGAGTTCAGACTACTGTAGGCGCTAATCCGGGAGCAGCCCTTTAAACGCCCAGACGGTCTGTCCATTGTCGATGTCTGTGTGTTGTGTGTGTAATCCCGAGCATGATGAAGAGACAGCGTCTCTGTGTGGTCCACACAACAGACACGACGAAGGCTTTTCAGGCTGACATCATTTACCTGTTGAGCGCCATTTCCTATCATCATCTCGGATGTTGATAGTTGATGCAAAGGCTTGAAAATTACACTCTGGATATCAAAAGAAAAAGAAAGATTTGCATTTATATAGCACCTTTCACAACCACCGGACGTCTCAAAGCACTTTACAGCCAATGAAGTACTTTTGAAGTGTAGTCACTCTTGTAATGTGGGAAACGCGGCAGCCAATTTGCGCACAGCAAGCTCCCACAAACAGCAATGTGATAATGACCAGATAATCTGTTTTTTTGTTATGTTGATTGAGGGATAAATATTGGCCAGGACACCGGGGATAACTCCCCTGATCCTCTTCGAAATAGTGCCATGAATTCTTTTATGTCCACCTGAGAGAGCAGGCGGGGCCTCGGTTGAACATCTGATCCGAAAGACGGCACCTCTGACAGTGCGGCACTCCCTCAGCACTGCACTGGGAGTGTCAGCCTAGATTTATGTGCTCATGTCCCTGGAGTGGGACTCGAACCCACAACTTTGTGACTCGGAGGCAAGTGTGCTGCCCACTGAGCCACGGCTGTCACTGATATCAGTGTGCGAACACCCATTCTGGTGCAATTCCTTTGTCTACTATGTTTATCGGTGCCGTTAACCCGTTTAGATGCCTCTGTTAAGGTAGGGACCAAAGAGTTTCCTGCAGATTGTGACGAAGAGTTAAACTGGGACCAGCCAGGTTCAAGCTGCAGGTTATAAGTTTCCCCTGGTTGTAAGTTTAGACACTAGTTCAGCTGTTGGAAGTGGGTGACTGATGGGGGGCCAGCTGGAGCAGGAGAAGAGCAGGTGAGGGTCGTGGCCAAATCATTCTGGGGGTCTTTAACATACTTCATTGTAATACTGACCGAAGCCTTTCTTTATGGCTGGGGGAGAGGGTGGGCCTTTTTATTAAAAAGAGGGAGAGGTGGCAGTAAATTACGATGACCATATTTCCCTGTTTTCCAGGCGCAGCCCTGGGATGAGGTACTGTGTCGTTGGGCAAACACTGTCCCCCGGACAATCCCCGGTTCATGAAACTCTTCCCTGAGTAGACTCGAGCCATATTCATTGGGAATTGCCGCATGAAATAACAACAACTTGTATTTATATAGCGCCTTTAACATAGAAACATAGAAAATAGGTGCAGGAGTAGGCCATTCGGCCCTTCAAGCCTGCACCGACCGCCATTCAGGATGATCATGGCTAATCATGCAACCTCAGTACCCCACCCCTGCCTTCTCTCCATACCCCCTGATCCCTTTAGCCGTAAGGGCCACATCTAACTCCATTTTGAATCTGTCCAACGAACTGGACTCAACAACTTTCTGTGGTAGAGAATTCCACAGGTTGACAACTCTCTGGGTGAAAAAATTTCTCCTCATCTTTGTCCTATATGGCTTACTCCTTATCTTTAGATGTCATGAAACTTCCCAAGGTGCGTCACAGGAGTATTATGGGACAAAAAAATTTGATACCGATCCACAGAAGGAGAAATTAGCGCAGGTGACCAAAAGCTTGGTCAAAGAGGTAGGTTTTAAGGAGCGTCTTGAAGGAGAAAAGAGAAGCAGAGAGGTTTAGGCAGGGAGTTCCAGAGCTTGGGGCCTTGGCAACAACAGAAGGCACATCCACCGATGGTTGAGCGACTATCACCAGGGATGCTCAGGAGGGCAGAATTAGAGGAGCGCAGACATCTCTGCATTAGACAGAATCGCAGTTTCAGGTCAATGGACTGAAGTGTGTTATTGTATTATTCACAAAAGGTGTCGGAAATCGCTTCAGTTGTGTGACGACGTTACACTTGCGGTAATGGTGTGCACATTTGCATCGGTAGTGTATCTGCAACTATTAAAATATCGGCTGCTAAAAAATGTAGCCTTGCTACGCTGCTCAGCCTCCGCTTTGTATCCTGGCTACTCCGCTGTGCTCTCACCCTGTGTCCCAGCATTCGGTTTCGAAAATACAGTTTTAAAACTATGTCTTGCATTATGCGAGAAAAATATAAATAGGAAGCAAAACGAATCCGAAGTGGTGAGCAGAACGGATCATTTTACATTCGCTTGATTTGCTGTGTTTCCATTTCAGTTGGGTAATTTTGAGCTGGCCCAGTCCTTCAGAAGAGAGCCCAAAATAAGGGCAATAAACCAAAAATCTTGCAATGAATAACACGTCCCCAAAAATCAGCATCATAGGCAGTCCCTCGGAATCGAGGAAGACTTGCTTCCACTCTAAAAGTGAGTTCTCAGGTGAACTGTACAGTCCAATACGGGAATTACAGTCTCTGTCACAGGTGGGACAGACAGTGGTTGAAGGAAAGGGTGGGTGGGGAGTCTGGTTTGCCGCACGCTCCTTCCGCTGCCTGTGCTTGGTTTCTGCAGGCTCTCGGCGACGAGACTCGAGGTGCTCAGCACCCTCCCAGATCCTCTTCCTCCACTTAGGGCGGTCTTTGGCCTGGGACTCCCAGGTGTCGGTGGGGATGTTGCATGTCATCAAGGAGGCTTTGAGGGTGTCCTTGAAACATTTTCTCTGCCCACCTGGGGCTCGCTTGCCATGTAGGAGTTCCGAGTAGAGCGCTTGCTTTGGGAGTCTTGTGTCGGGCATGTGGCCCACCCAAAAAAACAAGATAGCTGGCCAATCCTCAGCCAGCAGCGCAGGAAGGACATGAAACAAAGAGGTTTGCAATGCCAGGCTCAGGCAGTGACCATACTGGGGGCAGTTAAATGGGCAGAATAATCATCGGGGCCTTTCCATTTAAGCTCACAGGCCGAGAAGCTATTCCCGACCCTGCCGATGACTCATTCACACTTTGCCACCTCCAGAGGTGGTGACAGCCTCTCTGGAATCAGTGGTGTTGGAGGGCGGTGCATGTGACCCCCGTAATTCGGACCATCCTGGTGAATTCTTGGGCAGGGTCCGACACCAACTGGCTGCTCCGCAATCCTTTCGGGGCTTCCTAGAATCCAGACATTTGCAGAATCGTTGGCAGCTGATCTTTCTTTCCCCTTTCAAAATAAAGCTTTCAAAAGGCAATGCAATGATATCACGGTCGTGAAAAACTTAGAAGCCTCACAGCCTTCAACAGTGGCGACATTTGCCAATAGTCAGCAAGGATAGAGAGACCAGGGGGCTTGGTATGAGCACTAACAAAATTGGAACTCAAGGTAGAAAGCAGATGACGAATGGTGCCAGCGATGGGAGTGGAACTCCCTTTAACACGCATGGCTTAGATGAGGGAGCGCAACAAAGGTTCACCAGACTGATTCCTGGGGATTCTCGTGGGGATTGTCCTATGAGGAGAGATTGAGCAGACTAGGCCTATATTCTCTAGACTTTAGAAGAATGAGAGGTGATCTCATTGAAACATCCAAAATTCTTATAGGGTTTGACCGGGTAGATGCAGGGAGGATGTCTGGGGAGTCTAGAACCAGGGGTCAGTGTCTCAGAATAAGGGGTCGGCCATTTAGGACTGAGATGAGGAGAAATTTCTTCACTCAGAGGGTGGTGAATCTTTGGAATTCTCTACCCCAGGGGGCTGTGGAGGCTCAGTCGTTGAGTATAACTTTGACAGAGATCGAAACATTTTTGGATATTGAGGGATATGGGGATAGTGCAGGAAAGTGGAGTTGAGGTAGAAGATCAGCCATGATCTTATTCAGTGGCGGAGCAGGCTCGAGGGGCCGAATGGCCTACTCCTGCATCTAATTCTTATGATAAATATAGGGTTGAATTAAACCAGCTGTTTCAGTTGGGCAATGAATTGGGCTAGGGGGACACATGTCTTGAGCAAGGTTGGAGATTAGACAAGTTTCCTTTCCCATAGGACAGTAGACACAGACTGCTGGAGGTTTGGGGTCAATGGATATCTCTAAAGGCACTGCTATCTATTGAGGGCATCGACAGCCCCGTTTGGTTTGGAAGATCTTTTTAAGTAGGGCGAAACAGGACGTGAGCGGCAGAGAAGTGCATGATGCATGGACTTGGATGGAGTGGGTTTGATGGACCCAGTAGTCTTTTTCTGCTTTGGACTTCTTATGTTCTCGAGAGGGTTAGGAATCTTTGGACTTCTCTACCCCAGAGGGCTGTGGATGCTGAGTCAATGAATGTATTCAAGCCTAGAATCCTTGGGCTCTAAGGTAATTGTAATGTTCACAGGTTTGTGGAGCTGTTACATTGTGAGTGGCTTAGCCAGTCACTTGATGTTCACAAGACGCAATAAAACCCCAGTCAGTTGGGTCTAGGTCATTCACGATGAGGCATGCAGTTGTGAGCTTAGTGGATGAACTGGTAATGTGTAGTGTGACTGTTAAATCTTTGTTAATGAGTTGATATGAATTCTTAAGCAAAGAACCCATGAAGCAAATACATTACAGGAAAGTGGAGTTGAGGTCGAAGATCAGTTGTGATCTTATTCAATGGCAGAGCAGACTCGAGGGGCCGAATGGCCTACTCCTGCTCCTTTTTCTTACGTTCTTATGAATGAGGACGAAGACCATTTGAGACTTGGTGACAACTTGGTTTAAAAAATCTAAGCTTGCAATAGGGAATGACAGATTCACGACAGTGCACTGTAATGCACAAGTTGTCGGCATTAGAGAGCAGGATAGGTTAGCAAAAAATAATGAATTCCATGAGAGGAATCTAGTTCAGAAAATTGGAAACCAAATGCAATTATCAGAAGATTTCTCCTGCTGAAAGAAAATACTTTGCTTACTGAATCTATCTTTAGACAATACAATTAAAATGAGTAAACTCTACCCTACGTAAACTAGAGATGATCTGAAATGCGGCTGCCCATGTCCTAACTCGCACCAAATCCTGCTCACCCATCACCCATGTGCTTGCTGACCTACATTGGCTTCTGGTTAAACAATGCCTTGATTTCAAAATTCTCATCCTTGTTTACAAATGGCCTTCGCCCCTCCCGATCTCTGTCATCTCCTCCAGCCTCCCACCCCCCCACCCCCTCCCGAGATGTCTGTGCTCCTCTAATTCTGCCCTCTTGAGCATCCCTGATTATAATCGCTCAACCATTGGTGGCCGTGCCTTCTGTTGCCTGGGCCCCGAGCTCTGGAACTCCCTGCCTAAACCTCTCCGCCTCTCTACCTCTCTTTCCTTCTTCAAGACGCTCCTTAAAACCTACCTCTTTGACCAAGCTTTTGGTCTCCTGTGCTAATTTCTACTTATGCTGCTCGGTGTCAAATTTTTTTAATCGCTCAATACTCCTGTGAAGCACCTTGGGACGTTTCACTATGTTACAGGTGCTTTTTAAATACAAGTTGTTGTTGTTGTAAAGTTGTAATGATTTGGGTGGTACCATTTTTTTAAAAAAACTAAGGGGAAAACTTTCGCCGGGCTGTTTCTCTACCAAAAACAGCTATACTGCTGAGAAATCTGCTGAAAATGAAGGTGAAAGTTTAGCCCAAAGTGTTTAATGTGTAATATGCTTGCGGAAAGTACTTGCCTTTCATTCCTGGTTCATTCACTATTTCCATCTATTTCAACGTGATGAATTACATCAGATTTCTTTGCAGAGATTTGAAAGGAGGTGTGGAACAAAGGAGTGTAAAAATCTGAGTTGCTTTTCATAGAATCATAGACTAGCTCAGCCCAGAAGGGAGACTTTTTTCCCTCGGAGCTCATTGTATAATGCAGCTTTAGTAGGTGGTGCCCATTGTGGTTCACAGAATCCCATGAGCATTTCTGCAAACGACTGGAGGTAGAAAACACAACAATACCTGACGACAGCGATATCCGGGTATATCTGGGACAAATGCGGGGTGGCTGATGGCAGCTGGCTTCTGGAGGTTGCAACGGAGGACTTGGAGCTGGCAGATGAACAGAGGACGCTCGGGCTTGCCAGCATTTGAGAAATGGCTGTTGACATTTTGTTCATTCCACTTCCAGCAACTGCTTTGGAGCTGGGGCCAAAGGCCACCGAGCAAGTCACAACGGTAATGTTTGACCCAGCATTGTGGATCGTGTGATCCAAATACAGTACATGCCAGTGGATGGGCACAGTGTCAGCAGGAGCTTGTGAACTAAAGGCAACATTTCTCAAGCAGCAATTTTTCAGCGTCAGCTGTGGCTCAGTGGGTAGCACACTCGCCTCCTGAGTCACGAAGGTCATGGGTTCAAGTCTCACTCCAGAGACTCGAGCATATAAATCCAGGCTGACACTCCCAGTGCAGTGCTGAGGGTGTGCTTCACTGTCGGAGGTGCCGTCTTTCAGATGAGCCATTAAACCGAGGCCCCGTCTGCCCGCTCAGGTGGATGTAAAAGATCCCACGGCACTATTTCGAAGGAGAGCAGAGGAGTTCTCCCCGGTGTCCTGGCCAATATTATCCCTCAATCAACATAACTAAAAAAACAGATTATCTGGTCATTAACACATTGCTGTTTGTGGGAGCTTGCTGTGCGTAAATTGGCTGCTGCATTTTCCCACATTGCAATGGTGACTACACTTCAAAAAGTACTTCATTGGCTGTAAAGTGCTGAGGTTGTGAAAGGCGCTATATAAATGCAAGTCTTTCTTTTCTTTCACACATTGTACAGAATGTCGATTGACACCACAGTGCCTGCCAGACTCGCAGCAAACAGTATATTTACTCAGCAAACAGCAAAGCAAAGAAAGTCTATTCACAGAGTCTTATTTAAAAAGAGTCTGCCACAAACAGCAATCGCGTGGCCGAGACTGCGGCAAATTCTCCCGATAAACACTGGCTGATTTCTCCAGCACAATGCAGTGAGCAGTGGATAGTTACATAATACAAATTATGTGCGTAAAATCAATCCCAGTCACTCTCAGCTTGGTCAAAGAGGTAGATTTTAAGGAATGTCTTAAAGGGGGAGAGAGGTAGTGAGGCGGAGAGGTTTAGAGAGGGAGTTCCTGTTATGTCTGTAATGTACCTATGAATGACTCCACCAGTTAATGTGTTGTACTCAAACTGTAGTGACCTTGGTCCTTTATTTGTAACTCCAGAGTGAGGCACAAGCATGGTGGGCAGCCTTTTATACAGCCCCTGCCACCAGGGTAGGAAACCCCAGTCTCCCCCAGTCGCACCCTCTAGTGGTGCCAGCATAGTATATACACAGTGTAAACCTTATTGATAGTGCATCAGGTAAGTAAGTCTCCACCCTATGCAACTATACAGTGACTACACAGAGAGTATATCTATAGTCTGCATATATAACAGTTCCAGAGCTTGGGGCCCAGGCAGCTGAAGGCACGGCCATCAACAGTTGAGCGATTACAATCAGGGATGCCCAAGAGGGCAGAATTAGAGGAGCGCAGACATCTTGGGGGGGTTGTGGGGCTGGAGGAGATTACAGAGATAGGGAGGGGTGAGGCCATAGAGGGATTTGAAAGCAAGGATGGGAATTTTGAAATCAAGGCGTTGCTTAACCGGGAGCCAATGTAGGTCAGCGAGCACAGATTTTCAATCTGAGATCAATAGATTTTTGCTAGCCAAGGGACTCTGAGGTTATTGCGGGATATGGCACCAAGGCAGGTGGATGGAGTTCGGATGCGGAACAGCCCTGATCCCATTGACTGGCGGATCAGGCTCGATACAATAACTTCATATAACTGTTAACGTAGTTCTTACTCCTTGGTATTCTATTACGGGCGAGCGCATACTCCGCCCGATTACTGCCTGGGTGCCGTCAGTTGACAATGTGCTGACTCGTGTCTCTGCAACAAATGTTGAACTTGGAGATGGCAATGTTCCAGTGCTGAAAGGTATTTCGGCACCCTTTTAAAAATGAACAGGGGGTTCCCCCGGTGTACTGCCTACATTCCTCCCTTAAAAGCACCAAAGAGAGAGATTAACACTCATTTCCGCGCCAGGAGTGTGATCACGGTGTGCATGAACCGATTGCCACTTTGGTCTGCACAACAGCATTCACCGTACTTCAGTTATTCATTGTTTTTGAGGTACTTGAGGCACTGTGTCAGCCATGGCTCAGTGGGCAGCACTCTCGCCTCTTGAGTCAGAAGGTTGTGGGTTCAAGTTCCACTCCAGGGACTTGAGCACAAAAATCTAGGCTGACGCTCCCAGTGCAGTGCTGAGGGAGCGCCGCACTGTCGGAGGTGCCGTCTTTTGGATGAGACGTTAAATCGAGGCCCTGTCTGCTCTCTCGGGTGGACGTAAAAGATCCCATGGTGCTATTTCAAAGAAGAGCAGTGTCCTGGGGCTAATATTTATTCCTCAATCAACATAACAAAAATGGATTATCTGTTTATTATCACGTTGCTGTTTGTGGGAGCTTGCTGTGCGCAAGTTAGCGGCTGCATTTCCTACATTACAACAGTGACTACACTTCAAAAGTACTTTATTGGCTGTAAAGCGCTTTGAGATGTCCGGTAATCGTGAAAGGCGCTATATAAATGCAAGTCTTTTCTTTCTGACAGAAGTGAAAAGGCTGCTTTTAAGCGCAAATCCACTTTCTTTCTTGCAATGTACGAATCCCTTCAGCAGATTCCATCTTATTCTGCAATTCTGTATTTATTCTGCGACCGGCTTGGTCATTTTAGTTTAGCTCTTGAGGTATTGCAGTGCAGCAAATGAATCATCACATTACTTCCACTCCATGTACTGTATTCCCCATTGACGATGATGAATTATCAGCAATCCTACTAAAATAAACAGAATGAAACAAATGGGTCATGATGTTACCTCTACTCTTAAGACTGACCTTCACATCTCACTTGTACTGCATAATGAGTCACCGCCCCTTTATACATGAAGGAAAACATACAATCTTAGGAGTGGGCCATTCGCTTCATCGACCCTGCTCTACCATTTTGTTAGACATGGCACCTCTTAATCTTCTCTCCATATCCCTGAATATTCTTGCCTCCCATGTAAGTAACTATCTCCCTTTTGAACAGCATTTATTATGACTATCATAGTCAACAAGCGGTTCTGAATAGTCAACAAATTCATTCTTTTAAGCTTCCCCATAGCTTAATTTTTGCCCCAGCATCTCATTTGGAAGTTAGTCTGATGCATTTACTTCCTTTTTATAGATGAAAAGAGTTGCAAATCGTACCTGGCTACATTGGAATTATCTTCACCATTTCTAGGCAAACAGTAGGAATGATGGAACAAGAGGAGGCCATTCAACCCCTCGAGCCTGTTCCGCCATTCAATGAGATCATGGCTGATCTGTGACCTAACTCCATATACCCGCCTTTGGCCCATCTCCCTTAATGCCTTTGGTTAACAGAAAGCTATTAATCTCCGATTTATAATTAACAATTGATCTGGCATCAATGGCCGTTTGCGGAAGAGAGTTCCAAACTTCTCCCACCCTTTGAGTGTTGAAGTTTTTCCTAATTTCACTCCTGAAAGGTCTGGCTCTAACTTTTAGTCTATGCCCCCCTGGTTCTAGAATCCCCAACCAGTGGAATAGTTTTTCCTCTATCTACCCTATCTGTCCCACCCACCCTTTACCTCACTGACTACCTGTCCCACCTGTGAAAGGGACTGTAATTCCCGTATTGGACTGTTCAGCCACTTAAGGACTCATTTTTAGAGTGGAAGCAAATCTTCCTCGATTCCGAGGGACTGCCTATGATGATGATTCCCTTACTATCTACCCTCTCTGTTCAAAATTGTCAAACATTTGTTAATGTCAGCTTGGCTCAGTGTTAGCACTCTCACCTCTATCTCCAGAAGGTTGTGATTCCCAAGATTTAAGCACATAATCCAGACTTGAACCATCAGTGGAGCTGTGACCGAGGGAGTGCTGCATTGTTGGAGGTGCCGTCTCTCAGATGAGACGTTAAGCCGAAGCCCAACTAAGTTTCAGTATAGGTGGACATTGAAGATCCTCGTAACATGATTGAAGGAGGTGTCCTGGCCAACATTCCTTTGTCAACTACCACCACCAAAAATGGATTAGCTGGTCGTTCATCTCATTTGCTATTTGTTGGACCTTGCTGTGGGCAAGTTGGCAGCCATATTTTCCCAACTCGCAACAGAGGTTCTATACCTCCTGAAGTAATTCATTGGTTGTGAAGCACTTCAGATTGTCCTGAAGATATCAAATATGTTCTTTCTTTCGAAGTAAAAGATCTCATTGCACAATCAGTGAAGCTTTGGCCATCATTTGTGCCTCGAGCACTATCACAAAGAAAGACTACATGTGGTCATGTATTTCATTTGCTGTATATGGGATTTTGCGGTGTGCAAATTAACTATCTTTTAAAAAATTCATTCCTGGGATGTGGGCGTCGCTGGCAAGGCCGGCATTTATTGCCCATCCCTAACTGCCCCTCGAGAAGGTGGTGGTGAGCCGCTACCTTGAACCGCTGCAGTCCGTGTGGTGAAGGTGCTCCCACAATGCTGTTAGGGAGGCAGTTCCAGGACTTTGACCCAGCGACGATGAAGGAACGGCCGATATATTTCCAAGATAACTCGTAAATAACAACCGTGACTATAATTTGGAAAGTAATTCATGGGGATATGGTAAGGGATAATATAAATGCAAGTTGGTTCTTTTTCTTTCTGTGGATTTTAGCAGCTCTCCAATGGGCAAAAGATGTCTCAAAAATATAGTGCAAGGGCTTGCAACCAGGCATTAGTCTGAGCAAATGCTCGTGAATGTAGGAGAGTTTTGCAGTGAGGGGGCATTATTTGCAGTATGGATAGGGTGATGAATTAAAACGTGCGCTTCCCACTGGGTGCGAGCCAATTGATGCTCCTGGTTCTTCCCAAATGAGGTTGCTGGAAATAGACTCCACGGGTCTTATTCACAGAAACATTCTAGCAATGCGAGAATCTCCACTCCCTCCGCTATGTATTTGCACCCCTATTGCACCAAGAGCTAGTGCCTTGGAAGCATCAGCAATACCCCGACTCTTCCATTTTTAGACAAAATAGCTCCGGACAGCTGCAGGGTGACAGTCTTGTGACATATGGTTGGTATTGTCAAAGGGCTTGGGTGGCAAGGTTGTAGCTCCGGCCTTTACAAGTGTGAGGAGGTCACCGAGCTTTTAGTACAGACACCGATCGGGGCCTCCGCATAGTCAAAGCTTAAATCATCAGCATTAAGCTGAGATAAATTGTCGTCTTGTCAAATCTTGTACCCAGAAACGCTGTAACCTCTTTCTCTCGTCCTCTTTTAAATGTGTTTCCTCCCCGGTCTACCTGACTGAGAAGGTGCAGGGGATGTGCTGGATCCGGCTTTTAGACTTCTTCGAATGGCACTTTTTAAACAAGCACTAAAGACGTGCCAAGATTAAATCTCTCAAATTTTCATTCTGTGCCTGCGAAGGGACACACAGAGAGAGAGTCAGACACACAGAGAGAGAGAGAGACAGACAGAGAGAGAGAGAGTCAGACACACAGAGAGAGAGAGAGTCAGACAGAGAGAGAGAGACAGACACACACAGAGAGACAGACACACAGACTGGTGGAGTGCAGTCACTTTTGTTATGCAACATCATCAACAACTTGTATTTATATAGCGCCTTTAACGTAGTGAATTGTCCCAAGACGTATCACAGGAGTATTATGAGATTAAAAATTTGACACCGAGCTGCAAAAGTAGAAATTAGCGCAGGTGACCAAAAGCTTGATCAAAGGGCTCTGTTTTAAGTCGCGTCTTAAAGGAGTAAAGAGAGGCGGAGAGGTTTAGGCAGGGTGTTTCAGAGCTTGGGGCCTAGGCAACAGAAGGCACGGCCACCAATGGTTGAGCGATTATAATCAGGGATTGGGGAGGGGAGGTGGTTATGGGGCTAAAGGAGATTACAGAGATGGGGAGGGGCGACGCCTCGGAGAGATTTAAAAATACGGATGAGAATTTTGAAATCGAGGCGTTATTTAACCGGGAGCCAATGTCTGTCAGCAAGCACAGGGGTGCTAGGTGAGCGGGACTTGGTACGAGTTAGGACACGGGGCAGCCGAGTTTTGGATCACCCCTAGTTTACATGAGGTAGAATGTGGGAGGCCGGCCAGGCTTGTGTCGGAATAGTCAAGTCTGGAGATAACACAAGGATGGATGAAGGCTTCATAAGTGGATGAACTGAGGCAGGGCCGGAGACAGGGCGATGTTACCGAGTTGGAAATTGGCGGTCAATTTGAGCACAGCAACCTCCACAGACAGCCAAGGTTAGCTGATCTGTTTTTGGTTGTGGGAAGAATGTTGGTCAGGACACTGGGTGAAAATCAGTGCTGAACCACCTTTGCATTTGCTGTATAACCTCCCTATCATTTGAGGTTCATTTGGAGCTCGGCTGCAGGTATAATAATGCATGTGCGCCAATATTTGCTCCATTTGAGGGCTGCAGCCTGAAGCATTATAGAAAGGAGCTTGTGTGCATTGTTTTAACATTTAGACTGAGAACATGGCAGTCAGTCAATATCGGTCTATCTTTTGGCTCTAATCACTTCCTACTCACGCTGAGCCAGTTCAATAAATTATAGTCCCACTGCGAGTGGAGGTCAAAAGTCAACAAGCAGTTGTCTCCTGTACTGCTCCTGTGATGTTGCTTCCTGAAGACTTACCCGTGGACTGAGCACAATAAATAACCTTCAACTTTGGGGCTGTTCTGCGTGTGTCCGCTGTGTGAATTTTCAACCAACAGAAAGCCAATTGTATGTTTCTATAACCTTTGGTGTTGCAGTATTGCATCTGCTGTAAGAACAGAAGTTGCGACACGATTTAAACCTTGTGGTTCCCTCCATGAATCAGCAGGTACCCATGAAATCTACTGAACCCGTTCTCTTCAACATTCTGGAACTAAGATTAAGATGTTCCCAATCTCATCAAAAATGTTTTATACTCTCGTATCTGTGTATTTCCTGTCAGCTTTTTCCATTCCAAGTTCCTATGTCCGCATGTATAATGCATACTGTGTTATGTATTCAACTCTTTGTAACCTGCATGACACCTGACTACCAGAGGGCCTACCTGTTGGCATCCCAAGGGATCTCAGCATCCCTTGGGAGCACAGTGTATAAGCAGGCCACCAAGGGTTACTTGCACTCTGGAGTCTTATTAAAGGAGCTAAGGTCACACTTGCTCATTGTACACAGTACTCAGTTTCATCCTTTATTCTGAGTGTACCATACTGTCTATCCCTCACTCACTCATAGACAGTCCCTCGAAAGGAGGATGACTTGCTTCCACGCCAAAAAGGATGAGTTCACAGGTGTTTCTATGAAGGACCTGAACTACATCCTGAAGGGTGGAAGATGCCATTGCGTGGATTTTTTTAACGTGGGGTGGCCGTTACACACCAGCCACCACACGGGCTTGACCGAGCTAGGTCTTGGTCCAGTGGCAAGGATTACCCAAGACGACTGGAGATCAGCTCTGCTGCACGGACCAAGTGCGCGCACACATCGCAGTGTGGGCTGGCCCGTGCTGCCCCTGGGCCCCGAACTCTCACCTCCCCTGGGCCCCGGTCATGCGTAGACACACACAGTCTCTGACATACTGAGACACAGTCACACGCACTGAGACACTCACTCACTCACACAAAGCGTTATTCGCATTAACACACTCACTCAGACAAACTCCCCCTCAGTCTCTGACAAACATACTCACTCTCACACTAACACACAAACTCTCTCCCTCACACACTGTCTGACGCACATTCTCTCGGACAAACCCCCACTCTCTGTCAGTCACTCTCACACAGTGACAATCACACTAACACCATCAAACATCTCGCACTCACTCCCTGTCTACATACTATCTATATATAATGCTTCAGTTACAACCCCTCCTGGCATAGGTGCCAGAGTGCCACCACTGGTGGAAGGGTGTAACTACAGTGCGACGGACAATGAACATTGGAATTTATAATGGCAACATGCAAATCAGGACAGAACATATGACTTTTTAAAATGGGACTGAATTATACCTGCATCCTGGCCTCGTAAGCCCCCGCTCTCTTATCCCACTTCATAGGAACGTGACACTTGGGAATAGCAGTGTAAAAATAGGACGCCATTCAGCTCCTCGAGCCTGTTCCTCCAATGAGTTAGATCGTGGCTGATATGTAACTTAATTCCATTTACCCGCCTTGATTCGGTAACCCTTTATACTCTTGCCTGACAAAACTCTTATCTACCTCCGTTTTGAAATACTTATTTGATCCCGGCCGCCCCCTCCAGCCTCAACAGCTTATTGGGAGGGGGAGTTTTCCAGATTTCCACTACCTTCAGTATGACGAAGTGCTTCCTGATATCACCCTTGAAGGGCCCAGCTCTAATTTTACGATTATGCCCCCTTATTCTGGACTCTCTTTCCCCGCCCTCCCCGCATCAGATTAAATACTTTCTCTCTGCCTACCCTATCAACTCGTTTAATCATCCTAAAGACCTCAATTACATCACTCTTAACGTAGGGCTGGAGGAGATTACAGAGATGGGGAGGGGTGAAGCCCAGCAGGGATTCGGAAAGAAGGATGCGAATTTTAATTGATGGCATACATGTAGCAATTAGTGAGCCAAGGCACAATCCTGAGATGTACATCATTCCGAAAGGGCACCATTTGTGTGATGGTGCGTGATGCAGGTTTGAAAACGGCATAATGTCGAGTTCTCTGACTGGGCCCACAGTTCTTTTATTTTAGGACATTCTAATGTGAGAGCACTACTCCAAAAACACACACAGTAAGGGGCTGAAATTAGCCTGTCGTACGCGAGTCATAGAATCATAGAAATTTACAGCACGGAAGGAGGCCATTTCGGCCCATCGTGTCCAGCCCATCGTGTCCGCGCCGGCCGACAAAGAGCTATCCAGCCTAATCCCACTTTCCAGCTCTAGGTCTGTAGCCCTGTCGGTTACGGCACTTCAAGTGCACATCCAAGTACTTTTTAAATGTGGGGGGGGGGCGGGGAAACGGGGCACAGAACGGGGCGCTATCGGTTCCCGTAAAATTGCATGGGAGTTAGCGAAGGCACAAATCCACTATCACCGCGCCCCCACTGGGAGCACCCCGGGCTGCTGCGCCTCCGGCAATTACGTCATCGCCGCGCGCGGTGACCCCTCTTCGCCCCGCAGCAGAAATTGGGCCGCGTCCCGTGAGGCTGCCGCGGGCGAAGCCAGCGTCACCTCGGCTGGGTCCCGAGCCGGACCGCACTCTGCTCGCGGGCGCAAGTTAAAGGGGGCGGTGTGCTGCTCCGTATGCCGCCTTTTTTTTTTAAATCCAACTCACCGGTTCGGGCCGCTGTCCGCTGGTTTCCCGGTGTCTGTGCCGCGATTGTGCAGCCCGGCGCTCCGTTTCACGGCACCCTGCGTCCCCAGTTGGCCAAGCGGAGGCCCATCAAATAGGCCTGCAGAGCTCGCAGGTGCCCTCCCCTGTGACGGGAAGGGAGGGCCCGTGGAACGCGTCTGCACCGCGGCGTTCGCCCGGGTAGCGCCCCCGATCCCGCCCCGAGAGGATGTGGAGCGCGCGACATTGGGCCCCACTTCCTGTCGGGGGCGGGGGGGCGGGTGCTTCCGGTGCGTGATTTCCTCCCCGCACGCCGAATGTCCGGCCTGGGAATAGTTACCGCCCGAACACGGGACGATACGCAATTTCGGCCCCCTGAGCCTCTCCGAGGATTTGGACAGACTCCTCTCGGGTGGCTGTCTCTGTCCAATGCTCGACGTCACGACACTGGTCGCTGCAGTTCCTGCTGCGGCCTGATTGTCCACAGCTGACTGCAGTGCAGTGAGCCAACCAGCTCTCCTGTAAAATATCCTCTCGGGCGGTTTCTCAGCATGCTGCAGGCGCTGGAAAGCAGGAGCTGCAAGCTAGACACTCCGAGGCACCCCCCCCCACTGGTGGGGAAAGAAGGCCACAGTCTCGGTCCTGCCATCGGTGTTGCCATCGCTTGTTCCGTTCCCTCACCTCCAGCGCCTGCTGCTGTGCTCCGCCCATTCTTGTCCTCGCAACCTTTAGAGCCTTAATTCTTGTACTTCTAAGCAACCGCTTCGTGCCATCGCCCCTGCGCTTGCTGACCTGCACTAGCTCCCGGCCCGGCAACACCTCAAATTTATTTAAAAAGAAATTCTCATCCATGTTTTCAAATCCCTCCGTGGCCTTGCTCCCTCTCTATCTCTGCAACCCGCTCCAGCCCTATCACCCTCCGGAGATATCTGTGTTCCTCAGATTCTGCCCTCTTGAGCATCCTTGATTATAATCGCTCAACCATCGGCGGCCGTGCCTTCAGCTGCCTGGGCCCCAAGCTCTGGAACTCCCTGCCTAAACCTCTCTCCTCTCTACCCCTCTCCCCTCCTTTTAAGAAGCTCCTTTAAAACCTACCTCTGTCCTACGATCTCCTTATGTGGCTCGGTATCGCACTTTGTTTGATTACGCTCCTGTTACTACATTAAAGGCGCTATATAAATACAAGTTGTTGTAATTTGAATTAAGCCATTTAAAAAAAAACGCTGCACAGGAAGCTGTAAGTACACAGAAGAAATCAAAACACATCATTCGAGATTCAGCAACTTGGAATTAACGGGATTAGACTAATATGGTACTTTACTGAAAAAAAACATTGAAGTCAGCAGTCTATTTTTAAACAAAAATAATTGCTGGAGGCGTTTACGAAGATAACGCAATAAAAGCATGGCAATGGGGCTTACAGCAGAAAATGTGATCGGGCCCAGGGCTTCAATGGTGGGCCCAGGGCTGGATTTTCGGTTTAAGGCTAATCAGGGCGCTAATGGCGGCGGGGAGGTACATTTTGCAGCGGGAAATGGTTTGCGTCGCCATCCACAAAATCCACCAGCTGGGCCTTGAGTGTGGGGTGGAGCGCTGAGGAAGGTGTTCCACATCGCTCTCAGAGCGCTAGGCCGACTGAGCGACTGAAAATCCCGAGCTAAAAAGTCGGCATCGGAGCGTCCTAATAGAGGTCCGCCTGCAACGACAAAAAATATCGGGACACAAAACACAGAAAACATTCCCGATATATTACTCATTATATCTGTAATGCATTTATGAATGACGCCACGAGGCAATGTGTTGTACTCAAACTGTAGTGACCTTGGTCCTTTTATTCATAACTCCAGAGTGAGGCACAAGCATGGTGGGCAGCCTTTTATACTGGGCCCTGCACACCTATGCAGGTGACCCTCAGGTCTCCCACCACAGTGCCCTCTGGTGGACAGCCTCTGCCACAGGAGCAAGAAACCCCGGTCTCCACCAGTTGCACCCTCTAGTGGTGCCAGCATAATACATACACAGTGTAAACCTTATTGATAGTACATCAGGTAACAAGTCTCCATCTTGTGCAACTATACAGTGACTACTTGATAGTCTGTCATATCCAACAAAGACATTGATGTGCTAATCATCAATGGCATGTGTCTTCAAGTGGCTGTATAGGCCAATTCTGGATGCACATAGTCTCTTGCACGTCGGACAAGGGAAGTTCGATGTGCCTGATGCTGACAGTACTGCCACCTGATGTCATCTATCTCTAGTGTCCCGCAGGCGTTGATATCGGCTTTCTTTGAAGGTCTGGCAGGCAGTCCTCGTGAGGGTTCGCCACTGGATTTTATTAGCTGCTGTATTCTCGAGGTCCTTTGGTCAGATGCCACAGTACTGGAGGTTAGCCTTGATGCAATCTTTATAGCACTTGCGGGGACACCCCTGGTGTCTTCGACCTTCACAGAGCTCGCCGTGAAGAAGCTGACGAGGGATCCTTGACTCATCCATGCGGATGACATGTCCAGCCCACCGGAACTGGGCTCGGATGATCATCACCTCGATGCTAGTTGATTGTGCTCTCTCCAGAACCTCAAAGTTTGACACCCGGTCTTGCCAGCATATGTGGAGTATAGATCTGAGACTGCGCATATGGAAAGCTTCCAACTTTTTGATGTGATGCCTGTAGGGTGTCCAGATCTCACATCCATAAAGGAGAGATGAGAGAGCGACTGCTCTATACACCAACAAGTTTAGTTGACAGTCGGATGTGGTGGTGACTCAACACCTTAGTGCGTAAGCGACCAAGTGCCTGGCTGGCTTTACAGATCCTTGCATCAATCTCCTTGTCCAAGGACCCGTCACTTGATACGGTGCTGCCAAGGTACTTGAAGCTGTCCACTGACTTTAGTTGTATACTGCCGATGAAGACTGTGGGGAGCAGGTGCTGTGGTGCCAGGGGCAGGCTGATAGAGAACCTCGGTTTTACTAAGGCTGATGGTTAGGCCAAACAATTCTGTTGCCTCAGCAAATTTGCTGAGTATGAATTGTAGGCCACTCTCCTTGTGTGCCATAAGGGCGCAGTCGTCAGCAAAGAGTGCCTCTAGGATGAGTCGTTTCCGTACTTTGGTCTTTGCAGCAAGGCGACGGAGGTCGAACAGTGAACCATCTAATCGATATTTCAGGTAGACCCCAAGCTCCAAGTCTTTTATGGCATAAAAAAACAAAAAAAAAACAATCGCACTTAACTCCTGCCGTCATTCTTTTGTTCACCGCTGCCGGAATAGCTCGGATCACCCGCTGTTCCAGGCGGTCCCACCAGGGGGTGCCGCTCCAACCGAATTTCACAACAGTGAGTGGGCAAAAATTTGGCAGATGGAGTATAATGTTAGAAAGTGTGAGGTCATGCACTTTGGCAGAAAAAAAAATCAAAGAGCAAGTTATTATTTAAATGGAGAAAGATTGTAAAGTGCTGCAGTACAGCGGGACCTGGGGGTACTTGTACATGAAACACAAAAGGTTCGTGAGCAGGTACAGCAAGTGATTAGGAAGGCCAATGGAATCTTGGCCTGTATTGCAAAGGGGATGGAGTATAAAAGCAGGGAAGTCTTGCACCAGCTATACAAGTTATTGGTGATGCCACAACTGGAATACTGCGTGCAGTTTTGGTTTCCATATTTACGAAAGGATATACTTGCTTTGGAGGTAGTTCAGAGAAGGGTCACTAGATTGATTCCGGAGATGAGGGGGTTGACTTATGAGGAAAGGTTGAATAGGTTGGGCCTCTACTCATTGGAATTCAGAAGAATGAGAGGTGATCTTATCGAAACGTATAAGACTATGAGGGGGCGTGACAACCCTCTGAGAGAAGAAATTTCTCCTCATATCGGTTTTAAATGGGCGGCCCCTTATTCTAAGATCGTGCCCTCTAGTTCTAGTCTCCACTGATAGGGGAGACTAGAACTAGAGGGCACGATCTTAGAATAAGTTGCCGCCCATTTAAAACCGATATGAGGAGAATTTTTTCTCTCAGAGGGTTGTAAATCTGTGGAATTTGCTGCCTCAGAGAGCTGTGGAAGCTGGGACATTGAATAAATTTAAGACAGAAATAGACAGTTTCTTAACCGATAAGGGGTTATGGGGAGCGGGCGGGGAAGTGGAGCTGAGTCCATGACCAGATCAGCCATGATCGTATTGAATGGCGGAGCAGGCTCGAGGGGCCGTATGGCCTACTCCTGCTCCTATTTCTCATGTTCTTATTAACACCGTTGAAACCGGGGGCATTGCACACCGACCGGCGCGATGTTCCCGGGCGGTGCTGCTCAGCATCGCCACAAAATCGGCACCAAGTGTCCCGGTGGGGCGCTGGAAGCTGGCTGCCTGGGCGGTAACCAATTCCAGAGCCATTACTGCCCCTGTGGGGCGCTAACGAAAATCCAGCCCCAATAGTGTCCTGAAAGGATGGAGGAAATGGCATTTATAAGGCAGTGAAGTGAGGGGGCAGAGGTCGCAGGTCACAGTCCGTGCCCGCTCCCAACCTCCCACACTGGGAACACACATGCACACACAATGCACACCTGGAGTTGTTGAGAAGCCTTGTTGTTCTGCGTCTCTCACTTCACCATGTAAGCTCGAGTCTGCCTTCCTGTTATCTCTATGACTGTAGTTTGATTTTGAAGGCGCCCTCTTTTGTTCAAGCATTTTACAAACCCCTACCCGTTAATTGCCGATGTTCCCTTTTAAGCTGCGCAGCTGTGTAGCACTCTCGAGGTGCCGCATAGCATGGTGTACAGTTCTGTCTCCTTGCCGAAGGAAAGACATACTTGCTTTAGAGGGAGTGGAGCAATGGTTCACTAGATTGGTTCCTGGGATGAGGGGATTGCCCTGAGAGGAGAGATTAAGTAGACTAGGCCTGTATTCCTTAGCAGTTAGAAGAATAAGTGGTGATCTAATTGAAACGTATAAAATTCTTAAGGGGCTTGGCAGAGAAACTGTTTCTCTGGCTGGGGAATCTACAACACGAGGTCATAGTGACAGAATAAGGGGTCGGCCATTTAGGACTGAGATGAAGAGAAACTTCTTCACGCAAAGGGTTGTGAATTTTTGGAATTCTCTACCCCAGAGGGCCGTGAGTATATTCAAGACAGAGATACTTACATTTTTGGGAACAAAGGATATGGGGATAGTGCAGGAAAGTGGAGTTGAGGTCAAAGATCAGCCATGATTTTACTGAATGGTGGAGTCGGCTCGAGGGGCCGAATGGTCGGCTCCTGCTCCTAATTCGTGTGTTCTTGTAGCTGGCTTTTGAATAGAAAAACTGCGCATGCATGGAACTGTGAATGGCCCGCGCAGCCTGATAAATAGGCCGCTTGGGCCAAAAGAAAATGAGCGGTTATCACCCCGCTGCCATGCATCTCCGATTACGGTTACGATGGCTGATATAAATTAGTTATACAATAAAGCATATATATTTATGACTTGGGTCACCTGCCGGCAAGAAGGAGTGAGCAATTCACCCACTGCCCGCCTGCTGTTAAAATCAAGCCTCGGCTCTCCTGTGAACCAAAATCTACGCTATGGTACATTCTGTGCCTGAGATCTTCTCTTTGGCGTCCCCTGGAGTCGAGGACGACTTGCCTCCACACTAAAATGAGTTCTTGGGTGACTGATGAGACCAATTCCAAAGAAACACAACCCTTTGAGTGAAGAAGTTTCTCCTCATCTCAGTCCTAAATGGCCGACCCCTTATCCTGTCACTATGACCGACAGTCTCTGTCACAGGTGGGGCAGATGGTGGTTGAGAGGGGTCATAAGAACGTAAGAAATAGGAGCAGGAGTCGGACACCTGGCCCCTCGAGCCTGCTCCGCCATTCAATATCATGGCAGATCTGATCATGGACTCAGCTCCACTTCCCTGCCCGCTCCCCAGAACCCTTTATTTTCTTATCGCTCAAACATCTGTCTATCTCCACCTTGAATACATTCAATGACCCAGCCTCCACAGCTCTCTGGGCCAGTGAATTCCATAGATTTACAACCCTCTGAGAGAAGAAATTCCTCCTCATCTTTGTTTTAAATGGACAGCCCCTTATTCTGAGACTATGTCCCCTAATTTTAGTTCCCCTATGAGTGGAAATATACTTGGGTGGGTAGGGTGCTTGGGTTGTCGTATGCTCCTTCCGCTGTTTGTACTTGGCTTTCGCGTGCTCCCGGCAAAGAGACTCGAAGTGTTCGCCGCCTTCTCGGACGCTTCTCCTCCACTTTGAGCGGTCTTGGGCCAGGGATTCCCAAGAGTCGGTGGGGATGTTGCATATTTTTCAAGGAGGCCTTTGAGGGTGCCCTCCTGGGGCTCGCTTGCCGTGACGTAGCTCGGAGTAGAACGCTTGTTTCGGGAGTCTAGCATCGGGCATGCGGACAACGTGGCCGGAGATAGCCCAGAGGTAACCATATGCTTGATGGTTGTATTCGGCCACCGCTGTGAACTCTGCTCCTGGTTACCGATTCCATCCTCCTCCCCCAGCCACTCACCCAGGCTGAGCCAGACAGTGGGGGACTTTGACCTCTGACCCAAGGCTGAGCTAGAAACATCGCATCCAACTCATCGCCACAACTTCTTGTTTCCGTCTCGCCAGCACCGCCGGTTTCTGCTCCTGCCGCAACTCTGCAACGCTGAAACCCTTGATCCCTGCTTTTCACACCGACAAAATGATTTTCTCCATCGAGCTCTGATCCTCCAACCTCCATAATTTCTCTGGATTATTCATAGGTCGATGCCTCCCTTATTTATGACTGCTTTTTACAGGCCTGTGCAATCTCAGCACGGGAGCGTTTCAAACCGGTTTAGTTTTTTTAATTCATGCTGCGCCCTGCTTTAAGTGCAGCAGCTGCTTAACTGCACAGTATGATCCCAAGGTACTTGCTCCTGTCCGCGAATTATAACCAATTATCCCCTCAAACACGCTGGTGCTGGCAGCCTCCAGCTCTACCTGGGTCAGGGTGATGGACGACGAAGCCTGTTGGTCAGCCATGTCATAGGTCAGCTGGGAAATCAGGTCAACAGAAACTTGCATTTATATAGCACCTTCAAGGTCATGAAACTTCCCAAGGCATTTCACGGGAGCATAATCAGACAAACATTGATACCGAACCACAGATGGAAACATTAGGACAGGTGACCGAAAGCTTGGTCCAAGAGGTGGGGTTTAAGGAGCGTCTCGAAGTGGGAGAGAGACGCTCAACCATCGGTGGCCGTGCCTTCTGTTACCTGGGCCCCAAGCTCTGGAACTCCCTCCCTAAACCTCTCCGCCTCTCTACCTCTCTTTCCTCCTTTAAGACGTTCCTTAAAACCTACCTCTTTGACCAAGCTTTTGGTCACCTGCCCTAATTTCTCCTTGTGCGGCTCGGTGTCAAATGTTTTGTCTTATAATACTCCTGTGAAGCACCTTGGGACGTTTTGCTACGTTAAAGGCGCTATATAAATAAAAAGCTGTTGTTGAGAGGGTTAGGGAGGGAATTCTAGGACTTAAGGCCCAGACGACTGAAGGCACGGCCGCCAACGATGGGATGTGATGAAGTGCACAGGAGGGCAGAGTTGGAGGAACACTGAGATATCTGAGGGTTGTAGGACTGGGGGAGTGTTAGAGATAGGGAGGGACGAGGCCATGGAGCGATTTGAACATGAGGATGAGAATTTTAAAATCAGGGCATTTCTGGACTGGGAGACAGTGTAGGTCAGGGAGGAAGGAGGGAGGGGGGGAGCGGATGTGAGTGGGAGTTGGTGCGAATTAGGATATGGGCAGCAGAATGTCGGAAGAATGTGTTTGAAATTGCCCGTCAGCATAACTAACAGTAATTCCTGTGGCCTTGGTGAACACGAAGTTGTGGAACTCAACAGAATAGTTTTGACTGGGCAAGAGCTATACTCAACGACTGAACCTCAACTGCCCCTTGCGGGAGAGAATTCCAAAGATTCACCAGCCTCTGAGTGAAAAAATGTTTCCTCATCCCAATCCAAAATGGCCGATCCTTTATCTTGAGACTGTGACCCCTAGTTGTAGACTCTCCAGCCAGGGAAAACAGCCTCTCCGCATCTAACCTCTCAAGGCCTTTAAGAATTTTATACGTTTCAATGAGATTGCCTCTCATTCTTCTAAACTCCAGAGAACATAGGCCCATTCTACTTGATCTCTCATAGGACAGCTCTCCCATCCCTGGAATAGGCTGGGTTTGTTTTCTTTGGAACAGAGGAGACTGAGGGGAGACCTTATTGAGGTGTATAAAATGATGAGAGGCCTAGATAGAGTGGATAGGAAGGACCTGTTTCCCTTAGCAGAGGGGTCAACGACCAGGGGGCATAGATTTAAAGTAATTGGAGGGGGGGGGTGGGGGGAGGTTTAGAGGGGAGTTGAGGGGAAATGACTTCACCCAGAACATTGCTTGCCGAAAACTGGCTGTCGCGATGCCTTCCCAGATCTGTGTACACTCCGTACGAATCTGGGGAGGCTGGGATTTCACGGCCCTTATGACGATGTTCCCTGTATGTCAGATACCCTGCTGGTTGCGGAGACTGAGACTAGGGAACATAGCCTAAAAGTTAGGGCCAGGCCTTTCAGGAGTGAAACTAGGAAACACTTCTACACGCAAAGGGTGGTAGAAGTTTGAAACTCTCTTCCGCAAACAGCAATTGTTCATCTTAAATCTGAGAGTGATAACTTTTTGTTAACCAAAGGTATTAAGAGGAGATGAGGCAAAAGCGGGAATAAAGAGTTGGGTCACAGATCAGCCATGATCTCATTGAATGGCAGAACAGGCTCGAAGGGCTGACTGGCCGACTCCTGTTCCTCTGTTCCTATGACTAACGGTGGGATGCAGTATTTAATACTGAGAAATTAAAGGGAAAAATAGCAACTGCTGAAATAAAAGCAGAATTTGGAAATTCGTTCATTTAATCTTGGATTACAAAGGAAAAAGTTTAAAATAAAAACATAATTGAACTCTACCCAAAACATTGTCCTCTCTTTCACATGCTCAATACAGCAGGTCCGACTTTTATTTATGCTCCCTAATTTCATGCATAGACTGAGACGAGTCTCTTCAGACACGGGCACCGAGCCGCCTTCACTTTCAGCCGAGAACCTATTTGGATCAAAGCAGATTCGACATTGCGGGGTTGTATTTTCTTGGGCTGCCTGGCATTTTCACGGCAGTAAATGTTGATTGAAATCCAGTCTGGGGGCGTGTTTACACCGCGGGGGAGCGCACTGGCTCCAGGTGTGGGTGGCTCGTTCCCCTCTGGAGACCTTTCCATCAGCCGTCCTCCAAGCCTGGAACCCCAGGTAATGCTGGTTTTCGAAGAGCAGTTTGGCTGTCGCCATAGCAACAGTGAGCAAGCGACAGTGTACCACCATTGAATGTTAAACTGGCAGGGGCACCGAACCTTTTGAGCTGTTGTGCAACGTCAACGACAAGAAAGGCTATGTTGTTCCCCTTGTCGCTTGTCAAAATCCGAATCATTATCGAAGTAGAAATGTTTTTTTTTAAATCAAATAGATATATGGCTGTGTCGTCTTGTCCTTTTTTTTGGTATTCCACGAGCAATGCTGCAAAACTGCTGGGCAGAGTCGGGCTGTAAGCAGACATTTTGTGCCGAGCACTTTCCCCACTGTGGCGACATCAGTCAAAAGGAGTGCTGCCCCCGCGGTCTAATCGAGTGCGCTAAAATTCTTTCCAGTTGTCACCGCAAGGGGGACCAGTTTTATACAAAATGTCTGTCACCCAACAGTGCGGCTTCTCCGAAAGGCCACTCGTAGGGCAGGTGTCCCAGGAGCGCGCCCATTCTCTCTCTGTGCTAAAAGCACTTCATTGGCTGTAAAGTGCTTTGAGACGTCCGGTGGTCGTGGAAGGTGCTATATAAATGCATCCTCGGCCAAGCCAGCATCCCCAGCATTGAAGCACTGACCACACTCGATCAGCTCCACCGGGCAGGCCATATTGTCCGCATGCCAGACACGGGACTCCCAAAGCAAGCGCTCTTCTCGGAACTCCTTCGCGGCAAACGAGCCAAAGGTGGGCAGAGAAAACGTTACAAGGACACCCTCAAAGCCTCCCTGCAACATCCCCACTGACACCTGGGAGCCCCTGGCCAAAGATCGTCCTAAGTGGAGGAAGTGCATCCGGGAGGGCGCTGAGCATCTCGAGTCTCGTCGCCGAGAGCATGCAGAAACCAAGCGCAGGCAGCGGAAAGAGTGTGCGGCAAACCAGTCCCACCCACCCTTTCCCTCAACGACTATCTGTCCCACCTGTGACCGGGACTGTGGTTCTTGTAGTGGCCTGTTCAGCCACCTAAGGACTCATTTTAAGAGTGGAAGCAAGTCTTCCTCGATTCCGAGGGACTGCCTATGATGATGATATAAATGCAAGTCTTTCATAGCAAACCCTCAGTCAGCTGCACTGACCCAGTTATAGACTGGCGTTACAACGAGTCCTCGATGTAGTTCAGCTGCCTGCTTTTATTTAATGCCTTCTTGGGATGTGGGCGTCGCTGGCAAGGCTGGCATTTATTGCCCATCCCCAGTTGCCCTCGAGAAGGTGGTGGTGAGCCGCCGCCTTGAACCGCTGCAGTCTGTGAGGTGAAGGTGCTCCCGCAGTGCTGTTAGGTCGGGAGTTCCGGGATTTGGATCCCGTGACAACAAAGGAACGGCCGATATATCCGTCCAAGTCGGGATGGTGCGTACGTTAGCACCTCCGGCACACTGTTGGAATCTGTTGCAGGATGCTGTGGCGTTCCAAATCACTCGCCCTATTTGTGACTTGTGTTCTGATATTTATCTGCTGCTGCTAAAACGTTAGTAGCCTGACTAGTTACGGTAGTTTGGGTAATGTTTCAAAATCACGTTTCTGGTGGATGAGGCTCCACACTGAAGCATAGGTTCATAAAATGACACCTAATATCCTTTGTGGGATGGTCTAAGGAATTCTGGCCTCTTGAGCATCCCAGATTTTCATCGCTCCACCATTGGCGGCCATGCTTTCAGCTGCCTGGGCCCCAAGCTCTGGAATTCCCTGCCTAAACCTCCCTACCTCTCTCCTCCTGAAAGACATTCCTCAAAACATATCTCTTTGACCAAGCTTTTGGTCATCTGTCCGAAAATCGCCTTATGTGGCTCGGTGTCAAATTTTGTCTGATAACGCTCCTGTGAAGCGCCTTGGGACCTTTTTCCATGTTAAAGGCGCTATATAAATTCAAGTTTTCTGCATTACAATAGTGACTACACTTCAAGGAGTACTTCATTGGCTGTAAAGCGCTTTGGGATGTCTGGTGGTCGTGAAAGGCACTATATAAATGCAAGTCTGCCTGACTTTTCTTTCAAGTTGTTATTTTATTAGCACACAGAGGAAAATATGGGAGTTAATAAATAATGTGTCTCTACTTACCAAATGTGGGAGAAAATTTTACTTCTGCTTCAAAATGTGGCTGTTTGGAGTGTCTGGTTTATAGTTCAGGAATTTCCCATGCATAAATCAGTCGTCAACCTTTATTGACACTTGCTGTTCTCTTTAGTAAGCATTGACTAAAGATTACTAACCATTGAACTACCAGTCCAAATGGTACGTTTGATTTGTATTATTATCTGGTCACTCATGATATCGCTCACGGGGTTAAAAAAAAAAAGACTTGCATTTCTATAGCGCCTTTCACGACCGCGGGACGTCCCATAGCACTTTACAGCCAGCTCGTCACTTCTTGGAGTGTAGTCACTGTTGTAATGTAAGAAAGGCGGCAGCCAATTTGCACACAGCAAGCTCCCACAATGAGATGTTGACCAGATTATTTGTGTTAGTGATGTTGGGTAGTATGAGATTTGGTTGTTCTCAAGATGGCCTGTTCATAAAGTGCTCCAAATAAGCACATCCCGAGGTCAGTTGGAAGCTAATTATCGAGCAATGTTTGTGTTGGTTAGGACCTGCTTGTAAGGCCCTTTCCCTTTGGCAGGAACTCTTAACAATCAAGGTCAAACGAACCAAGCAGGAAATACTGGCTTTTTTTCCTTTATTAAAAATATTTTTGTCAAATTGACACGGGATGTGCACATTCTAGACGCAAGACATTATATTATTTACAACAAAGTCATTATCCACAATGAATCTAACTGTTCCACTTTCTCTTTCTAGTCCGTCTCCATGACAGCATATCAGAAGAAGGGTTTCACTACCTCATATTTGACCTGTGAGTAATTGCATGTTTTCTAGTAAAAATACAATGTATTGCATCTTTATTTTGCCTCATCTTGCGTTAGTCTGAGGATGAAACCAGCTACTAACTTGTATATTACTGTTATTAGTAAACCTCTTTGAGCGTGTTGGATTGCGACCTATTAAAACCATCATCATAGGTGGTCCCTTGAGATCGAGGAAGACTTGCTTCCACTCTAAAAGTGAGTTCTCAGGTGACTGAAAAGTCCAATACAGGAATCACAGTCTCTGTCACAGGTGGGACAGACAGTGGTTGAGGGAAAGGGTGGGTGGGGAGTCTGGATTGCCGCATGCTCCTTCCGCTGCCTGCGTTTGTTTTCTGCATGCTCTCGGCGACGAGACTCGAGGTGCTCAGCGCCCTCCTGGATGCTCTTCCTCCACTTAGGGTGGTCTTTGGCCAGGGACTCCCAAGTTCCTACTAAAACAGTAGTGGACAGTTGGCAGTGACACTTGAAGTTAATGGGAGAGAAGAAAATCATCCTGAAAGGTCTCTGAACATACAAAATTGATGGGCAGGAAAAGACCATCTGGTCTATCAAGCCCGGGCCCCACACCTCATGATGGACAATAAGAAAATGGTAGACTTGTTAAATGAGCGTTTCGTATCCCTTTTCACAGTGGTGGAGGAGGACAAAATATCAGCTATACAAGGGAGACGACAAATAACTCAAGGGAGGTACTTAGTGGATTTAATATCAGTTTTAAACAACTGATAATGGCAAAAATGGACCATTCTCCAGGACCTGATGGTTTTCATCCCTGAGTATGAAAAGAATAGGTGAGGAAATTGCAGATGTATTCGTCACAATTTTCCAAAGCCCTTTAGATTCAGAAGTAGTAGTCAACCTATAACTCAGTGCTATTGAGAGCCTTTTTTTAAGAGCTCACTGTGGTTTATATGTAGGAGTAAGAATACAATAAATAGAAGCTGGAGAAGGCCATTTGGCCCTTCGAGCCTGCTCCGCCATTGGTGTGAGTCTGGAGTCACATGTAGGCCAGACCGGGTAAGGACGGCAGATTTCCTTCCCTAAAGGATATTTGTGAACCAGATGGGTTTTTAATGACAATCTGGCAGTTTCATGGTCACCATTACCGACACTGGCTTTTTATTCCAGATTTATTTAATTAACTGAATTTAAATTCCCCAGCTGCCGTCGTGCGAGTTGAACTCGCGTTTCCAGATCATTAGTCCGGGCCTCTGGATTACTAGTCCAGTAACATAACCACTACGCGAGCGTTCCCCTTGAAATGAAACGATAATTTCCCTGATATAATTTCAGATAAATAATAACAGATCAATCCAATTCTTGGTGTGGTGAATAATTGGCCATAATTAATGTAGTGCATAGTTTCCCTTGGGCTGCAGTACGGCATTTTGAGAACAAGATTAACATTGACTTGAGGTGGCATGCCCTAGATATGTGCTTTAATTAACTGGTGTTTGACAAAATAAATCTCTGCTGTCTATCAAGTCTTTGACTCGCAGAAATCCATCACCATGCTAAAAAGACACTGAAACAACCTATTGAGAAATCCACGGCAGTCGAGTTTCCATTTGAAAGAAACACTTGCATTTATATAGCGTCTTTCTCGACCACCGGACGTCTCAAAGCGCGTTACAACCAATGAAGTGCTTTTGGAGTGTAGTCACTGTTGTAATGTGGGAAACACAGCAGCCAATTTGTGCACAGCAAGCTTCCACAAACAGCAATATGATAATTGTTATATATGTAAACCTGTAAATACCTTGTTTAACCACCAGAGGGCTCATCTCCTGGAGTCCCAAGGGATCCCATGATCCCTTGGGAGCACCTGCACTTAAGGAGGCCTCACAGACTGGAGAGGCACTCTGGCGACCTGCAATAAAAGACTACGGTCACACTTTACTTTGAGCTCACAGTATCTGGTCAGACTCTTTATTCATACACTACAATAATGACCAGATAATCTGTTTTTGTTATGTTGATTGAGGGATACATATTGGCCAGGACACTGGGGAGAACTCCCTTGCTCTTCTTCAAAATAGTGTCATGGGATCTTTTACGTTCATCTGAGAGGGAAGACGGGGCCTGGGTTTAACGGCTCATCCGAAAGTCGGCACCTCCGACAGTGCAGCACTCCCTCAGTACTGCACTGGAGTGTCAGCCTAGATTTCTGTGCTCAAGTCCTTGGAGTGGGACCCAGGATGAATGTGCCCTATTTTTCTGCAGGGATACGCCCCACCGACATAAGCCCAAAATGTGTAACCCAGACCCAAAAGGGTTAGGTGCAGGTAGGCAAGATATAAGGCCAGGTGCGTGTTGGATACCACTGGAATTTAACAGCTCTTTTTGGGAAAAAAATTTTTTTTTTAAATAGCATTCCATTTTCTTTTCCATGTCTTGTCAGTGGCACTCCTCGGCCACTCTATCCATCCCCAAGCGGTAACTGTGCAACAGGACATTTCATACAGGGCAGTAGAACTGAATATGGGGCGGGGCGTATAATGGGCAGTCGACACGATACCACCAAAGACAGATATCTATCTCCACTCCAGTGCAGTGCTGAGGGAGTGCTGCACTGTCGGAGGAGCCATCTTTTGGATGAGATGTTAAACCAAGGCTCCGTCTTCACTCTCAGGTGGACGTAAAAGATCCCATGGCTATTAGTTTGAAGAGGAACAGGGGAGTTATTCCCAGTGCCCTGGGCCAGTATTTATCTCTCAGTCACTAAAAAAGATTATCTGGTCATTATCACATTGCGGGAGCTTGCTGTGCGCAAATTGGCTGCCCCGTTTCCCACGTTACAACAGCGACTACACTCCAAAAAGTATTCCGGCTGTAAAGCGCTTCAGGGCGTCCGGTAATTGTGAAAGGCGCTATATAAGTGCAAGTCTTTCTTTCTCTCCTCTCTCGTGGTCAGGAAGAAAAGTCAATTTATTACAGGCTTCTTTGTGTTTTATCTTTTTTTCTAAAGCAGTTTCTTTTGATGTCGCGAGTCTGGCATCGTGCAGCGTAAAAAAACTGACGAAAGGAATTTTATAGCACTCACTAATTCAGGAAATAGCAGCCCAGCTTCGATGTGCTATAAATTGCAGAGTACACAGGATTACTCTGTGTAATCTAATTGTCACCAAATCCTGAAAAACTGAGGCCTGCAAACTACATCACCTTAATTGTCTTATTTGATGTTAGATGCATTGCTCGAGGATTTATTTGCCACATCGCAAATTGACAGCATCAACTTCCAACTACTTCTGCCCAGCCTCACGATTGTGTTGCACTGTGTTCAGTTTCTGGACCACAAGATAGATATAACACATTGCTGAGAGCTGGAATGAAATAACATTAACTTGTGAGCCAGACGTGGTTTATTAACAGACAGGGGAGGATCGGTCCAAATACAAAAAAATGCTGTATTTTTCCACTATCCAAAAGGACATAAGAAACAGGATCAGGAGTCGGCCATTTGGCCCCTCGAGCCTGCTCCACCATGGCTGATCCGATCATGGACTCAGCTCCACTTCCCTGCCTGCTCCCCATAACCCTCGACTCCCCTATCGTTCAAAAATCTGTCTATCTCCACCTTGAATACGTTCAATGACCCAGCCTCCACAGCTCTCTGGGACAGAATTCCACAGATTTACAACCCTCAGAGAAGAAATTCCTCCTCATCTCAGTTCTAAATGGGCACCTCTTATTCTGAAACTATGCTCCCTAGTTCTAGATTCGCCTCCGAGTGGAAACATCCTCTCTGCATCTACCTTTCACCGACCTAAAAGGCATTACAGCTTGCAGATTAAACCACGCCGACTTCTCGATTATTTTGTTGTTGTCAGGTTGGTAGTTTTAAAGAAATGTTTTCCTTTAGTAGAAGCCCAGATCTATCTGCTTGGCTTCACTGGTAGCTCCCTTGCTTCTTCACCTACATTGGCTACTGGTTAAGCAACGCCTCGTCTTTACAATTCTCATTCTTGTCTTCAAATCCCTCCATGGCCTCGCCCCTCCCTATCTCTGTAATCTCCACAAGTCCCCCGAGATCTCTGCACTCCACCTATTCTGGCCTTTTGAACATCCCCGATCTTAAATGCTCCGCCATTGGTGGCCGTGCCTTCAGCTGCCTAGATCCTGAGCTCTGGAATTCCCTCCCTAAACCTCTCCCCTTCTCTACCTGTCTTTCCTCCTTTAAGATGCTCCTTAAAACCTACCCAGGGAAGAGAAGTCCAGGAGGTGTACATTTTGTTGAGCGCACTCTTCCATTGATGTATTTGAGAAACAAAATAAATTCTTATCAATGAAGAGTCACTGGTGTTGGTCTCGTTCCCTCCAGGCCACTGCAGTGTTGTTACCGTCCGACTTGGAGTAAAAAGCACAACGGACTATCCTTCACCTTTAAGTTATGCAGTCCTGTAAATAGCACTGCTTATAGACCGTGTATATAAGGAAATTATAGTAGCGGACATGTGATCTGCAGATTTCAACCTGCTCTATTTAACTAAAAGCGACTGGGAAGAAGGAATTAGAGGCTGTTGAGAGAGCATGTGTGATTGCCCCCTGAATATCTGTGATATTCCCCACTTGTAACAACACAACGTTACTGTAGAAACACTGTGACAGAACGCTGTAGCATCACAACCTGTAACCCTGCAAGAAGGAGGGATGTCAGTGGAAGGCTCACAATGACCCTGCAGTGCTTCCCCGCCTCTGTGCGCGCAGAGTGCAAGCTGTGTACAGCGCTTGCATTCTCAAAGAAAGGTCTCGCTGGGATCGCTATCTTTTAGGAAGTGAATGGGAGAGGTGACTGGATCTCTGTGCTCGGAGTAGGCGTGCACGCACTCGGCCGTGGCTCAGTGGATAGCACCCTCGCTTCTGAGTCAGATGGTTGTAGGTTTATGGTTGATTCCAGAGACATGAGCACAAAAATCTAGGCTGACGCTTCCAGTGCAGTGCTGGGGGAGTGCTGCACTGTCAGAGGTGCCGTCTTTCAGGTGAGACGTTAAATCCATGCCCCGTCTGCCCCCTGGACATAAAATATCCCATGGTACTATTTCAAAGAAGAGCAGGGGAGTTCTCCCCGGTGTCCTAGTCAAGCATTTATCCTTCAACTAATAGCTGAAACAGGTAATCTGGTCATTATCTCATTGCTGAGTGTGGGAACTTGCTGTGCGCAGGCTGACTGCTGTATTTCCCACATTATGACAGTGATTACACTTCCAACAGTATTTAATTGGCTGTAAAATGCTTTGGAACATCCTGAGGTCATGAAAGCCACAAGTCTTTCTTTCTGATTTAACTCAGGAAAATGTGACATTTGAACAGTCCAAGGAAGACGTGTTTATATAATGCCTTAGAATGTCTCGCAGAAATGTCTCGAAGCTCTGCACAGACATCAAAGGGATTCGATAGGGTAGATACAGAGGAACTATTTGCTCCAGTGGATGAATCTCGAACAAGGGTGGGTGGGGGGGGGGGGGGCCTAATCTTAAAATTAGAGCTGAGCCTTTTAGGAGGGAAATGAGGAATGACTTTTTCCATATAAAAGTAGTCGAAATCTGGAATTCGCTCTCCCGAAAGTTTGGGTCAGTTGGAGCTTTCAGGACTAAGAGCATTAGATTCTTGTACGGTAAGGGTATCAAGGGATATGGAGAAACGGCGGGTAAATGGAATCAGCCATGATCTAATGGTGTGACAGGCTCGAGGGGCCGAATGACCTCCACCTGCTCCTCCGTTTCCTATGCTTCAAAGAGCAGGGATTGTCTATGCACTTGAAAGAAAGACTTGCATTTATATAACACCTTTCACGACCACTGGACGTATCATAGCGCTTTTCAGCCAATGAAGTACTTTTGAAGTGTAGCCACTGTTGTAATGTGGGAAACGCAGCAGTCAACTTGCACACAGCAAGCTCCCACATACAGCAATGTGATAATGACCCAGATAATCTGTTTTTTGTTATGTTGATTGAGGGATAGGTATTGGCCCGGACACCAGGGATAACTCCCCTGCTGTTCTAAGAAATATTGCCATGGAATCTTTTACGTCCACCTGAGAGCAGACGGGGCCCTGGGTTTAATGTCTCATCTGAAAGACGGCACCTGTGACAGTGCAGCGTTCCCTCAGCACTGCACTGGGAATGTCAGCCTAGATTTATGTGCTCAAGTTCCTGGAGTGGGACTTGAACCCACAACCTCTGACTCAGAGGCGAGGGTGCTGCCCACTGAGCCACGACTGACACTTGGCCAGTCATTTTGCATACATTCCCACCCTTGATTCCTTTCGACCAGAAGCAGACATTTCACCCAATTGTGTGTGTGTGTGTGTGGGGGGGGGGGGGGGGAGGAGGAATGTCGGGCAATTGACTACTAATTTGGAGTCAGATAATCATTCTATTGGAAGTAATTTTGTCAGTAACTTCATATGTTAAGTTTGCCCAATTTGCATAAGTGGAAAAAAACCCAGGGCAGCTTGACTGGTTCGAAGGCAGGCTGTTTCTAAGCTTCAAATCACAAGAACAACTAGATCCTTTTTAAACCCAGCAAATTAGTTAATTATTTGCTGTGGATGAGAATCACAAACTCATTGCCTGCGAAATGAATAATTCCAGTGGCAACAATGTTCTCAGGAATGACATTTAAATTAATCAACAGAGGAATGATGCACTTCGTGCCATAATTTCATCTGCTTGGCAGTAGGTTAATAATTTCTGCTATCATGAGAGAGTCACAATTATACCTCTGTTAAGGAAATTAAGTGTGTTTTTTTTCATCATTGGTAGTTTTTTAATTTTAATGTATTTTTAACTAGAGTTCTGCAATGTCAGTAGTGTAATTTAAAAGACACGACCGGTTGATAGACCATCACCTGGCTCGTGATGATTTCATGATGATGATCCTGAGCTAATTTAACCAGCATTCACTCCCATGCAACCTTGCCTTACACTTCTCCATCACTGAGCTTTCCCCCCAGCTTCTCCAAATCCTTCCCGATTGAACACCGTCCGAATTACCCTCTGATTTTCTCCGAACCTCCCCTCGTCCAGTGCTGTTCTTTGCTGCGACTGCCCCAGGGCCCGTTTATTCCGTGCCACCCACTATCAGCCAGGCCTCAATGGCAGCATTCTTTCCCCTCGAGTCAGAAGGTCGTGGGCCTATAATATGTAATGCTGGAGCTCTCAGTGGGCCAGGCAGTATCCGTGGAGAGAAAAACCAGAGTTAAGGTTTCAGGTCGATGGCCCTTCGTCCGAACTGGCGAGTGTTCGAAAAGAACAGGTTCTTAAGGAGCACTGAATGTGGGAGGGGAGGAAAGAACAAACGGGAAGGTCGGTGATCGGGTGGAAGACAGGAGAGATTAGAGAGACAAAAGGGATGATGGGCTGACTTGAAATGGTAATGGTTAGAAAAAGGTTAGTCCAGACTGGGTGTGAATGGCAGAATAATTACCAGGAGACAGAGAAAAAAATGACCTAACGTCGGAGGGAGGGGGGTGGGGGGGGCGGAAGGGAGCTTGAGGAACAGCACCTCATCGTTTGTTTAGGCACTTTACAGCTTTCTGGTCTCAACATCCAGTTCAACAATTTCAGACCATAACATTTGCCCATAGTTGGCTCCCCCCGCCCCACCCAGCTTATGTAATTTTTTCTCTCTGTCTCCAATGGCAGCTGGTAAATATTCCACCATTCCAACCCTATCTGCTTTTGTGTGCTGTGGGCTTATGGCTGATTCCAGAGATTTGAGCACATAATCTCGGCTTGTGTGGTATTGAGGGAGTGTTGTAAGTGCTAGCCTTTGGGTGAGAGGTTAAATCGGGGCTCCGTCTGCTCGCACGTAGATGTAAAATATCCACTGGCACCATTTACAGAGGAAGGGGGCTCCCCCCGATGTCCAGCCAACAATTTTCCCTCATCCGTGCTCTGCCCATCCCGGTCGCCACTTTTCCCTGCATTACAGCAGTGACTACACTTCAGAATTATTTATTTGGTTGTAAAGCGCTGTGGCATGTACCCGGTTATGAACCGCTCGATATAAGACGCAAGCTGTTTCTTCTTTGAAACCACAGGGTAACTTATTTAGAGTCCAGAATGATATCTAATTTATCAGCAACGCTCACATACCATTACCTCAACAATAACAACACCTTGGGCCCAAGTTTCCACACGCGCCTAGAACGGCACAGTCCCGACCTGGACGCCCGTTTTTCGCGGCACAAAGTGCGCCTAAAAAAATCCTCCGTATTCTCCACCTCCCTGCAGGTCCTCTGGCCCTCGGCGCGGCGCAGCACGAGCTGTGGGGGGGCGGAGCCAGGTCCCTGCGCTGTAAACAGTGCCGGGACCTCTGCACATGCGCGCTACAGTGGGCACGCAAGTGCAGTAGCTCCAGGCGCCGAACTGTGTGGGAGGGGCCCGAAGCACGCAGCCCCTAGCCCTGGCCCAATGGCCTCACTGGGGCTGCGTGAATAAGGCTCCTCCCACGGCCAGCTCCTGCTTCCTCCCACCCCCGACCAGACCCGACACCCGCTCCCCGCTCACCCCCTGCCTCCGGACCAGACCCGACACCCGCTCCCCACCCCCACCGACTGGACCCGCCTGACCCGCGCTCCTGTTCCCGCTCCCCGCCTCCCCGACTGGACCCGACCCGACTCCCGCTCCCGGACTGGATCCGACCTGACCCCCTCCCCCTCCCCCTCCCCCTCCCCCTCCCCCTCCCCCTCCCCCTCCCCCTCCCCCTCCCCCTCCCCCTCCCCCTCTCTCTTCCCCCCCCCCCCCCGGACCCGAACCGAACCTCCCCGACCTGACCCGACCCAACCCAACGCCACCTACCTGTAAATCTGGTGCTGGGGACGGGCCCTGCCCGAAGTCTCGGGCCGGCCCGTTCAGCCTTCGGTCCCGAAAGGCCTGCCTGAAGCACTTTCACACAGGTAGGAAGATGGTTTATTTAATCTTTTCTTTGCTTATAAATGTTTATTCAGATTGGATTTATTTGTATAAGTATAAATAAGGATTTATTATAGAATTTAATGACTTCCCTTCCCCTCCCCCCCCAACCTCGTTCTGGACGCCTAATTTGTAACCTGCGCCTGATTTTTTAATGTGTAGAACAGGTTTTTTCAGTTCTACAAAAATCTTCACTTGCTCCATTCTACTTTAGTTTGGAGTATGTTTTCACTGTGGAAACTTTCAAATCAGGCGTCGGTGGCCGGACACGCCCCCTTTTGAAGAAAAAATTCTGTTCCAAAGTAGAACTGTTCTACCTGACTAGAACTGCAGAAAAAAAATGTGGAGAATTGCGATTTCTAAGATAGTCCGTTCTCCACCAGTTGCTCCTAAAAATCAGGCGCAAATCATGTGGAAACTTGGGCCCCTTGTGTTTATATAGTGCCTTTAACGTCGTAACACGTCCCAAGGCACTCCATAGGAGTGATGATGATATCAGACAAAATTTGACACCGAGCCACATGAGATATTAGGACAGATGAAGATAGGTTTTAAGGAGGAAAGAGAGGCGGAGAGGTTTAGCGAGGGAGTTCCAGAGTTTAGTCCCTAGGCAGCTGAAGGTACGGCCGCCAATGGTTGAGTGATGAAAATCGGGGATGTTCAAGAGGGCAGAATTGGAGAAGTGCCGATATCTCTGATATCTCAATGGTTGTTGATAATATCCCTGGAAACCTTGTCAATAATATCGGTATTATTTATTTTCCATAGTCGACACTCTCAGCAACTTCTGATAGATTCTGATGAGCAATTGTTCACAAAGGGCACAACAAATGGTATTTAAGGATTAATGGTCTGGTTTCAACAGCAACGTGCAATTCAAGATGATGCCAAGATCCAAAGCAGCTCAAGTTCTTTTGCTGTCCAAAGTCCTCCACAGCTGGATCACATTGGACCACAGCCCCATTAATAAAGCACAGCCTTGACTCACTTCCGTAATAATTTTGAGCTATTCTCCTGTTTCTTCAGCTTTGACACAACATTCACTTTAAAAGTGTTTTCGGTTATATTCCAGGATTCTTAAGGGATTCCATTAAATCCCAATGTACTTGGTGCATGCAGGGAGACAAAGGCTTTTACAGAATCAATGAAGTTCACCGACAGCGGCTTCCAGAGTTTGAAATGCCTCTCCAGTTTGTGCCGCGCTGTAATTGTGCGGTTTCTACATGTTCTGCCTATTCTAAACCCCGCTTCGCAGCCCCAGATTGCATTCTTTCCAAAATGCAGAACCAAAACTGTTTGTTGTGAATTGTCCATATCCTTCTTTCATCCAACCCTCAGTCCCCACCCACCCATTTCCACAACCCCGGCCAAAGGTGGCTGCACTTCCGAAGTTCTTAATAAATCTGCTTCTACCCCATTGTAACAGTCTTTGAGGGCATAGAATTAGATAGCATATACAGCACAGAAACAGGCCATTCGGCCCAACTGGTCTATGCCGGTGTTGATGCTTCTCATGAGCCTCCTCCTTAACCCTCTTCATCTCACCCTATCAGCATAATATGCTACAAGTTGAAGCTCCCTTATCCGGAACCCTTGAGACCTGGCCTGTTCTGGATAAGGGATTTTTCCGGACGAGGGGTGGTCACGTTAACTTGGATGGTACAGATACTGAGCAAGGGGATATTGGGGCTGGGACTCCGGCAGAGAGACCATGGTGGGGGCGGTGGATCGTGGGGTCAGGCCAGCGATTGCAGGACTTGGCAGCGAGGACGGACTTCAATTTGTTCATGTTGGAGTTCTGCGTATGCGCCACACGATAGCCGGGAATGGTTCTGGACGAGGGGTGGTTCCGGATAAGGGAGTTCTGATGAGAGATTTCATCTGTATTCCTGAAATCACCTCGCGCTGTTTGTGCTTGTGTGTCAGATCAACCTTGATCTTGAGCATTTGTTGGAAAAGTATACCCTACTTGTCTTGCACAAGTGCTCAAAGTTCTTGACTAGTTGTCAACATCAAGGTTGCTCTGACACAAGAGCAACTCGAAGCTATCTTTATTCTCTGGTTATAAATAATTTGCCGCCTTTAGGACCATAATAACCTTTACAATCAGTAACACAGAAGTACCTTCTCCATACAGGGGATTACTTTACTCCTTCACGTCAATCTGACATGTTCTGTTGATGAGGCAACGGCAAAGCTTACAAAATAAATTAAAAAAATACAAGTCATAAAAGACACACACTGGTAAATAGAGACCGCAAGAGACTTATCATAGGTTTGTTCATAGGCAGTCCCTCGAAACGAGGATGACTTGCTTCCACGCCAAACAAGGGATGAGTTCACAGAAAGACCTAATATTTCAGCTCCTAAAGGGTGGAAGATGCCTTGCGTGGATTTTTTTAACGTGGGGTGGCCGTTGCACACCAGCCACCACACGGGCTTGACACAGCTAGGTCTTGGTCCAGTGGCAACGGTTATCCAAGACGACTGACTGGAGACCAGCTCTGCTGCACGGATCTAGTGCGCGCACACATCGCAGTGTGGGCTGGCCCGTGCTGCCCCTGGCCCCGAACTCGCGCCTCTCCTGGACCCCGATCACATCCCTCCACAGTCTCTCGCCGCTCCTGCTGTACCTGCCCACGCTCCAATCACCGACCTGGACCTTGATGACGTCACTCTTCGCTGCCGTCTCCCTCCTGCACCAGCTTGCGCTGCTCCCTGAAGGGACCTCCACACTGCTCCTGAGCCGCCACACCTCCGCTCCTTTTATGGCCACGACCTGTCATAGGTTAATGGACTGCACATCTACAATTACACTTATATTTTTCTTATAAAAGCACTTTGAAAGATTGTACAGAGATAATTTTATGTTGATTTGAGATTAAATTGAATAATTTAACAGCAATGAGAAAAATTAAAAGAAATTTGGCCAAATTTGTTGCACAGAAGTTGTAAATCTTAAAATCTACAGCAGCTGACGAATCTGTATCTAAACGCACCAGTGCTCTCTCGGTAGTCTCGTAAGGAACAAAGCGGGTCGATATTAAAGCATTTATATATCACTGCAACAGATTGAGCTTTTACTCCTAGATAATGGGAGCAATTTTACTTTTTCAAGACAGGTTAATGATTTTTGCAGGGAAGGTGGAACGGGTCTGTGAACATAAGAACATAAGAAATAGGAGCAGGAGTCGACCATTTGGCCCCTCGAGCCTGCTCTCCGCCATTCAATAAGATCATGGCTGATCTGATCATGGACTCAGCTCCACTTCCCTGCCAGTTCCCCATATTCCCTTATCATTCAAAAATCTGTATCTCCACCTTGAATATATTCAATGACCCAGCCTCCACAGCTTCCTGGGGCAGAGAATTCCAAAGATTCACGACCCTCAGAGAAGAAATTCCTCCTCATCTCCATTTTAAGTGGGTGACCCCTTATTCTGAAACTATGCCCCCGAGTTCTAGATTCCCCCCCATGAGGGGAAACATGCTCTCTGCATCTACCCTGTCAAGCCCCCTCAGAATCTTATACATTTCAATAATATCACCTCCCATTCTTCTGAACTCCAATGTGTATAGGCTCAACCTATCTTCATAAGTTAACGCCCTCATCTCCAGAATCAGCCGAGTGAACCTTCTCTGAACAGCTTCCAATGCAAGTATATCCCTCCTCAAATAAGGAGACGAAACCTGTACGCAGTACACCAGGTGTGGCCTCATCAATACCCTGTACAGTTGTAGCAGGACTTCACTGCTTTTATACTCTATTCCCCTTGCAATAAAGGCCAATATTCCATTTACCTTCCTGATTACTTGCTGTACCTGCATACTAACATTTTGTGTTTCATGCACAAGGACCTCCTTAAATAAGGAAACCAAAACTAAGGTGACCGTGAAGTTGGAGGACGCAGGGGTTTCCGATGTGTTGGCTTGCTCGGTTGGTTGCACTCTCCAGAGGTCGTGGGTCGCGCCCAAGGTCTTGAGCGTGCCATCTTGGCTGAGACCTCCGTGGGGTTCTGCGGGAGTGCTGCATTGTCAGAGGCGGGAGTCTTTCAGAGGAGACATTAAGCTAAGGCTCAAGTGGATGCCTTAAAAGATCCCATGGGACTATTTGAGCAAAACTTTCTCCTTTCCTCCTGCCAATGTTCATCAATCACCAAACAATCACCACCAAAGAGAAAACTTTGCAAGATAAGGCACTGTGTGTTATGTATGGAGAAAGAGTCAGACTGAACTCAAAGTAAAGTGTGACCTTAGTCTTTTCTTGCAGGTCTCCAGAGTGTCTCTCCAACCTGTGAGGCCTCCTTAAATACCTATTATGGGATCCCTTGGGACTCCAGGGGATGAGCCCTCTGGTGGCTGTACAGAGTAAATACAAGTTTACATATATAACACTGTAAAAGCAAAGTCTTCCTATTTTGTTTGTCTGCCCAGTTTCTGCCAAATCCAGCAATACATTGACACTGGAGCAATGTAATTACAGAATGAAAAAAGACTTACATCTATATAGCGCCTTTCACAACCTCAGGACAACCCAAAGTGCTTTACAGCCAAAGAAGTACTTTTGAAATGTTGCTACTGTTGTAATGTGGGAAACGCAGCAGCCAATTTGCGCTCAGCAAGCTCCCACAAACAGCGATGTGATAATGACCAGATAATCTGTTGTTTTGTTATGTTGATTGATGGATAAATATTGGCCAGGACACCGGGGACAACTCCCCTGCCCTTCTTTGAAATAGTGCCATGGGATCTTTTAAGTCCACCTGAGAGAGCAGACTGTAAGGTTTTTGCTTTCCTTGTCCTTACTACAGTTCTTTGACTCTGGGATTTACAGGAGCAAAATATACACAACACAAAGATTAAGGCTCAGCCCAAAACTATTAGTTTATTAAAGCCAACAAAACACGGACAAAACTCATTCGAGATTTGGCTGCAACATACAATCACCCAATCCAGCTGGTCATCACCGATGCCGATTGTCGGCCCTGGAGCTGGGAATGAGCGGTTCCCGTCCGTATTCACCTGACTACTGCAGTCCTTGAGAGCGAGAATGTGTCTTCCTGTGTGTTTCATTGTCCATGTCCTTCCGTCTTAAAGTCTTTTGGTCACAGAGCCCTCCCCCAACCGTCGTTTCAGTTGCTGGGCTTCTGAATGGCTGACATTCACACATCATCAACCGGTAATTCAACCACCGGAGACATGCAGAGTCTGCCAGATTGAAGATGACTCCTCATCTTTGCTTCCCCGCTCCCTGAAATACATATTTAGCAGATAAACGTTTTTCTGATTCAGGCCATGAAGTTAATCTGACCTCAAGCATTGTCCAGATGCTCATTTCTCTCATCAAAATCAATCGAGGCTTGCTCAAGATTCCAAGCCACATAGTTCCATGAATGCTGCTGTTCATAGTCAATCAGAAAAGCTTTAAAACATTCCAATGTCCAGTATCAATGTCCTTCATCGATTCAAGACCATAGTTGGCTGTCGCCTTTTCCTGTGCTTCAAGTTTTAGTCTTCAGACATCTTCCTGTGCTCTGAGCCAAACATCTTTGCGAACCTTACGGACGGGGCCTTGGTTTAACGTCTCATCCGAAAGACGGCACCTCCGATAGCGCAGCACTCCCTCAGCACTGCACTGGGAGTGTCGGGCTAGATTTTGTGCTCAAGTCTCTGGAGTGAGACTTTGAACCCACGACCTTCTGACTCTGAGGCGAGGGTGCTACCCACTGACCTTTTTAAATAGGCAAGAAACCTTCTAGATAATTGTACACTGACTTCCATAGGCATTGAATTTGATGATGTGTGTGTCACCCAAGTATACTTCTAAATATTTAGTTACAAAGTCTTGTTTCTCGGGGCCTGACAGTGAAAATATTGTACGTCCCCCAAGGGGCAATCGGTATGTGTTATAGAAACATAGAAAATAGGTGCAGGAGTAGGCCATTCGGCCCTCCGAGCCTGCACCACCATTCAATAAGATCATGGCTGATCATTCACCTCAGTACCCCTTTCCCGCTTTCTCTCCATACCCCTTGATCCCTTTAGCCGTAAGGGCCACATCTAACTCCCTCTTGAATATATCCAATAAACTGGCATCAACAACTCTCTGCGGCAGGGAATTCCACAGGTTAACAACTCTGAGTGAATAAGTTTCTCCTCATCTCAGTCCTAAATGGCCTACCCCTTATCCTAAGACTGTGTCCCTTGGTTCTGGACTTCCCCAACATCGGGAACATTCTTCCTGCATCTAACCTGTCCCGTCCCGTCAGAATCTTATACGTTTCTATGAGATCCCCTCTCATCCTTCTAAACTCCAGTGTATAAAGGCCAGTTGATCCAGTCTCTCCTCATATGTCAGTCCAGCCATCCCTGCAATCAGTCTGGTGAACCTTCGCTGCACTCCCTCAATAGCAAGAACGTCCTTCCTCATCAGTATATGTAAACATGTAAATACCTTGTTTAACCACCAGAAGGCTCATCCCCTGGAGTCCCAAGGGATCCCACAATCCCTTGGGAGCACCTGTACTTAAGGAGGCCTCACAGGCTGGAGAGGCACTCTGGAGACCGGTAATAAAAGACTACGGTCACACTTTACTTTGAGCTCACAGTATCTGGTCAGACTCTTTATTCATACATAACAGTATGTGCCTGTGTCTTATGCACACACCTGATATGCTTAAGCAATTGAGTGAGAATATTGCCCACACAGGTGTTTGAGGGAATACAAAAGGCCTAAAAGTGTTCTTATCCACATTCAGTGATGAATGATGGTACTCCAGCCAGCTCGTCACTGCCATCCGTTCTTTGGATAATGCTCCAGTTATGTCATAAGTGGGAGATGATTTATTGAGTCAACAGAGGCGTCAGCATTTCTTAACACCATTTGTGCACTTTACGCCGCATTATAGGGCTAGAGAACATCGCAAAGGGGAGATTAGAGAACGCAACACTGCAGCTGCAGGAGCTAAAATTAGCTTCAGTCCAGATTCGGACTCGAGCCCCATCTCCTCCCCAACCCACGTAAACAGCCATCGCACGCTCCCCCACCCCCAACCCAACTGCGGATTCAACCCAAGGAATGGTGTTGGTTAGCTGTGTCACCGAACGCTACGGTTACCCACAAAACTCCACGTTTGTGCAAATAAAAATGTACCCTGGGAGTTTTCTGACAGAAGATTATTTTCAAGATTATGATTAAATTGGAACGAGAGAAGTCTGTAGACACGCAGCATTCCTGAGCCAGGAGCGTAGAGTCAAGATAAGCAAAGCTAAGGTAAATATTCAGTTCAGATAATTTCGTCAGGAAAAGCGCAATCAGCCAATTGAACAAACTGTCTGCATCAGGCGGTTGAACAGAAAGCTTCATGAAAGACAAAACTCCTGGCCTCTGTGAGGGATACATGGCTATTTCACAGTAAAGAAGAAAGAAAGACTTGCATTTATATAGAGCCTTTTACAACCACCGGATGTCTCAAAGCGCTTTACAGCCAATGAAGTACTTTTGGAGTGTAGTCACTGTTGTAATGTGGGAAAAAGAGCACAGCAAGCTCCCACAAACCGCAATAATGACCAGATCATCTGTTTCTTTGTTATGTTGATTGAGCGATAAATATTGGCCAGGACACAGGGGATAACTCTCCTGCTCTTCTTCGAATATTGGCCATGGGCTCGTTTACATCCACCTGAGAGAGCAGACGGGCCTCGGTTTAACGTCTCATCCGAAAGACGGCACCTCCGACAGTGCAGCGCTCCCCCAGCACTGCACTGGGAGTGTCAGCCTAGATTTTTGTGCTCAAATCCCTGGAGTGGCACTTGAGCATGTCTGGTCTTGTACACAAATAATCCCCATTTATGCAAGGTGCTGGATGGCACAAGCAACTGGCGAACTTAGACCGTCAAGAGAATCATACCTAGAGGAGGGAAGACAATTAGTGAGAATGTGTTAAATGGGGTAGGAAATGCACTTGAGATTTCTGTGCTCAAGTCTCTGAAGTGGGCACTGGAACAACAAACAATAACTTGTATTTATATAGCGCCTTTAATGTAGTGAAATGTCCCAAGGTGCCTCACAGGAGTATTACGAGATAAAAATTTTGACACAGAGACACACGAGTAGAAATTAACTCAGGCCAAAGAGGTAGGTTTTAAGGAGTGTCTTGAAGGAGGAAGGAGAGGTGGAGAGGTTTAGGCAGAGTTCCAGAGTTTGGGGCCCAGGCAACAGAAGGCACGGCCACCAACGGTTGAGCGATTATGATCAGGGATGCTCAAGAGGACAGAATTAGAGGAGCGCAGACATCTCGGGTGGTGGGGGGGGGAAGGGGGCGGCTGGCGGGCTGGAGGAGATTACAGAGATAGGGAGGGAGTGAAGCGATGGAGGGATTTAAAAATAAGGATGAGAATTTTGAAATCGAGGTGTTTGCTGAGCCGGAAGCCAATGTAGATCAGCGAGCACAGGGGAGCGGGACTTGGCGCGAGTTAGGACACGGGCTGCCGAGTTTTGGATCACCTCTAGTTTACGTAGAGTAGAAGCTACAACCTTCTGAGTCGGGGAGAGAGCTGCATCACAACTTACACCTTGTGTGGCTTGTAACTATTGCACCATGCCCTCCCTGAAATGAAGAATAAATATTGGAAGGTGGCTGAGCTGGTTAAATAGCTCCGTTTTAAAAATGAAACCTGAAATTTGAAAAGATAGGAATGGAACTACAGATTTACTAAAAATGATTAAAATGTCATTTCTATCTCTGAATATTATGATATATTGGATCAATTTTAAAAAAGAGATCCTGAAAAATCACCCAAACTGCAGCTTATTAAAGACATGATGAATTGGTTCCATAAGTTCAGTGGGAACACTTAAGTATTATTATCTTCTATCTAATCACTTCATCGAGCATTGATGATTCATGCATTAATAATTCATATGTAATTTTAAGACAATCCACTCAATGATTTTGGCAATGATTGGCAATAGGGAGGTGGGATGATTCAGGTAGATCCGGGTGATAATCTGCTCAATTTACTGAGCCACTCATCGACCTCCGATCATAAATAAGAAATTGTTTTGAAGTGTCAGCAGTGGCTCAGTGGGCAGCACCCTCGTCTCTGAGTGAGCAGGTTGTGGGTTCAAGTCCCACTCCAGAGACTCGAGCACATAAATCGAGGCTGACACTCCCAGTGCAGTGCTGAGGGAGTGCCGCACTGTCGGAGGTGCCTGTCTTTCGGATGAGACGTTAAACCGAGGCCCCGTCTGCTCTCTCAGGTGGATGTAAAAGATCCCGTGGCCACTATTTCATAGAAGAGCAGGGGAATTCTCCCAGATGAACTGGCCTATTTTTATCCCTCAATCGACATGACATAAAAAAAAACAGGTTATCTGATCATTATCACATTGCTGTTTACGGGAGCTTGCTGTGCGCAAGTTGGAGCCGTGTTTCCCACATTACAGCAGTGACTGCACTCCAAATGTACTTTATTGGCTGTAAAGCACCATAAGATGTCTGGTGGTTGTGAAAGGCACTATATAAATGCAAGTCTGTCTTTCTTTCAATACTTAACAACAACAACTTGTATTTATTTAGCGGCTTTAACATCCCAATGCGCTTCTCAGGAGGGTTAAAGAACAAAATTTGACACCGAGACCCATAAGGAGATATTGGGACAGGTGACCAAAAGCTTGGTCAGAGAGGTAGGTTTTAAGGAGCGGGGAGGAGGAGGGTAGAGCGGTAGAGAGGCGGAATTGTTTAGGGAGGGAGTTTCAGAGCTTCGGTCCGAGACAGCTGAAGGCACGGCCACCAATGGTTGAACGAAGAAAATTGGGAATGCTCAGGAGGTCAGAATTTGAGGAGCGCAGAGATCTCGGAGGGTTGTGGGTCTGGAGGGGATTAGAGGTAGGGAGAGGCGAGACCATGGAGGGGGTTTGTAAACAAGACTGAGAATTCTAAAATCCAGGCGTTGTGTAACGGGAGCCAATGTAGGTCAGTGAGCGCAGGGGTGATGTGTGAGCGGGACTTGGTGTGAGGGAGGACATGGGAAAATCTAAATAATCGACAGTTGGGGCAAGTGCTTTGATGGGCAAATGTCAGATAGAGTCAGCTTGAAGTTGTAGAGCAATTGATTAAAAGCATGATTAGTTGGCCGGGGATATTTTTATTTTCTTCTCAGTCAGTTTGTCCTTTCTCCAGCCCTTCAATTATAACCAGCAGCATTATAATTGTCAGCCGTGGCTCAGTGGGCAGCACCCTCGCCTCTGAGTCAGAAGGTTGTGGGTTCAAGTCCCACTCCAGGAACTTGAGCATTTAAATCTAGGCTGACACTCCCGGTGCAGTGCTGAGGGAGCGCCGCACTGTCGGATGAGACATTAAACCGAGACCCTGTCTGCTCTCTGATGGATGGAAAAGATCCTGCAGCACTATTTCGAAGAAGAGCAGGGAAGTTATCCCCCAGCCAACATCTCAATACAGATCATCTGGTCATTTATCTCATTGCTGCTTGAGTGCAAGTTGGCTGCTGCGATTTTACAGCGACTACAGTTTATTAGCTGTAAAGCGCTCGGACATCCTGAGGTCATGAAAGGCGCGACATAAATGCAAGTATTTTCTTTTAAAGTAGTCGTGTCTGAGGGAAGAGCGATGTAAGATTGGTGTTGAGATGAACTTATCCCTGGTCTTTCAAATCATCAGGATCAAGTGCAAACCAATACGGTTGGTATATTGTGTTTAATCGGAGTTTAGGATGAAATATAACACACTAGTTATACAGCAAAAACATTAGACCGTGATGAGGAGCTGGTACCAGACAGATGGCTGGCGTGCACAAACAATGCTAATTTTTCCCCTCTTCCTGAACGACCCAAGAGTGTTCGACCGAGGTCAGCGTCAATCCACCCTCAGGAGTCCTTACTTCACTGTCTGCGCTGAAGGCTTTTTAGATCTTCTTTTTATTCTCTTTTTTTTTTTAGGGGTGGGCCTGGGGTAGAATATGGACAGGACTATTTAGCCTATAGAGGTTCCCCTTAAACCTCGGTGCCTAATGGCATGTCGAGTTCTTTATCTAAACTTACAGATGAAGACCCTCCCTCAAAGGGTCTTCACAACCATTACACGTGCTTTCTTGTTTATACATTTTGAAGGCCAACCCATCTGGATCCCTCTTATCACGTCCAACTCTATCCTCCCAAGGCGAGAGTTTCTCCTACTCATCTTCCAGGAAAACAAACCGTACACAGTTCCTGTAAGACGCAACTTATACATTAATCGCTTATTTGTGTCGAGCAGAAACATACATTAATTTAAACACAGTATTATTCAGCTCATTTCTAACCGTGCGGAGTTTGAATCGTTGGTGCCAGTTAACGGAGCAGAGCGCAGGCCCGTCCGTACAGCAGATGTTTCAGGTAATGGGCTGGAAACGTGACCCAAAACACGGTGCGAGTTAGGACACGGGCAGACAAGTCCCGCTCACCCATCACCCCTGTGCTCGCTGACCTACATTGGCTTCGGGTTAAGCAACGCCACGATTTCAAAATTCTCATCCATATTTTCAAATCCCTCCATAGCCTCGCCCCTCCCTATCTCTGTAATCTCCTCCAGCCCCACAATCCCCCGAGATGTCTGCGCTCCTCTAATTCTGCCCTCCTGAGCATCCCTGATTATAATCGCTCAACCATTGGTGGCCGTGCCTTCTGTTGCCTGGGCCCCAAGCTCTGGAACTCCCTGCCTAAACCCCTCCTCTTGACCTCTCTTTCCTCCTTCAAGACGCTCCAAAAAACCCACCTTTTTGTCACCTGCGCTAATTTCTACTTATGCGGCTCGGTGTCAAATTTTTATCGCATAATATCCCTGTGAAGCGCCTTGGGACGTTTCACTACGTTAAAGGCGCTATATAAATACAAGTTGTTGTTCATTCCTTGGGGGGCTGAGGGAAGCAGATATTTGCATCGAAACACAGCCTAAAAAAAGCCTAAACCTAAATGGGACGCTGACTAGGTGTGTTGTGCTGTGCGGTGAGCGTTTCACCAGGACACATCACTTGTGCTGTCTGTAGTCCCTGATCCAGTCTCTTAGTAATTCTTAATCGATCACATTGAAGCCTATCCCCTCCATCCCCCCCCCCCCAAAAAACCAAGAGCTTTAATGCATGCATCTGTGAGCAAGATCCACGGCGTGGCCCTGGACAACGGACCATTTTCCATACCTCGGGAGCCTCTTATCAACAAGAGCAGACATTGACGACGAGATTCAACACCGCCCCCAGTGCGCCAGTGCAACCTTCGGCCGCCTGAGGAAAAGTGTGTTTGAAGACCAGGTCCTCAAATATGCCACCAAGCTCTCATGGTCTACAGGGCTGTAGTAATACCCGCCCTCCTGTATGGCTCAGAGACATGGACCATGTGCAGTAGACACCTCAAGTCGCTGGAGAAATACCACCAAAGATGTCTCCGCAAGATTCCCTGGGAGGACGGACGCATCAACATTAGCGTCCTTGACCAGGCCAACAACCCCAGCCACTGAAGCACTGACCACACTTGATCAGCTCCGCTGGGTGGGCCACATTGTTCACATTGCCAGACACGAGACTCCCAAAGCAAGCGCTCTACTCGCTCACAGCAAACGAGCCAAAGGTGGGCAGCGTAAATGTTACAAGGACACCCTCAAAGCCTCCCTGATAAAGTGCAACATCCCCACTGACACCTGGGAGTCCCTGGCCAAAGACCGCCCTAAGTGGTGGAAGTGCATCTGGGAGGGCGCTGAGCACCTCGAGTCTCATCGCTGAGAGCATGCAGAAACCAAACGCAGGCAGCGGAAAGAGCGTGTAGCAAGGAAATCAAGGAGAGTATCTTATTAAAAACCAATGCGTATAAGGTGGCCAAGGTTAGTGGGAAACTAGAAGATTGGGAAAATTTTAAATGACAGCAAAGAATGACTAAGAAAGCAATAAAGAAAGGAAAAATAGATTACGAAAGTAAACTTGCGCAAAACATAAAAACAGATAGTAAAAGCTTTTACCGATATATAAAACGGAAGAGAGTGACTAAAGTAAATGTTGGTCCCTTAGAAGATGAGAAGGGGGATTTAATAATGGGAAATGTGGAAATGGCTGAGACCTTAAACAATTATTTTGCTTCGGTCTTCACAGTGAAAGACACATAAACCATGCCAAAAATTGCTGGTCACAGGAATGTGGGAAGGGAGGACCTTGAGACAATCACTATCACTAGGGGGGGTAGTGCTGGACAGGCTAGTGGGACTCAAGGTAGACAAGTCCCCTGGTCCTGATGAAATACATCCCAGGGTATTAAAAGAGATGGTGGAAGTTATAGCAGATGCATTCGTTATAATCTACCAAAATTCTCTGGACTCTGGGGAGGTACCAGCGGATTGGAAAGCAGCTAATGTAAAGCCTCTGTTTAAAAAAAGGGGGCAGACAAAAGACAGGTAACTATAGGCCGGTTAGTTTAATATCTGTAGTGGGGAAAATGCTTGAAGCTATCATTAAGGAAGAAATAGTGGGACATCTAGATTGGAATAGTGCAATCAAGCAGACGCAACATGGATTCATGAAGGGGAAATCATGTTTAACTAATTTACTGGAATTCTTTGAGGATATAACGAGCATGGTGGATAGAGGTGTACCGATGGATGTGGTGTATTTAGATTTCCAAAAGGCATTCGATAAGGTGCCACACAAAAGGTTACTGCAGAAGATAAAGGTGCGCGGAGTCAAAGGAAATGTATTAGCATGGATCGAAAATTGGCTGGGTAACAGAAAGCAGCGAGTCAGGATAAATGGGTCCTTTTCGGGTTGGAAATCAGTGGTTAGTGGTGTGCCACAGGGATCGGTGCTGGGACCACAACTGTTTACAATATACATAGATGACCTGGAAGAGGGGACAGAGTGTCGTGTAACAAAATTTGCAGATGACACAAAGATTAGTGGGAAAGCGGGTTGTGTAGAGGACACAGAGAGGCTGCAAAGAGATTTAGGTACGTTAAGCGAATGGGCTAAGGTTTGGCAGATGGAATACAATGTCGAAAAATGTGAGGTCATCCACCTTGGGGAAAAAAAACAGTAAAAGGGAATATTATTTGAATGGGGAGAAATTACAACATGCTGCGGTGCAGAGGAACCTGGGGGTCCTTGTGCATGAAACTCTTTTTGGAGTTCATCTGCAAAACAGAAAACATTAAACCATGCCACCCGACCTGGGTGACACACCAGACATTTACAAGGTCCTTTTTTTGAATCCCAAAAAGTTAGTTTGCAGGTGCAGCAGGTAATCAGGAAGGCGAATGGAATGTTGGCCTTCATTGCGAGAGGAATGGAGTACAAAAGCAGGGAGGTCCTGCTGCAACTGTACAGGGTATTGGTGAGGCTGCACCTGGAGTGCTGCGTGCAGTTTTGGTCACCTTACTTAAGGAAGGATATACTAGCCTTGGATGGGGTACAGAGACGATTCACGAGGCTGATTCCGGAGATGGGGGGGTTACCTTATGATGATAGATTGAGTAGACTGGGTCTTTACTCATTGGAGTTCAGAAGGATGAGGGGTGATCTTATAGAAACATTTAAAATCATGAAAGGGATAAACAAGATAGAGGCAGAGAGGTTGTTTCCACTGGTCGGGGAGACTAGAACTAGGGGGCACAGCCTCAAAATACGGGGGAGCCAATTTAAAACCGAGTTGAGCAGGAATTTCTTCTCCCAGAGGGTTGTGAATCTGTGGAATTCTCTGCCCGAGGAAGCAATTGAGGCTAGCTCATTGAATGTATTCAAATTGCAGAAGGATAGATTTTTAACCAATAAGGGAATAAAGGATTACGGGGAGCGGGCGGGTAAGTGGAGCTGAGTCCACGGACAGATCAGCCATGATCTTGTTGAATGGCGGAGCAGGCTCGAGGGGCTAGATGGCCTACTCCTGTTCCTAATTCTTATGTTCTTATAAACCAATCCCACCCACCCTTCCCCTCAAAGACCCACCTGTGATGGGGACTCTGGCTCTCGTATTGGACTGTTCAGCCACCTAAGGACTCATTTTAAGGGGCAGCAAGTCTTCCTCGATTCCAAAGGACTGCTTATGAGTTCACAAGACTAAATAAAACCCCAGCCAGTTGGGTTCAGGGGATGAGGCAGGTAGTTGTCAGCCTGGTGGATGAACTAGTAATGTGTAGTGCGGTTGTTAAACCTTCGCTAATAAACCATCTAGTTCTTAATAGCAATGTGTTGCTATGAATTCTTAAGCAAAGAACCCATGAAGCAAATACATTACATAAGCAGAAGGGTTAAATTCTAGCGCAGGGTGAAATTTAATCCTGTTGTATAAAAAAACATTAAAAGACTTACCAGCTATTGTAGCTTTGCAGCAGTTGTGGTTATTGATGTTAATAAGGGTTCAGTCTAGCAGAAGCCTCTGCAGCACTGGGATATGTTAGAATTTTCCAGAAGGCTTATTATTTTGAGTTACAAGCTGTTAGAGTTTTTTTCTTTTTGTAAAAAAAAAAATTGATTTTCTTTCCTGCAAAATATAGGGCAGAGTTTCTGTTTTGGTGATAAATTTGTTTGAAAATGTCAAATGGTTTCAACTCACTGGAGCAGTTAATTGTACACACTGTGGAAAGTTCTCGGCGTCATCTTTTAAGTTATTTTGTCCTCCCCACAACCCCCTTGCCAGTTTTCCCTGAACAACATTTCTCGTTTATGAGAGTGACTTGGAACGACAGCGCCCGTTCCTTCACCGTCGCTGGCTCAAAACCCTGGAACTCCCTCCCTAACAGCACTGTGGGAGCACCTTCACCACACGGACTGCAGCGGTTCAAGAAGGCGGCTCACCACCACCTTCTCGAGGGGCAATTAGGGATGGGCAATAAATGCCGGCCTTGCCGGCAACCCCCACGTTGCGTGAACACATTTTTAAAATGCCCCATTCCCAGGTATCGGCCAGTGTTACTGTTGAGATGCTTGCATAAGATGCATGATGCAGGTGACGGGCTTAATGGTGTGACAATTTTATGGTCACTCTCAGGATGTTCTTCCCCGCCCCCTGTGCTCGCTGACCTAAATGGACTCCCGATCCAGCAATGCCTCAAATTTAACATTCACATCCATGTTTTCAAATCTCTCCGTGGCCTCGCCCCTCCCTATCTCCCGAATCCCCTCCAGCCCCACAACCCTCCGAGATGTCGGCACTCCTCCAATTCTGGCCTATTGCACAACCCCAATTCTCATCACTCCACCATTGGTGGCCGTGCTTCCAGCTACCAAAAGCCCAAGTGTATAGCCTTCCCTAAACCTCTCCACTTCTCTCTCTCTCTCTCTCTCTCCTTTAAGACACCTCTTAAAACCTGCTTTTTTTGATCAAGCTTTTTAGTTACCAATCCTAAAATCTCCTTTTGTGGCTTGGTGTCAAAGATTGTGCGCTAACACTCTTGTGAAGCACTTGGGACATTTTACTGCGTTTAAAGGTGCTATCTAAATGTAAGTTGTTGTTGACTTGAAGTGAAACATGTATGCATCTTGGGCATCTAGCGGTGAAATGTGACTTTGGCGGTAGCACTCTCCCAATTTTCTCTTCCATAGATTTTGAGGTGTAAAACGGTTTCCCAATTCGCCACGTCCCATTGTGTGCAACAGTGAAGTTCCCTCCTGAATACCAACATTTCCCAGTCTCTCACCATTTAAAAAAAATATTCTTTTCTATTTTTCCTACCAAAGTGGATAACTTCACATTTCTCCACGTTGTATTCCCTGTTCCACGTCCTTGCCCACTCACTTAGCCTGTCTATATCCCTTTGTATCCTCCTCACAACTTGTTTTTCCACCGAGCTTTGTATCGTCAGCAAACTCAATCCTCTCATCCACGTCATTAATATAGATTGTAAATAGCTGGGGCCCAAGCACTGATCATTGTGGCACCCCACTAGTTACGGCCTGCCGACCCGAAAATCACCCGTTTGTTTGTGTGCACTCTTTTCTGTCCATTAACCAACCCTCAATGCATGCAAGTATATTACCTCAATCCAATGAGCCCTAATTTTGTGCAATAACCTGTTGTGTGGTACCTTATCGAATGCATTTGAAAATCCAAATATACCACATCCACTGGTTCCCCCTTAGCTACCCCGCTTGTTTACAACCTCAAAAAAACCAGATTTGTCAAACCCGATTTCCCTTTCATAAATCTGTCTTGACACTGTTCAAACATATTCTGAATTTCTAAGTGCCCTGTAACGATGCCTCTAATAATAGATTCTAACACCTACTGCTGATGTCTATAGTTTCCTTTGTTCTCTGCTGCTGAAGCCCTCATCCATCCATGCCTTTGTTACCTCGAGGCTTGACTATTCCAACGCACTCCTGTCTGGCCTCCCACATTCTCCCCTACGTAAACTAGAGGTGATCCAAAACTCGACTGCCCAGTGTCCGAACTCGCACCAAGTCCCACTCATCCATCACCCCTGTGCTCGCTGACCTACATTGGTTTCCGGTTAAGCAACGCCTCGATTTCAAAATTCTCATCCTTGTTTTCAAATCCTTCCACAGCCTCGCCCCCTCCCTATCTCTGTAATCTCCTCCAGCCCCACAACCCCCCGAGATATCTGCGTTCCTCTAATTCTGCCCTCCTGAGCATCCCTGATTATAATCGCTTAACCATTGGTGGTCGTGCCTTCTGTTGCTTGGGCCCCAAGCTCTGGAACTCCCTGCCTAAACCTCTCCGCCTCTCTACCTCTCTTTCCTCCTTCAAGACGCCCCTTAAAACCTACATCTTTGACCAGCCTTTTGGTCACCTGCACTAATTTCTACTTATACGGCTCGGTGTCAATTTTTTTATCTCATAACACTCCTGTGAAGCGCCTTGGAACGTTTCACTATGTTAAAGGTGCTATATGTAGTGTAAATAGTTTACAGTTCAAAGGTAGGACTTTTTTTAGTCAGTGTGGAAACAGTTAAAGCGAGGCTACCTGTGTAATTCTTTTTTTAATTTGTAAAAAGCAGAGTAAGGCTTTGTGATCGATCCGGGATTCTCAGAAAATAAAGAGCTGTGGACATTTATTCCAGGAAGTGATTACTTGCCAGCAATCTAAAACAGGGGATCTGTTGATGTCAAATCACAAGTGAAGCTTAAACTGCTTAGAATAGTTACTTGAACGCCAAAATGAGATTACAACCGTGAACTTAATCCAGGGTATTTTTGTTAGTGATTTTTTGTGATCACAATGCGATGTCAGGAGGCCCGACAAAGGAACAGGCCGGGGCTCTTTTCTCTAGAAAAGGAAAAAGGAAGACTTGCATTTATATAGTGCCTTTTAAGACCACCGGACGTCTCAAAGCTCTTTACAACCAATGAAGTACTTCTGAAGGTGTAGTCACTGTTGTGAGAAGACTGAGGGGTGACCTGATGGTGATCATTTAAGATTATGAAAGGCTTTGATAGGGTAGACTTAGAGAAGATGTTTCCACTTGTGGGGGAAGCCCAAAACTAGGGGCCATAATTATAGGATAGTCATGAAAAATCCAATAAGGGGATATCGGGGCTGGCTGGCTGGGGCTGGGAGTGCAGCAGAGAGATCATGGGGGCGGGTGGATGGACGCGGTGGATCACGGGGTCAGGCCAACGATTGCGGGGGGTCGGCAGCGAGGATGGACTTCAATTTGTTCATGTCGGAGTTCTGCGCATGCGCCACCTAGTGGCCGGGAATGGATCTGGACAAGGGGTGTGTTTGGATAAGGGAGGTTCAACCTGTAGCTATGAATAAATCCAATAGGGAATTCAGGAGAAGCTTCTTCACCCAGAGAGTGATGAGAATGTGGAACTAGCTGCCACAGGGAGTGGTTGAGGCAAATAGCTTAGATGCATTCATGGAAAAGCTGGATCAGCACATGAGGGAGAAAGGAATAGAGGGATATTCAGATCGGGTTGGATGAAGAGAGGTGGGAGGAGGTTCATGTAGAGCATAAATGTTGGCACATACCAATTGGGCCGAATGGTTTGTTTCTGTGCTGTACGTTCTATGTGCAGTCCTTGCACTCTGACCCATGACAATTGCACCAGTATGGCCATTTCCATTTCCTACACAAACCATCATTATAGCCCGAGAATGCTTTTTGACACAAATTATAATCAGGTGGGCCCACACCTTCCAAGAACTGCAAGGAGATCAAACATAGAAACATAGAAAATAGGTGCAGGAGTAGGCCATTCGGCCCCTCGAGCCTGCTTGTTCACACACGATCCTTGCATCTCGAAGAAAGGAGACATTTTCATCCCGTTAGTCTCTAAGGTCAAAGGGACGTATCTAGCCTGTTTCACTTCCCATCCCACTCCCTCTATATAGGAAACCCTTGGAGGCCAGTTGATCCTGGAAAGGAACAACCCATGTGGGAAATTACAATCACTAACCTCCATTTGATGTCAGCTGTGGCTCAGTGGGTAGCACCCTCGCCTCTGAGTCAGAAGGTTGTGGGTTCAAGTCCCACTCAAGGGACTCGAGCACATAAATCTAGGCTGACTCTCCAGTACAGTGCTGAGGGAGTGCTGCACTGTCGGAGGGGGCCGTCTTTCGGATGAGATGTTAAACCGAGGACCCGTCTGCCCCCTCAGGAGGATGTAAAAGATCCCATGGCACTATTTCGAAGAAGAGCAGGGCAGTTATCCCTGATGTTCTGGCCAATATTTATTCCTCAATCAACATAACATAAAAAGCAGATTATCTGGTCTTATCACATTGCTGTTTGTGGGAGCTTGCTGTGCGCAAATTGGCTGCCACGTTTCTCACATGTGACTACACTCCAAAAGTACTTCATTGGCTGTAAAGCACTTTGAGATGTCCTTGGTCGTGAAAGGTGCTTTATAAATACAAGTCTTTTTGTTCTTTATTAAACCACTTGGTGCTAGCGGCCATCTTAAACTCGCAACGTACTGGCCTGCGGGTGCCACATAGCTTTGTCAGATTGGGGGCCCGAGAAAGCAAACTCGTACCTTCTCCGACCAGAACTGTTTTCACAATTTAAGTATGGTTGTAATCACATCTCCTGTGCAGTCCAGATGCCATTTCAGGCACTTAAAGAGCAAAGTGTAAGCACTTTTTCCAAGAATTGCCTCAGCCAAGAAAAGTCTTGAGTTGCGTTTAACCAAGTCCAGACTTCTCTGGTCTCTTGCAGCAGACAACTTGTCCGTTAGGTCAGTATTTCCATGTGGAGTTGTTTCTTGCTACTCATTGCAGCGTTACAGCCTGCAGCTGGAAGAAAGGAGCAGTGTGAAGGAAGACACACGATAAATCTCTCTATATATGTTCAAGTAGTCATATAAATTACTTCAAAGGCAGCATTTTGTTTTTCCGCACTGTGGACTTTCACAGCGCACAAGTGATTAAATTAGATTTAGTGTAAGATTTGTTTTTCATATTTTTGGCGAATTAACTGAAAGTGGAAACAGTTTAATGGTCTTGACTGACTGATAGGGTGCTTACAGTAGCTTCCCCCAGGCTAGATTGGGTTTTAAGACTCCTGGTTAAGCAACTCCTCGATACCCAAAATTCGCATCCATGTTTTCAAATCCCTCCATGGCCTCACCCCCTCCCTATCTCTGTAATCTCCAGCCCCACAAACCCCCCACCGAGGTGTCTGCGCTCCTAAGCATCCCTGATTATAATCGCTTAACCATCGGTGGCCGTGCCTTCTGTTGCCTGGGCCCTGAGCTCTGGAACTCCCTGCCTAAACCTCTCTGTCTCTCTGGAGGCAGATGGATGCTCTGATGGAGGCAATCTAGCTTTCCATGGAAGGATAAACTGGGAGGCACAACTGTCATCCCTTGCCTGCCCTTCTGTCTGTGATCGTTCTGAAATGTCTTTCCTTATTTCATCTTTTTGCCACATATCTCCAGGCCATTGGCCACCTGTGACCGAGAGAGAGAGAGCAGGCAGGGATTGAACCATTATCTAAGCTCTCTCTGTTGCCAGACTTTGATCCTCCACGCGTGACATAACGAGTAGAATTGAAGGGAAGCTCTTGTCTTTAGATGTGAAGCTTTTTATTTTGAAAAGGAATATATTTGCCAAAATTGTGCCTTAGAATTCGATTCTGTACAATTACAACAATTTGCATTTGTATAGTGCCTTCAGCATTGGAAACTGTCACAAGCTGCTTCGTAGAGGTCATAATCAGACAAAAATGGATGCTGAGCCAAAGGAGGAGATGCTGGGGGGCTGGGGGGGTGTCCCCAAAGATTTGGTCAAAGAGGTGGGTTTTAAGGAGTAGGTCGAGACATAGAGGGGTTTAGTTATGGAATTCCAGAGATTGGGTTCTGCACAGCTGAAGGTACGGCCATCAATGGAGAGGTGAAGGAAGTGGTCAGAGTTGGAGGAGCAGAGAGTTCAGGTGGTGATTGTAGGTTCCCGAGATGCAGAGGGGCAAGAACATGAGGGTTTCAGCATGAGGATGAGAATTTGAAATTGGGGATAGCAGGAGCTGAATGTCGGCCAGCGAGCACAGGGGGTGATGGGTGAACGGGACTTGGTGCGGGATAGGATGTAGGCAGCAGAGTTTTGGATGGGCTGAAGTTTACAGAGCAGAGTCGTTGTGAACCCGACCAGCAGAGTATTGGAATGGTCGAGTCCGGAGGTGACGAAGGCCTTTACGAGGGTTTCAGCCTCAGCTTAGCCTGGGCCAGAGACGGACAAAAAGCTTCCTGGAGATCACACTATTAGCTGTTTGGATGATAGCAAAGGTTGAGCAGAGTAATCAGAATTTAAGTCTAAGATCTGTGGAAATTAATATAGCATAGAGAAGAAGTTTCAACTTGATTTAATAAACCTGGTTCTAATGTGTGTTCTGAGGGTAGTTTTCTCTGCATTGATGTTCTGCCATTATATTAATAAATTGACGCATTTGCCTTGGTTTTGACAGCTGAGAGTGGTACATACACCTCTGCATTTTCTCCTCTGACATTCTCTGGGATGATGATGTGAGGATCTGCTGCACATATCTTTATTTATTGTATTGCAAACTTAATAATCAAACGAATGACATTCAGACAGTAGAACCCCAATGCAGGCAAGAATTAGACAGACTACTCAACGGAACTCCCGATATTTCTGCAGGTCAGAGGCTGGGTATTCTAGAGTGAGTGTCTCACCTCCTGACTTCCCCAAGCCGTTCCATCATCCACAAGGCACAAGTCAGGCATGTGGTAGAATACCATCCATTTGCCTGGATGAGTGCAGTTCCAACAACACTGAAGATGCTTGGCAGCATCCAGGACAAAGCAGCCCACTTAATTGGCAGCCCAACCCCCACCTTAAACATTCACTCCCTCCACCACCGGCGCACCGTGGCTGCAGTGTGCACCATCTACAAGATGCACTGCAGCAACTCGCCAAGGCTTCTTCGGCAGCACCTCCCAAACCTGCAACCTCTACCACCTAGAAGGACCAAGGCAGCAGGCGCATGGGAACACCATCACCTCCACGTTCCTCTCCAAGTCACACACCATCCCGACTTGGAAATATATCGGCCGTTCCTTCATCGTCGCTGGGCCAAAATTGTGGAACTCCCTCCCTAACAGCACTGTGGGAGCACCTTCACCACACGGACTGCAGCGGTTCAAAAAGGCGGCTCACCACCACCTTCTCAAGGGGCAATTAGGGATGGGAAATAAATGCCGGCCTTGCCAGCAATGCTCACATCCCGGAACCGAATAAAAAAAAATAAAAAAAATATGTGCCTCCTTTTTAAATTCGCCTCATAAACGAGCGGAAGAATGGGATGTCCCATCAGAAACTCTCAAAGAACATAACATAAGAACATAAGAATTGGGAACAGGAATCGGCCATCTAGCCCCTCGAGCCTGCTCCGCCATTCAATAAGATCATGGCTGATCTGGCCGTGGACTCCGCTCCACTTACCCGCCCGCTCCCCGTAACCCTTAATTCCCTTATTGGTTAAAAATCTATCTATCTATCTGTGATTTGAATACATTCAATGAGCTAGCCTCAACTGCTTCCTTGGGCAGAGAATTCCACAGATTCACAACCCTCTGGGAGAAGAAATTCCTTCTCAACTCGGTTTTAAATTGGCTCCCCCGTATTTTGAGGCTGTGCCGCCTAGTTCTAGTCTCCCCGACCAGTGGAAACAACCTCTCTGCCTCTATCCTGTTCATCCCTTTCATTATTTTAAATGTTTCTATAAGATCACCCCTCATCCTTCTGAACTCCAACAAGTAAAGACCAGTCGACCCAGTCTACTCAGCCTATCATCATAAGGTAACCCCCTCATCTCCGGAAACAGCCAAGTGAATCGTCTCTGTATCCCCTCCAAAGCTAGTATATCCTTCCTTAAGTAAGGTGACCAAAACTGCACGCAGTACTCTAGGTGCAGCCTCACCAATACCCTGTACAGTTGCAGCAGGACCTCCCTGCTTTTGTACTCCATCCCTCTCGCAATGAAGGCCAACATTCCATTCGCCTTCCTGATTTACCTGCTGCACCTGCAAACTAACTTTTTGGGATTCATGCACAAGGATCCCCAGGTCCCTCTGCACTGCAGCATGTTGTAATTTCTCCCCATTCAAATAATATTCCCTTTTACTGTTTTTTTTTCCAAGATGGATGACCCCACACTTTCCGACATTGTATTCCATCTGCCAAACCTGAGCCCATTCGCTTAACCTATCTAAATCTCTTTGCAGCCTCTCTGTCCTCTACACAACCCGCTTTCCCACTAATCTTTGTGGGAAAGATTAGTGGGAAGATTAGTGGGAAAGCGGGTTGTGTAGAGGACACAGAGAGGCTGCAAAGAGATTTAGATAGGTTAAGTGAATGGGCTCAGGTTTGGCAAATGGAATACAATGTCGGAAAATGTGAGGTCATCCACCTTGGGGGGAAAAAAAAACAGTAAAAGGGAATATTATTTGAATGGGGAGAAATTACAACATGCTGTGGTGCAGAGGGACCTGGGGGTCCTTGTGCATGAATCCCAAAAAGTTAGTTTGCAGGTGCAGCAGGTAATCAGGAAGGCGAATGGAATGTTGGCCTTCATTGCGAGAGGGATGGAGTACAAAAGCAGGGAGGTCCTGCTGCAACTGTATAGGGTATTGGTGAGGCTGCACCTGGAGTACTGTGTGCAGTTTTGGTCACCTTACTTAAGGAAGGATATACTAGCTTTGGAGGGGGTACAGAGACGATTCACTCGGCTGATTCCAGAGATGAGGGGGTTACCTTATGATGATAGATTGAGTAGACTGGGTCTTTACTCGTTGAAGTTCAGAAGGATGAGGGGTGATCTTATAGAAACATTTAAAATAATGAAAGGGGTCGTGAAAGGATCCTGTTACCTGAAATATTTGGGCTGGTTTCAAAACCTAGATGTAGCAAGTACCCCAAAATCAGAAACACACATGGCCCCAGATGCCTGGCTCAGAGTTTGAAAAAAAAGTTTCTCTGAACCCAGGAACGAGAGAGATTATCCTTCTTTACATTCCAAACACCCAATATCCTGAATGTATCTGTTATCCTAAGGGGTACTACATTAAGCGGATTACAGATTAGTTTCTTCTTTTTCAAATACATAAACTCCCCATTTACACAATCATTTTTAATTTTAGACCATAGCGACTATGGCCTCCAGTTTAGCAATGGCTGTCAATTTAAGGAGGCTTATGAGCAAATCCATTATGTACAATACTGGAATAATGCTTAATGACAAGCTGCAGTCCAGATACTCTGCACCCTCATCTGTGAAGCAATTAACCACACAAATGTCTCTGCTCGTTGGTTCACTAACATGGGGCCGTACTTTGCGGCCCCTACAGGTGCGTGTACGCGGTGTGCACGTGCCCATGAGGGACACGCAAGTTTTGGGTTTCTGCCCGCCAAGCGCGAAAACCCGGAACTTGCGATCTGTCAAGAATTTCCTTGACCGATCCAATGCATCCCCGGGGAAAGACCCTCCCCGGGCGGAAAGGTGGGCCAACATCTGCCCAGCGAATGCCCGTGAAATTCTTACGCTTGGTACCAGCATAGGGCGTAAGGCCTGCTTTTACGAGCGTGAGACTTTCAATCATTTATACATTTTTTTAAAAACCGGTACAATAAAAGTAAGTTTATTGTTCGCCCCTTCAAAACATTTCCATTTATTTTTCAAAAATGTTTATTTTTGTTTTAACTATTTAATTAAATGCATTTTAATTAATTTTAAATATGTGAGGTTTATTTTATTTATTTGGTGTGTAGAAGTATTTTGGGGGCATTCCCATTCATGCAATGGGGTTTCCATACATACGGAATCCACATAAGCACGAATGGGATTCCCTTCTTTCATTGGTCGGGCCGGTCCACGTGATCCCAGGGGGGATTGCGACCCGCCTGCCGGAGCAGGAAAATCTACCCCCCCCCCCCCCGTCTCCTACTATCTGAATTAGTCAAAGCTACTTCCAAGCATCATTTCAGCTTATCATCACCTGTCATATTGCTCGAGTAACTTCCAATTGCCAGCTTGATTCAGCTGGTAGCACTCTTACCTCGGAGTTATAATGTCGTGGGTTCAAGCCCCTCCTCTGCCCCATTCAGGAGTTGAGCGCATAATCTAGACTGACTGCTCAAGGCAGTATGGAGGGAGCAGTGTACTGTCGGAGGTGCTGTCTTTTTGCCAACACTGCCTATTACGATACTTTTTCACCCAGAGAATTGTGAACCTGTGGAATTCTCTACCCCAGAAAGTTGTTGGGGCCAGTTTGTTGGATATATTCAAAAGGGATTTAGATGTGGCCCTTCGAGCTAAAGGGATCAATGGGTATGGAGAGAAAGCAGGAATGGGGTACTGAAGTTGCATGATCAGCCATGATCATATTGAATGGTGGTGCAGGCTTGAAAGGGCGAATGGCTTACTCCTGCACCTATTTTCTATGTTTCTATGTCCATGATACACTTTGGAGAGCATCGAGGAGGTGTCCTGGCCAACATTCCACCTTCGAACCACCACCATCAAAAACACATGAATGCTTTTGTGGTTTGTGAGATCTTGCTGTAGGATCGGCTGGCATATTTGGCGGAATAACAACAGTGACTACACTTCTTCAAAAGTAATTAGTCAGGTTCGGAATTACTTTTGGTCAGCTGATGATGATCTGAAAGGCACTATATAAATGCAAGTTCCTTCTGTCCCAGTCAGCAACTGGCATTTCAAACCATTTCCATTCTCGGATTAAAAAAAAAATGAATAATATATAGTTAACAGATTAAACGATCTGCGTGATTATTGAACCCTGCAGAGACTGACCTGGAATGAACCTTAAGTAATCAGAGCAGTTTAATCTGCTGCGAGCATTTGCATTTTTTATGATTGGTCCCTGCAAAAAGTCCATCGCGGAGACTGCCCGTGTTATAAACTGCTCTTGCGCTATGTGTAACCGTTGCTAGCTACGTGCTGGCCCTCAACAGCTCCTTGTGGTAGGGCGTTCCACGTTCTTGCCACTCTTTGAGTAAAGATATTTCTCCTAAATTCCATCATTGATTTATTAGTGACTGTCTTATATTTATGGCCACTAGTTTTGGACTGCCCCACACAAGTGGAAACATCTTCTGTACATCGACCCTATCAAACCCGTAACCACCTCTAGCAGGTCACCCCATTCACTTTTCTAGAGAAAAGAGCCCGAGCCAGTTCAGCCTTTCCGGATAAGTATACCCACTCCGTTCTGGTAGCTGTCCTTGATGTACTTGCAGTGAGCTGGGAAGACAGGATAATCTCTTCATGAATGTAGGTGGTTTGTTGAAAATCCCCACTACACAGGCCTGGATCTGACAAATCACGTACAGGCCCGAATCACAATGTCACTAGTCCGGATATTTAAGCACAGGAAAAATACTCAAGTTTCTTCCAGCTTTCTAGACGACCTTTAAAAGGTTCTTTCCATGTTCCTGTCTTGCCATTCTCCCTTTTGTAATATTTTTATTTTCTATTTCCCTTTTTGCTGTTTACTTTTTTTTTTGTTTCACCCATTTTTTTTTTCTCCATGTGGCCTTGTTAATCTTTACACCAAAGAGCTGAAACACCCTGGAGCAGCTTCAATTCTCAATCCCAATCCAAATCTTGTGGTCTCCTGATGTATTTTCTGTTGTACCCGACCCAAGAACATTAGGTATCAGACCGAGGGGCCATTTGAATTCTTGCCTGATGCGGTTGAGGCGGGAAACGTGTTCAAGCAAGGAGCTTGCCATCTTAGTTTTGCTTCTCATTTACTCTTGTCAATTGCAGCATGTTAATCAGCATGGTCCCTCCTGCTGTGCGGCGCTCCCTCGGCACTGCCCCTCCGACCGAGTCTGTGTGTGTGGCCTCTCTTTGTGCTGTATTATTCAATGATTTCTGTTCATTCTCACACTTAAAAAGTTCCTTTGATATTTCAAGGTAGTTAACCACCCCCCCACCCCCCGGCCACGAGAATCTAGAATTTGTCCTGTTCTTCACTCCTCTGGCCTGATGCATGTGCAGCTGATGGGGCAGGTGACTTGCCCAAGTGTGACTCTACCTTTCATCCACCCCTCCGTCTTCCCACCCGTTGCAGCCCAGACTGGGAACTACGAAAGAAAGACTTGCATTTCTATGGCAACTTTCACGGCCACTGGACGTCCCAAAGCGCTTTCAAGCCGATGAAATACTTTTTGAAGCGTAGTTACTGTTGTAATGTGGGAAACGCGGCATAACAGATCACAAAGGTCTCCGGTTTGAAGGGCGGGGGGGGGGGAAATCAGCCGAGGCTCTGATTGCTGTCCTGTGATACCGCAATACAAGGTGCATGTTTATGGACAACAGCTGAGAAGAGGGTTGTGGTTGAAGCACATCGTGGTTGAATAGCCACTAGTCACTGCCTAGGCTCACATATACGCCAGTTCAGCTCAGTTGTTCCAACAGTCCGGTAGTTGCATGGTCACCATTAGTGACACTAGCTTTTTAAAATTCCAAATGTATTTAATGAACTGAATTTAAATTCCCCAGCTGCCGTGGTGGGATTTGAATTCACGTCTCCAGATCATTAATCCAGACCTGTGGATTACTGGTCCAGTGACACATAACCAGTGTGTTACCGTACCTCATTATGAGGTCTTAGATGGATTTGAATGGCAGCAAACAGACTACTTGCACCTGCATTAAGCGAGTAAACATTCCACTCCAAGGGTATGTTTTATTTTGTATTATTTGGCTGAACCTAGAATCATAAAATGGTTACAGCACAGAAGGCCATTCGGCCCCTCGAGCCCATTCTCGGCTAGTCCCGCTCCCCTGCCCTTTCCCCCGTAGCCCTGCAACTCCATTTCTTTCAGATACTTATCCACTTCCTGTTGGGCTTTATTACAAGAAGATTACCTGGAGTATTGTGCACAGTTTTGATCTCCTTACCTCAGGAAGGATATATTTACCTTCAATAAGGTTCATCAGACTGATTCCTGAGACAGAGCCCTGGTGAGACCACACCTGGAGTATTGTGCACAGTTTTGATCTCCTCACCTAAGGAAGGATATATTTACCTTCAGTAAGGTTCATCAGACTGATTCCTGAGATGGGGGATTGTCCTATGAGGAGAGATTGAGCAGATGAGGCCTATATTCAGTAGCGTTTAGAAGAATGGGAGGTGATCTCATTGAAACATACAAATTTCTTACAGGCCTTTGACGGGGTAGATGCAGGGAGGATGTTTCTCCTGGCTGGGGAGTCTAGAACCAGGGGTCACAGTCTCAGAATAAGGGGTCGGCCATTTCGGACTGAGATGAGGCGAAATCTCTTGACTCAGAGGGTGGTGAATCTTTGGAATTCTCTGCCCCAGAGGGCTGTGGAGGCTCAGTCGTTGAGTCTATTCAAGTCCGAGATTTTTGAATATTAAGGGAATCAAGGGATATGGGGAGCGGGCGGGAAAGTGGAGTTGAGGTCGATGATCAGCCGTGATCTTATTGAGTGGCGGAGCAGGCTCGAGGGGCCGAATGGCCGACTCCTGCTCCTAATTCTTGTGTCCCCTTTTTTGAATGATGATGAAAAACATTTTGGAAAATATGCTTGAAAAATGTTCACACAACACTTTGGGTCCGTTTGTTTAAAAAGTAGCCCAGCAGAAACATGCCGTCCGCCGCCCTTTTGTGGGCATTCTACTCTTCTCGTTGCTAGGCAAGAGCCCTGAAGGCTGTGACAACAGGCGAACTGAACTGTTGGAAGGAAACGAATCGTAAATCTCGCTCTGGTTTTTTTTTTTACTCTTGCAATGCCGTCCTGGCTGTGAGTGAACCACACAACAGCCTTACATCATCCTCTGCTGCACAGTGTGAGGCTCCCTCGTGAGAATCGTTCAAGGATTCAAGATAGGGTCATAAAAAAACAAAACAAGATTAAGATGAAAGATAAAACGAAGACTTTGTTTTTAAGTGCGCTAGGGAACAAAACACAGAACTGTGATATCAAAGGATCCAATCTCTCAGCGTGGAGAGAGAGGAACTATTGGAATTACTGCCTCAAATTCTCCCATAGTTTCCAAGACGCACCATAAATAGTCATTGAAGCAGCCACTGAAATTTCATAAATCATTCTGCTAACTCTGATGTCAATCTATTAAAGAAACGGAATTTATTTAAAGTTCAATCTCCTCCCTTCACATTCCTGTTAATGAATATAACTGTTCCTCTCCCGCTCGCCGACATGGAGCTTGTTGACAATATTAACAGGCCGAATGTTAAGTGCACCGATGGGACTGATGTTCCCTGGACCACACTTCAACAGAGGTGTTTAACCCGTTCAAAATAAACAGGCTAACCCCCGTCGGAGAGGGACTTCTTACAAACATCTTGCATGTTCGTCCACTAACATCAGCCGTAACTTTCCGTCTCATCTTTACCTCCTTTTGCTCGTGGGGGAGTCCAAAACTAGGGGCTATAAATACCAGATACAGGTTGAACCTCCATTATCCGGAACCCTCGGGACCTGGCCTGTTCTGAATAAGGGATTCCGGACGAGAGGTGGTCACGTTAAATTGGATGGTACAGGGGATTGAGCAAGGGGATATCGGGGCTGGCTGGCTTGGGGCTGGGAGTGCGGCAGAGAGATCATGGTAGGAGGGGGCGGGGGGGGGCTGAGCGGGGGGACGGGGGAGGGTGGCGGTGGATCGTGGGGTCAGGTTAGCGATTGCGGGAGTTGGCAGCGAAGAAGGACTTCAGTTTGTTCACATCGTAGTTCTGCGCACGCGCCACCCGGTGGCCGGGAATGATTCTGGACAAGGGGTGGTTCTGGATAAGGGAGTTCTGGATAAGGGAGGTTCAACCTGAAGTCATAGAAACATAGAAAATAGGTGCAGGAGTAGGCTGTCCGGCCCTTCGAGCCTGCACCACCATTCAATATGATCATGGCTGATCATGCAACTTCAGTACCCCATTCCTGCCTTCTCTCCATACCCCTTGATCCCTTTAGCTGTAAGAGCCACATCTAACTCCCTTTTGAATATATCTAATGAACTAGCCTCAACAACTTTCTGTGGTAGAGAATTCCACAGGTTCACAATTCACAATTCTCTCAGTAAATAAATCCAATCGGGAATTCAGGGGAAACTTCTTTACCCAGAGAGTGGTGAGAATGTGGAACTCGTTGCCACAGGGAGTGGTTGAGATGAATTGCCTCGATGCATTTAAGGGGAGACTAGACAAGCATATGAAGGGGATGGAGTGAGATGAAGAGGGCTCGTGGAACATAAAACACTGGCATGGACCTGTTGGGCCGAATGAGAACATAAGAACATAAGAAATAGGAGCAAGGAGGAGGTCATTCGGCCCCTCGAGCCTGCTCCGCCATTCAATAAGATCATGGCTGATCTTCTACCTCAACTCCACTGTCCTGCTCTAGCCCCATATCCCTTAATATCACTTAATATCTTAATTCCTCATTGGAATATCCAGGAATGGCCTGTTTCTGTGCTATGAATTCTCTGTAATTTTACTAGAGCTGGTGGGCATTGCTTTATCCTCGAAGGTTGTCGGTTTCATCAATAACGGTTACACCGGTTACTTGTCGACAAGGGTAAAAATCAGTTTGAACTTTTTTTGGGGGGAGTCACTACACTATGGCACTCTGAGTTGCATTTATACAGCAAATCTTCAGATCTCTTGAGATATCCTAAAGCAGATACAGCAAATTGGTTTGAAGTGTGATTACCGTTCTTATGTTGATCGACATGGCGAACAACAAGGTCCACCTCGATACTCCCACTCCAGGGACTTGAGCACATACTCTAGGCTGACACTCCAGTGCAGTACTGAGGGAGTGCCGCACTGTCGGAGGTGCCATTTTTCGGATGAGACGTTAAACCGAGGCCCCATCTGTCCCCTCAGGTGGATGTAAACGATCCCACGACACTATTTCGAAGAAGAGCAGGGGAGTTATTCCCAGTGTCCTGACCAATATTTATCCCTCAATTAGATGCAGGAAGAATGTTCCCGATGTTGGGGAAGTCCAGAACCAGGGATAAGGGGTAAGCCATTTAGGATTGAGATGAGGAGAAACTTCTTCACTCAGAGTTGAGAACCTGTGGAATTCTCTACCACAGAAAGTTGTTGAGGCCAGTTCGTTAGATATATCCAAAAGGAAGTTAGATGTGGCCCTTACGGCTAAAGGGATCAAGGGGGTATGGAGAGAAAGCAGGAATGGGGTACTGAAGTTGCATGATCAGCCATGATTTTATTGAGTGGTGGTGCAGGCTCGAAGGGCCGAATGGCCTACTCCTGCACGTACTTTCTATGTTTCTTTCTATGTTTCAATCAACATCACAAGCAACACATAATCTGGTCATTGTCACATTGCTGCTTGTGACAGCTTTTTGTGAGCCACGTTTCCCACATTACAACAGTGACTACACTTCAAAATACTTCATTGGCTGTACTTTTGGGACATTCTGAGATTGTGAAAGTTGCTAAATAAATGCACATCTTTATTTCGTTATAGACACAATGAGATGAATAACCAGTTCGGCTGTTTTTGGTTCTGTTGGATGAGAGAGCAATGTTGGACAAGGCGCCTGGGGTGTCTCGAGTTCTCCCCGGTGTCCTGGGGCCATCCTTTATCCTTCAATCGACATCACTAAAACAGATTATCTGCTCAGTATCACATTGCTGTTTGTGGGAGCTTGCTGAGCGCAAAATGGCTTCCAAATTTCCATATTCCAACAGCGACTGCACTCCAAAAGTACTTCATTGGCTGTAAAGCTGAGACGTCCGGTGGTCGTGAAAGGCAATATGCAAACGCTAGTCCATTTTTTTCCCCTTTATTGGAGCAGGTCGGCAGTGAGTTGAAACGCACCTGATTAAGGAACACTGGGCCGTGTCTTCATTCCTGCCCCGGATCCATGCCGATTGCCAGGAAACAGTCACTTCCATTGTTTCTTGTAATCAACCTTGATCTGAGAGCAATTTGTGTGTGCGGGGTAGCAGATAATGAATAATAAATTCTCATCTTGAAGCATGCCTCTATAAATACAAAGACAGCTGAAGGGTTTCTGCTGATTCGTTCATCAAAATATGGAGCGTACATAATGTTCAGTGAAATGATTTTGTCAAGTCAAACTTCAATTCTTCGTGAATTGTTGAGACATGATTGAGGATTGAAACACTATTTTACATTGGCCTTGAGAGTAATCAGTAACACTGCCGCTGAAAAATACGTCTCGCGTGAGACGCTCTCCTGAGAGAGACCAGGTCAGAATAAGCTGAGGAGTTGGTGATCTTTCTGCAGATGCTTGATTAATATAGTGTTGCTGATGTAGGCCAGATAATTGCTTAGGAATGCTGCAGAGGCAATCGAAACTGTGTGGGAGGGATGACTTCCAATGCACACAGCCAGGTATAATCACCGTGTTCCTCTGATTACTGCTTTCACTCTTCAACGTCTGCATTTTTTTTGTTTTTAATTTGTAGGGTCACCGGCGGAGAACTCTTTGAAGACATTGTGGCCAGGGAATACTACAGTGAAGCAGATGCAAGGTAGGCAGCCCGACAAGTATTCCAGGTTCGATACTGGCTTTCCCCCCCCGCACCGAGCAGCTTTGTTAGTGCTGCTAACTGACCAGGGAACGAAGACATTCTCGCGGCATTATCGATCTTCAGAAGCCCGGGGAAATGTCCAACGTACTGGTTCAGGGCAAGTTACAAAGATTGGCTCAGCTTTCAGGCTCGTTGTCGCGTGCTTCATCCCAACGTTTCTCCGACCTGAATGAAACCCAGGAGCCAGTGAGCAGTTTGCTGTTGCAGTTAGGTGTTGGCGGATACGATATTTTGTTATCTTCACGTTTTTCATTATAGCGAGGCTGAGTTTATTTAGACCCATGCATTGACAGTGATCATGGAAGGTAAGATCTGGACCAAATTAGAACATTGAGAACATAAGAAATAGGAGCAGGAGTCGGCCATTCAGCCCCTCGACCCTGCTCCGCCATTCAATAAGATCATGGCTGATCTGATCCTGGCCTCAACTCCACTTCCCCGCCCGCTCCCCATAACCCTTGACTCCCTTATCGTTCAAAAAATTCTGACTGCCTCAGTTGTGTTTGCTGTGAAGACCATGCAGAGTTTGGTTTAGGTAAAGGTTGTCAGTTTTTTGTGCCTGTGTTTGCTTGCTTGTTGTGAAGCAGGTCAAAGGGCGTGAAGGAAATAGAAAGGGCACATTAGGCCCAACAAGCCTGCCCATTTTCCCAGAAATAGACCCCCCCTTCCCTCTCACGCCACCCCCCGCCCAACCTACCTGTCTTCTCCGGTTTCTCTTTCCAAAAACACAACTTGAAGTCATTGACACCATTTCAGGATAAGGGTGTGATACAACTAAGCACACAGCTCACAACATGGCTGCCGAATAAGAACTGTGCTGAGAGCATGGCTTTATTGTTATTACACCAGTAGTCCACTAGAGGGCTCTACAACAATGGGGTCAGCCATTTAGGACTGAGATGAGGGGAAGTTTCTTCACTCCGAGGGTGGTGACCCTTTGGAATGCTCTACCCCAGAGGGCTGTGGAGGCTCAGTCGTTGAGTATATTCAAGGCTGAGATCGATAGATTTTTGGACTCTAAGGGAATCGAGGGATATGGGGATTAGGTGGGAAATTAGAGTTGAGGTAGAAGATCTGCCATGATCTTACTGAATGACGGAGCAGGCTCAAGGGGCCGAATGGCCGACTCCGGCTCCAATTCTTCTTCTTTACTTCAGTGACCCTCACCACTCTGTAATGCACAACTCTGTCACTCTATGGTTGAAAAATGTTCTGTCCTTAAATATTTTCTTATATCAGTGTGATGGGCACCCCTGCGCATAGCTTCAATCATAAGAGGTGGCATGGAGTTAGGGATGTGAATAAAGGCTTATGTAAAGAGATGGGAGAACTGCCACCTAGTCAAGATGATGCAGTGTTTATTTGGGTCAGTTTACATTATTTACCAAAAGTTATTACGGGCCATCTAGGCTGAGAGAAAGGAGCGACTTTCCCTCCTTTTGAAAAGATAATTCTTATTCCTTAAAAGTCCATAGTAATAACGAAGCGTATTATGAACATATTGATCACAAGGTAGGACAAAGGTAAAGGAATATTGATTGCACTTAAGTGACTGGTGACATTTAGTGAGACACAAGCTGAAGACAGCAGGCCATGTTTCAGGAGATTCCTGCAACCCCAGGACTAACCTTCCAGTGAGATGTCATTGGATTGGAACAGTTTCCGATTAGCCAGGATTGCTGTCGGCCTATCGAAGGGGCCGTAACTGTGACATGACGTGCGAAGGCAGTTGGCTTTGGTTTGCTCTTCTATCTCCGTGCCGCAAACTGTGCCCCGCACGCAGGACATTACAAAGTAATTGCAGTCACCATGGTGCCCTTGAACCAGGGCGTCCGATTTGGTTGGGCTGCACTGCTGCCCAGAATGAATTGGGGGTTATCTGTCGAATCCTGTTTGCAGCATCTTATCACACGACAGATATCACAGGTCAAGGTGTCAAAGGTACAAACATAAAGAGAAACCGTCGTTTCCCATTGGCTGACCTGATGTAATACTGCAGGGGATCAGCTAGCAGAAGGAAAAGCCAACCCCATCTCCGAGAAGTCAGTCAGGTTCCCTTCGGGCTGACCGACTGGGACCCGCCACATCGCAACCCATTTAAAAAATTCGTTCCTGGGATGTCATCATCATCGGCAGTCCCGCGAAATCGAGGAAGACTTGCTTCCACTCTCAAAGTGAGTTCTCAGGTGGCTGTACAGTCCAATACGGGAATTACAGTCTCTGTCACAGGTGGGGCAGACAGTTGTTGAAGGAAAGGGTGGGTGGGGAGTCTGGTTTGCCGCACGCTCCTTCCGCTGCCCGCGCTTGGTTTCTGCATGCTCTCGGCGACAAGTCTCGAGGTGCTCAGCGCCCTCCTGGATGCTCTTCCTCCACATTGGGCGGTCTTGGGCCAGGGATTCCCAGGTGCCGGTGGGGATGTTGCATTTTATCAAGGAGGCTTTGAGGGTGCCCGTGAAACGTTTCCTCTGCCCACCTTGGGCTCGCTTGCCATGTAGGAGTTCCAAGTAGAGCGCTTGCTTTGGGAGTCTTGTGTCAGGCATGCGAACAATGTGGCCCGCCCAGCGGAGCTGGTCGAGTGTGGTCCAATGCTTCGATGCTGGGGATGTTGGCCTGATCGAGGACTCTAACGTTGGTGTGTCTGTCCTCTCGGGATTTGCAGGATCTTGCGGAAACATCGTTGTTGGTATTTCTCCAGCGACTTGAGGTGTCTACTGTACATGGTCCACGTCTCTGAGCCATACAGGAGGGCGGGTATCACTTGCAGCTCTGTAGATCCTGAGCTTGGTGGCAGATTTGAGGGCCTGATCTTCGAACACTCTTTTCCTGGGATGTGGGCGTCGCTGACCAGACCAGCATCTATTGGCCATACCTTGAGAAGGTGGTGGTGAGCCGCTTTCCTGAAGCACTGCAGTCTGTGTGGTGAAGGCCCAGACTGTTATGTATGTGATATGTCCTTACTATGCAGTATAAATGCACACGAGGCCCATACTTGAAAGAAGATCACTCTGTGACCAGTTACCTCTATTACCAAGACCTCAAGTGATGAAGGTGGGTGGAGCTTCCCCTTTTATACCTGAAAGTCCAGGTTAGGAGTGTCTCCCACAAGTTCACCCCTTGTGGTCAATGTTCTCAAGGTGTACAACTTAGGTCAGCTTATACATGGGTTACAATGATAGTTGAATACATGACAGTATGTTAACTGGATTTTACCTGCCACCAGAGGGCGCGACTGTCGGAGTCCTAATGGTCACTAGCAGACACATGCAAGCTGTGTATATAATGTTAACAGCCATGTTGAGTCCTCACTTTGAGAATAAATAAACTGGAGTAAGGTCATGCCTGAACTAGCTCCCTGTACTTAGCCTCATGGTGTTATTCAATACTTAACATCCACAGTGTAGAGAAGGAACCTGTTGGCTCCGGACGTGTGTCCTTGATTAAATTGCAAATGTTGCCATCACACTGGACAGGCAAGAGCCGGGGCGATTTTAACTGACTACCTGCCAGGTTTCTGCTGAGTGAGCAGGGTTAAAATCGCTCCCTTTGTGTTTCAATGTATGTGATTAAAACAAACAACCTGATTATCAGAAAAGAGAAACATCAGGTGTCACGGTTAAAAACCCATAATTTATAACCAGTATCTTTTTAAACCCAGCACGTCTGTGTAATATGCTAGGTTGCAATCATTTTGCAAACCCATTAGTAATTTACCCATTTCAGACAATTGGCAAAAGAAACGTGGGAGAGAAGAGTTTTTTTTTACGCAGCGAGTTACGATCTGGAATGTGCTGCTGAAAGGGCGGTGGGAGCATATTCAAATGTAACCTTCAAAAAGGAATTGGATAAATACTTGAAGGAAATATTTGTAGAGCAGGGGGAGTGGGACTAATCGGATCGCTCTTTCAGGCACGATGAGCCGAATGAACACCACCTTCGCTGTACCATTCTACCGATAGTTGACAATTACACGTTGGGCAAAATAACATCTTGGGTCGGGGTTGCAAGTTCCGGCTCATTTGGCCTCTTCAGAACGTCATCAAGTTTCCAAGGGATAATATTCCTAGTCACCACGATCTCCAGACGCAAAACAAGATGGTGGCAAGGGGGCGGGCAATCCCTTCCGTTACTGCTCAAGCGTGCCACCTGGTGGGCCAACCAAGAAACGACACCCACAGCCTTCTCGGCGATGTACCCGGGCTGGGCCTTCTCATCGACTCGTTGCCATGGTTTTTTTGAGGGAAGAATTGGACAATATAATTTCAATATAATTTCTACGGCGAGGGCAGAATTTAGTGAGGACACCAAAATGCACAGCGCACTGCCGTGTTTTTTTTAATAGATATAATCCTCTTTAAAAGCACAAATAGAATTAAGATACACATGGCGGAACAGGCTCGAGGGGCTGAATGGCCTCCTGCTGTTCCTATGGTGATACTGTAAGAATGAATTGTGTAATTCTACCACATTTTACAAAATGTTGGGTCAGTAAAACTTTAAATAGTAATTACGTTTTTTTTTTATAAAAAACAAATGTAAAGTTGATGTCAGAAAGGTCCAGTGCAAATCTCAACAACCTGGAGTTATGCCATCCTGTTCAACAATTCTTTCCAGGAAAGGAGTAGAAGAGGAATCTTACAGCCCAGTATGGTGGCCTCGATTTCAAAATTCTCATCCTTGTTTTCAGATCCCTCCATGGCCTTGCCCCTCCCTATCTCTGTAATCTCCTCCAGTCCCACAACTCCACAAGAAGTCTGCATTCCTTTAATTCTGCCCCCTTGAGCGTCCCTGATTATAATCGCTCCACCATTGGTGGTCGGGCCTTCAGCTGCCTAGGCCCCAAGCTCTGGAACTCCCTCCCTCCACCTCTCCACCTCTCTACCTCTCTTTCCTCCTTTAAGACTCTCCTTAAAACCTGCCTCTTTGACCAAGCTTTTGGTCACCTGCGCTAATATCTATTTATGGGGCTCGATGTCAATTTTATTTTTGCTAACATTCCCGTGAAACACGTTTTGCTACATTAAAGGCGCTATATAAATGCAAGTTGTTTAGTTCGTGGGACAGTCACTTGGGAACTGTTATGTATGTAAACCTGTAAATACCATGTCTAACCACCAGAGGGCTTATCCCCTGGAGTCCCAAGGGACCCCACAATCCCTTGGGAGCACCTGTATATAAGGAGGCCTCACAGGCTGGAGAGGCACTCTGAGACCTGCAATAAAGGACTAAGGTCACACTGTACTTGGAGCTTGCAGTCTCTAGCCTGACTCTTCATTCAAGATACAACAGGAACAATTTAGGAACATTAGAAGCAGGAGTAGGCCTTTCAGCCCCTCGGGCCTGCTCCGCCATTCAGTTAGATCGTGGAAATAATTGCTTCCTAATTTATCTCCTGAATGTTCGCAATACATGACGTGACACCCCCCCCCCCCCTCCCCCCCCCCAAATGGTCAGCAGAAAAAAATATCCTGTTGTGCTGCAGATTACACCCAAGGAAATGTTTTATTTCTGAAATGCACTGAAGATTTGAGGTTTAATTGCAGTGGACACTCACTTACTCCTGAGACGCTGCTCATGGTGATTTTCTGGACTTTGTTCGGCGGGGGCAAGCTGCCCATAACGCGGAAGCATTGAGTTATTGTAGCCTTTCCCACAAGTGGAAGTGCACACTGAACCCATTATCAAGAGTGAGCTGTCCTGCCTGTTGTGCCCAGGGAAGCAGTTGAGGCTAGCTCATTGAATGTATTCAAGTCACAGATAGATAGATTTTTAACCAATAAGGGAATTAAGGGTTACGGGGAGCGGGCGGGTAAGTGGAGCTGAGTCCACGGCCAGATCAGCCATGATCTTGTTGAATGGCGGAGCAGGCTCGAGGGGCTAGATGGCCTACTCCTGTTCCTAATTCTTATGTTCTTATGCTACACAGTCTAAGGCAGCCTTTAAATGAGTTTGTTAATGTTGTTCCAACTGTCGTGAATGAATGCACGCTTTATTGCTCCCTGCTATGAATCGCCACTCTACAAGGCAGTTAAAATCGCCATTCAACCCAAGAGAATCTAGGCTTGGCAGTTAGCCTGTGGCATACTGTTTGAGTGAAATTTTTTCCTCTGTCATCTTGACAGAGGCACTAACCTTTTTAAAATAGATGCCTCCATCAAAATTGCAAAGGAAAAAATTCCCCACAAATGGGTTGTGTTTGGACCTTGGTGGGATTCCAGAGCCCAGGTTGGATCCGCTGCACTGAATATCTGACACGCACACACAACTCCAGTGTGCGATCAACCACACCCCATTCTCCTCGCTTTTAATGAATTCAAATCTATCCCGGCATAATATAAAAGTCTTGCTCCTCACACCAGGAAGTGTCACAATTGAAAGTGTCATCTGCAAAGTCTGTTTTTTCTTTATTCGTTCCTGGGATGTGGGCATCGCTGGCAAGGCCGGCATTTATTGCCCATCCCTAATTGCCCCTTGAGAAGGTGGTGGTGCACTGCCTTCTTGAACCGCTTCAGTCCGTGTGGTGAGGGTGCTCCCACAGTGCTGTTAGGGAGGGAGTTCCAGGATTTTGACCCCGGTTGTCACATTCGCCAAATGTCATCACGAAAACAACAAATTGAACAAGGACCCTAGTAATGAACAAGTGTTTTTAAAAAAAAAAGACACCCATTCATAAATTGCTGGTATCCAATAATACTATACTAAATTTCAAAAACTAGAAATGCACAGGAAATCCTTCTGCATCTGTGAAGGGCAAAGTCGTGGTTAATGTTTCAGGTGTGAATCCCTTGTAACTGGGGTCTGACAAAGGGTCTGCATCCAAAGCACTAACCCATTCTTTATCTGAGGAAAGACATACATGTCTTAGAGGCGGTGCAACGATTCACTAGATTGATTCATGGGATGATGGGGCTGTCCTGAGAGGACAGATTGAGTAGATTGGGCCTATACTCTCTGGAGTTTAGAAGAATGAGACGTGATCTCATTGAAACATACAAGATTCTGAAAAGGATTGACAGGGAAGATGCTGAGAGGTTGTTTCCCCTGGGCTGGAGAGTCTAGAACTAGGGGACACAGTCTCAGGGTAAGGGTAGGTCATTTAAGACACAGATGAGGAGGAATTTCTTCACTCAGGGTTGTGAATCTTTTGAATTTTCCTCCCCATAGGGCTGTGGGTGCTGAATCGTTGAGTATTGATAGATTTTTGGACTCGGTGGCGGGGGGAGGGAGGGAGGGGGGGGGGGGGGGGGAGAGAGGAGGAATTGAGGGCTATGGAGATCAGGCGGTAAAGTGGAGTTGAGGTCGATGATCAGCCATGATCTTATTGAATGGCGGAGCAGGCTCGAGGGGCCGTAGGGCCTACTCCTGCTCCTAATACTTATGTTATTCTCACCCTTTTCAGTGGCACTTGAGAGTATTTCCAGCACAAGTATTCATGAGCTGTCCAGTGGCCATTGCTCAGTGATGCCTACAATACATGACCCCCAAATCATAGGCAGTCCCTCGAAATGAGGATGACTTTCTTTCTCGCCAGAAAGGGATGAGTTTACAGGTGTTTCAATGAAGGACCTAATATTTCCAGGTCCCGAACTGCATCCTGAAGGGTGGAAGATGCCTGTGTGTGGATTTTTTTAACATGTGGTGGCCACCACACGGGCTTGACAGAGCTAGGTCTTGGTCCAGTGACAAGGATTAGCCAAGACGACTGGAGACCAGCTCTGCTGCACGGACCTAATGCGCACACATATCGCAGTGTGGGCTGGGCCCGTGCTGCCCCTGGGCCCTCGCCTCTTCTGGCCCGAACTCACTCCTCTCCTGGGCCCCGATCACGTCCCTCTGCAATCTCTCGCTGCTCCTTCGCCCCGACCTCGCTGCTCCTGCTGTACCTACCCACGCTCCCAATACACGACCACATTACAGATAGACACAGAATGATGCAGCACACTAGGGGGCCTTTCGGCACATTGTGCCTGTTCTGGCTCTCTCCCCGCAGTCCTGCAATTTATTTTTTTCCTTCCAAGTATTTATCCAGTTCCCTTTTGAAAGATATTATTGAATCTGCTTCATCTCCAGAATCGAAGCATCCTTTTCTCGGGCTGTTTTTTGTTAAGCTCGAATTGCTAATGAACAATTAAGTAGCAAGATTGGCAAATCAGCTGATATTTTAAATCCAGTATCAAGACGTCATGGCAAAATACCTGTACATTTAACTGGCATGAAAGGACCCGACTACTTGTACCCCCGAGATGTCTGCGCTCCTCTAATTCTGCCCTCTTGAGCAACCTTGATTACAATCGCTCCACCATTGGTGGCCGTGCCTTCTGTTGCCTGGGCCCCAAGCTCTGGAACTCCCTCCCCAAACCTCCTCTCCTCTCTACCTCTCTTTTCTCCTTTAAGATGCTTCTTAAAACCTATCTCTAACCAAGCTTTTAGTCACCTGCGCTAATTTCTACCAATTTGACGGTGACAAATTTATCTGTTTAGTCTTATGAAGCGCCTTGGGACATTTTACTACGTTAAAGGCGCTATAGAAATAAAAATTGTTATCTGAAATGGTGTCAAAACTGGAGGTCAGCCATTTTTCTATTTTGCAAACATACGCAGTTTGAAAGATGCCCCTGTGACTTTGTACCAAAACGATGAACACTTCGAACAGCAATGCAATAAAAAAAAATCTGCCCAGTTAATTCACGGCCGAGACACTGGACGTTATGACCGCATACTTTTTTTCGAAGTCCGCAAAACGTGCCTTTAACTCTGAAACAAGGACTGGGGGAGAAAAAAAACCCCAAATAACTCAAGCAGAACAAAAACGGATTTAATCAGCAGCATTTACTGCCATGGAAACCGAACTCAATCTCAGCACTGTGTGTGTATACGCGGACCTTGCAGTAAGTGGCAGCAATACACAGCTGGCAGTTCGAGGGCTTTTGATTTGTAACAAAATAGAATTGGTGTGTGAGAGAGTTAAAGCAAGTTTCAATTCCTCGGCAGAAGAAGATTGTATTTTCTTAATTTTACAGATGTGTCATATTCTCGTGCAAGGAAGGCCCGCGTGAACCCTCGAAACCCGCGTCAGAGACACGAACATACGGCTCCGTTTTATAAACTGCAATATCAGTTATAACTCTACGTTTTGCGTCTGGAGATCGTGGTGACTAGGAATTGCCAGATGGGACTGCCGGTCCACCTCAGGAGAGAGGGGAGGAGGAGGGGGAGGGGGAGGGGGAGGATGAGGACCTCGAGGAGGACAATCAGCCTGCCGATGAACCCATGTCCCCAACCTCCCCCCCCCCCCCTCACACCACTGGAGAAGCCCCGTGGTAGTTCTGCAACTGCAAGGCTGTTGCATTAGCAGCTCATAAATGAACGTTTTACTTGAACGGTCAAAGAGTTACTTTACGTTTCATCCTTACCTGGCCATTGTTTGAAACCCTTATATTGATAACCTTCTGTTTGTAAAAGACACTGCACAAGAATTGTAAGTGTAATAAAATTATTTTATAATTTAACAAAAATTGCAAAAACCTTTTTTAGAAATTTATAACGACATAATTGTTAAATGGAAAAAAGCAACATAATTTTAATTAAACAACCAATTAACAGATACAAACATTGAAAACATTTAAACAGAATAGAAACACCCATAATACCCCCCCCCCCCACCCCCAATGGTCAACAATTTTTTTAATAGCAATGTAAATAACGACAACCCCCCCGCCCCTCTCTTTCCCCCCCCCCCCCCTAAACCAGGCAAAAATTCTACCTGCGGCCCCCGTTCCCTCTACCCCGCCCCCCCCCCCCCCGACCTTTACACACCCTTTTCCCTCTCCCACTGCCCCTGGTCCTACCCGCATTTACTCCAAGACATCTTGCAGCAGGGCATCTCGAGCACTGCTGCTGTGGGGCGGGGGGGGGGCCTGGTGACAGTGGCAGAGTCATTTCTTGGGATCCCGGAGAAGAATCGGTATCCGAAGACCCATCTCCAGAGTCCGAAGCAATTTCTTCCTCCTGACTCTCAGTCGCTGCCGGCATAGGTGGTACGGCACCTTGGGGCACAGTGCCATATACCGTAGTCCACCGTTTGCCACGTGGCATCGACGGAACCGGTGGTTCACCGCATCACCACAGTCAACTGCGCCATGTCCTCTGAATGACGAGCTGAAAGCATGGCAATATTGGCAGTTAACCCACCTATCGCCTGGAAGAGCTCTCGACCAATATCGACACTCGCCCTTGACAGTGCTGCTGCGTCTGCCTTGTCTTTGAGCTTGCCTATCTCGCCAAATCAACCTCCGATGATTCGCCTTTGGTGCTGGACCATTTGGTTAAATTACATTTCATTAACATGAGCAGACTGTACAGAAACTGCACGGCATTTTAATAAGATTTCATGATCCCAGCATTAATTACATTACATTATATAATTCATATATTATACTCAAATAGCATTAAATTACCCGGGGGTTATACATGACTTACCTGCCGCCATAAACCGGATCTGCACCACGGGTGGCCGAGCGTTTACGGACCCAACGAGGGCTATGGCCCCCTCCTCCAGATCCGTCAATTCAGCCAACTATGCGGGCCCTCCTCCCGTGCACCGATGCTCCACGCGATTGGAAGATATCTTCTTCTGCAAAGATGACACGAACCCGGTATAAGCTAATTGCCCGGGTACTAGTGCGGAACACACAGATAGACATCCACAATGAGCCATCGCCAAAGCCTTGCATCATTGTCCCATTCACGTTATATGTTGGATGCTAACACCGTTAGGATGCAATTGATGCATGATGAGCACATCTAAGTTCAGAAAAGCAATGTAATAAGATTGTGGATGGGAAGTAATGCTGACACCAAGCTTAATTACAATCTGGCAGATTTACATTTTAAGTAATGAGTCAGTGCATTACTACAGTTATTAAAGTTAGTACTTACTCTCGCAGACGCAATAAGGTCGTTCCAACGCTTGCGGCACTGGCTTGGCTCTCTCTAATCATGGGCGGCCGACGACGACAGCACCTCGGCGATCTCCGCCCATAGTCGTTGGTAAACACTGGGGGGGAGGTTTCCCACGCCCGCCCCGGGTCAGTTGGCTCCACCTCGTTTCAACCTCATGGACCAAGGCAGCGTTGGCCTCATCCAAAAAGCACTTGACCCTCTTCCTCCCTTCCACCTCACCCACGTCGCTCATCATTACCTCTTCAATATTCATTGTGTACTATAAATGTATTATAAATTGGTAATAATGTTTAAATCTTCAAATATTCAGCTTAGCCACTCTCCACTTTCCCTCTGTCTATTTGTGTGTCACCCTCCCCTGAATCGCGGGAAAAGTCGAGTGCAGGACCAGGACTGGAACTAATTATTCGAGGGTATTTGACAATTCGGAAGGGCAGACAGAAAGGTAAAGGAGGTGGAGTAGCACTGTTAATAAAGGATGAGATCAGTGTGTTAGCGAGAAACAGTATTGGCTCAGAAGATCAAGATGTTGAATCAGTTTGGGTGGAGATAAGGAATAATAAGGGGAAAAAGTCACTGGTGGGCGTAGTCTATAGGCCCCCTAACAATAGCTGCACTGTTGGACGGAGTATAAATCAAGAAATAATGGAGGCTTGTAATAAAGGAACAGCAATAATCATGGGCGATATTAACCTTCATATTGATTGGAAAAACCAAATTGGCCAGGGTAGCCTTGAGGAAGAGTTCACAATGTATCCAACAGGGTACTGTGTAATGAGACAGGATTAATAAATGATCTCCTAGTAACGGATCCTCTAAGAATGAGTGACCAAAGCATGGTTGAATTTGAAATTCAGTTGGAGGGTGAGAAAGTTGGATCTCAAACCAGTGTCCTAAGCTTTAATGAAGGAGACTACAAAGGTATGAGGGCAGAGTTGGCTAAAGTGGACTGGGAAAATAGATTAAAGTATGGGACGGTTGATGAACAGTGGCAGACATTTAAAGAGATATTTCATAACTCGCAGCAAAAATATATCCCAATGAGAAGGAAAGACTGCAAGAGAAGGGATAACCATCCGTGGCTAACTAAGGAAATCAGGTATGGTATCAAATTGAAAACAAGGGCATACATTGTGGCCAAGACTAGTGGGAGGCCAGAGGATTGGGAAACTTTTAAAAGCCAGCAAAGAACAACAAAAAAAAGATAGAGGGGAAAGATAGATTATGAAAATAAACTAGCACAGAATATAAAAACAGACATTGGACTAATGATCCAGAGACGTGAGTCCAAATCCCACCACGGCAGCTGGGGACTAAAATTTAGTTAAGTATCAGTAATGGTGACCATGAAACTTCTGGATTTTTGTAAAAAAAATCCATCTGGTTCACTAATGTCCTTTTAGGGAGGGAAATCTGCCGTCCTTACCCGGTCTGGGCCTATATGTGACTCCAGACACCCAGCAATGTGGTTGACTCTTAACTGCCCTCCTAAGTGGTCTAGCAAGCCGCACAGTTGTACCAAACCGCTACAAAGAAGTATAACAGCACTGTGGGAGCACCTTCACCACACGGACTGCAGCGGTTCAAGAAGGCAGCTCACCACCACCTTCTCGAGGGCAGTCAGGGACGGGCAAAAACTGCCGGCCTTGCCAGCGACGCCCACATCCCGTGAACGAATAATAAAAAAAATCTTCCAACTGATTGCAGGCAGTTCCACGGGAGGTCGGCCAATGCATAAACAATTCCAATTGCACAAAATTGGTATAATTTACAACATAAAAAACCTCAACATAGATAACATTGAAACTTCCCCATTCCAGACTGGCTTTTTGTCATTGAGCTGGAATGCATGTTGGCTGTTTTTTTCCATTGAAGGGAAAAATGGTTGGCGGCTCCAGTCTACAGAAGTTGGAGCATGTTTTAGGGTGCCTTATTGTTTTAGGCTGGCTTGACTTCTCTCTTGATTGTGCTGCTCTGTACCATTGGGGTCTCTTTTACGTCACCTTAATAACGATCCCGAACGATGAACGGAACCATTCAGTGTGGCCTGTGAATAGCGCACACTGAACATAAAGATACTGGACTAGAGAAGCTGGGATTGTTCTCCTGAGAGCAGAGGAGGTTAAGGGGAGTTTTAATTGAGGTGTTCAAAATGATGAAGGAGTTTTGACAAAGTAATTAAGCAGAAACTGTTTCCACTGGCAGGAAGATCGATGACCAGAGGATACAGATTTAAACTAATTGGCAAAAGAATTAAAGGGAAAATGAGGAGAGATTTCTTTATGTAGCGAGTTGTTATGGTCTGGAACACACTGCCTGAAAGGATGGCAGAAGCAGATTCAATAGCAACTTTCCAAAGGGGAATTGGATAAATACTTGAAGCGGAAACATTTGCAGGGCTGTGGGGAAAGAGCAGGGGGAGTGGGACTAATTGGATCGCTATTTCAGAGACAGGCCCGATGGGCTGAATGGCCTCTTAGTGTGCTGTATGATTCTATGGTGATCAGCCCCCAGAAAATGACAGATCTGGCAAACGAGACGCTGGCACAGTGTATAGTTCAAGCTCACCATGACAGATTCATGTCATCATCATCATAGACATTCCCTCGGAATCGAGGAAGACTTGCTTCCACGCTTAACATGAGTTATTAGGTGACTGAACAGTCCAATACGAGAACCACAGTCCCTGTCACAGGTGGGGCAAATAGTCGTTGAGGGAAGGTGGGTGGGACTGGTTTGCCGCACACTTTCCGCTGCCTGCGCTTGATTTCTGCACGCTCTCCGGCGACAAGACCACAATGGTCCGCACACCGCTTTCCTCTTTGGAGTTTATTTATCTGTGAGCAGGCCACGCTGAAAGCTGATGTCCCCCATCTCTTCAGAGTGAAGGCCCATTTTCTGAACCCTGTATGAACAGCATTTGAAAGTCTTGAGCTGGAAGCAACAACAACAACAACTTGTATTTATATAGCGCCTTTAACGTAGTAAAATATCCCAAGGCGCTTCACAGGAGTGTTATAAGACAAATCAAATAAATTTGACACTCAGCCATATAAGAAGAAATTACAGCAGGTGACCAAAAGAGGTAGATTTCAAAGGGATGTCTTAAAGGAGGAGAGAGGGGCGGCGAGGTTTAGGGAGGGAGTTCCAGAGCTTAGGGCCCAGGCAACAGAAGGAACGGCCACCAATGGTTGAGCGATTATAATCAGAGATGCTCAAGAGGGCAGAATTAGAAGAGCACAGATATCTTGGGCGGCGGTGGGGGTGGGGGGGTGTTGTGGGGTTGAAGGAGATTACAGAGATAGGGAGGGGGCGAGGCCGCGGAGGGATTTGTAAACACGGATGAGAATTTTGAAATCGAGGCGTTGCGTAACCGGGAGCCAATATAGGTCAGCGAGCACGGGTGATGGGTGAGCGGGTGAGTGACTTGGTGCGAGTTAGGACTCGGGCGTCCGAGTTTTGGATCACCTCGAGGTTACGTAGGGTCGAATGTGGGAGGCCAGCCAGGAGTGCGTTGGAATAGTCAAGTCCAGAAGGAAATGAAAACTATTTCACAGGCTGTGCTCAATCAGGCTTCTCCAGAGTGGAATTTTGGCTCTTCAACATATAAAATAAAACAGAAATCTTCTTCACAAGTTTTAATCCTAGCTATGCCAATTGAATTATATAATGTGTGCAGAGAGAAAGGGATGGGATGGCAGGATTGTCGCTTCCACATCATGGAATAATAGATTCGACATTCAAGAACATGCAAGCTTGGAGCACTGCAATTAGTCAGAGTGCCCCGAGAGTAAGGAGGTTGAAACGGATCAGCCAAGCTTCCACTGACCACCTGGAAACTGGAAGGTTGTTAAGGCAGAATGAGGATTGGATATGTTCTTTCTCTCCCTCACCTAATTATGAGGGGCTGAAATAGAGTGGATAGGAAGGACCTATTCTCCTTATCAGAGATGTCAACAACCAGGGAGAATAGATTTATAATAAGTGGTAGGAGGTTTAGAGGGAATTTGAGGAGAATTTCTTTCACCCAGAGAGTGGATAGGAAGGACCTATTCTCCTTAGCAGAGGGGTCAATAACCAGGGGACATAGATTTAAAGTAAGTGGTAGGAGGATTTGAGGAGAACCTTTTTCACCCAGAGGGCGGTGGGGGTCTGGAACTCACTGCCTGAAAGGGTGGTGGAGGCAGAAACCCTCATCACATTTTAAAAGTACCTGGATGTACACTTGAAGTGCCGTAACCTACAGGGCTACGGACCGAGAGCTGGAAAGTGGGATTAGGCTGGATAGCTCTTGGTCGGCCGGCGCGGACACGAGGGGCCAAAATAGCCTCCTTCCCATGTTGTAAATTTCTATGATTCTACCCCCCGACACCACAGTCGTGTTACTTACCAACATGTACCATGTTACCTCATGGAAAATGGTTACAGCGCTGCTAGAACTTGTATACTAACGAGTGTCAATGTCTTCAGGAGAAGAAAGGAGAAGGAAGGAAGGAGATTTGGAGTGCCGGGGGCCGGGAAGTATTTTATAAAATAGAACTCCCCAGACTGGATGACATTTTCTATCTTTAGTCTTCCCTCGTTGTTTTAATTCTGACTCCTACCATAAACAACATTGATCATGCCAGGAGAGAGATAGAATGTGTCATATGACATCACTGAAAATAGTGAAGTGCTTTGATACCATAATAGGCCCTGAATACGAGTGTCAAATAATTACATTTTTTTTATTGTTGTTCTATATTTTCTCCTGTGTAACCAGCGTGAGAAATAGCTGATGTCATTCCTATTTGGATTTTATGTTTTATGGAAAGCGACAGCATCGAATTGAAGGCAGATCACTAGAAGTCACTGTCCCTTTAAGAAATGTTATCCAGTCCCACACAACCCACATTTCTATTCTTCCTTATAAGGCGCCTGCGGGTGATTTTCTGCAGTTTATTTCATTGGCATCAGTTGCAACAAATCTCCATGCCTGCACACATGATTGAAAGAGAGAGAGCTCTTCATTTCTATTGGTCGATGGTCCATTTTCGGGTCTGTGGTTTCAAGGGCTACTTGAATCTAACCAGGTTCAAATCCTGGCTCAGTATCTTCATAATTATGGTTTTAAACACTCTGCAATCGAATATTACCGTCCCAAAGTGCAAATGTTGCTAAGGTTGGTCCTAGAAGAAATGATTTTGCTACCTTTAAGCACCAACCTGATCCCAACAATAGACTCAGTCTGAACTGCAGACATTTGCTGTCCAATATCAGATAGGGAAGGATGTTATCTCTTCACTTGGGTACCCCTCAGAATGCAGTCATTGCCAACAAACGCTCTTTGATTAAGGTATAAAAGCCAGTTCAACTGATATCATCATCATCATCAAACACAGCAGCAGATCAACATAATTCTGCCTTGTCGGGATTGGATTTGAGGATAGCTGTCGCTGTGGCTCAGTGGGTAACACACTCGCCTCGGAGTCAGAAGGTCGTGGGTTCAAGTCCCACTGCACGGACTTTAGCACAAAATCTAGGCTGACACTCCTAGTGCTGCACTGTCGGAGGTGCCGTCTTTCGGATGAGACGTTAAACCGAGGCCCCGTCTGCTCTCTCAGGTGGACGTAAAGATCCCACTGCACTATTTCGAAGAAGAGCAGGGGAGTTCTCCCCGGTGTCCTGGCCAATATTTATTCCTCAACCAACATCGCTAAAAACAGATTATCTGGTCATTATCACATTGCTGTTTGTGGGAGCTTGTTGTGCACAAATTGGCTGTTGCGTTTCCTACATTACAACAGTGACTACACTCCAAAAGTACTTCATTGGCTGTAAAGCGCTTTGGGGCGTCCTGAGGTCATGAAATGCACAAAATAAATCCTACTTTGTGAAAATGATTAGGGTGAAATATTAGATATTTTCTCTCAAATTTAATGTCTTACTGCTATAAATGAATAACTCTTGCCATTTGTCGTTTTGTATGTTTGTTTATTGAGCTGCATGGCAGAGCAAAGAAACAGCCGTAAAAGCATCGTTCACAGTGGGAACCGACTGGCTCATGATGGGCTGCCCAGTGTTCCCAGGGTGTTGTTGGCAGGACCTGAGACTGAGTCCCCAGTGATTGGCCTGTATTTCCACAAAAGCATCTCGTCAGTAGTGGTTTTCAGAGTTGTGTGTGTGACCCAATCCCAAGGATGTATCCTCATGGCCTCCAACATAAATTCCCCCAAAAGGAAGAAGTTCTATCATTGCAGAAAATATTATTTTATTAGGAGGAACCGTGACGGCAATAACGTGCAGGGCGTTGGTGAGGCCACACCTGGAGTACTGCGTCCAGTTTTGGTCTCCGTATTTAAGGAGGGATATACTTGCATTGGAGGCAGTTCAGAGAAGGTTCACTAGATTGATTCCTGGGATGGAAAGGTTGGGCCTGTACTCATTGGAGTTTAGAAGAATGAGAGGTGATCTTATTGAAATGTATAAGACTCTGAGAGGGCTTGACAGGGTAGATGCAGAGCAGATGTTTCCCCTCGTGGGGGAATCGAGAACTAGGGGGCATAGTTTCAGAATAAGGGGTCGCCCATTTAAGACAGAGATGAGGAGGAATTTTTTCTCAGAGTCGTGAATCTTTGGAATTCTCTACCCCAGAGAGCTGTGGAGGCTGGGTCATTGATTATATTTAAGGTGGAGATAGACAGATTCTTGAGCGATCGGGGAGTCGAGGGTTTTAGGGAGCAGGCGGGGAAGTGGAGTTGGGGCAAAGATCAGATCAGCCATGATCTGATTAAATGGTGGAGCAGGCTAGAGGGGCTGTGTGGCCTCCTCCTGCTCCTATTTCCTATGTGCTAGCAGGTCAGCAAAGATTGAAAACAAATTAATATCTGGTGATAGGTGGGCAGACTTCTGATGACCTTGGGATCTCCTCAGAACCTTTGAGTAAGGTGTGGGGCTAGGGCCCCTCGATCCCAAACATCTTCCAGGAGATTCCAGGGCTCTAGAACCATTGCCAGTATGCAGTACTGAAGTGGCAAGTACTTGAAGACCCCCTTCCTACAATAATTCAATAACTTGGATTTATATAGAGCTGTTAAAAGAAAAAAATAAAGACTTGCATTTATATAGCACCTTTCACGACCACCGGACGTCCCAAAACACTTTACAGCCAATGAAATACTTTTGAAGTGTAGTCACTGTTGTAATGTGGGAAACGCGGCAGCCAATTTGCGCACAGCTAGCTCCCACAAACAGCAATGCGATAATGACCCAGATAATCTGTTTTTAGTGATGTTGATTGAGGGATAAATATTGGCCAGGACACCGGGCATAACCCCCATCTTCGAAAGAGTACCGTGGGATTTTTTATGTCCACCTGAGAGGGCAGACGGGACCTCGGTTTAACGTTTCATCTTGAAAGACAGCACCTCCGACAGTGCAGCACTCCCTCAGCACTGCACTGGAGTGTCAACCTGGATTTATGTGCTCAAGTCCCTGGAGTGGGACTTGAACCCACAACCTTCTGACTCAAAGGCGAGAGTATGCTGCCCACTGAGCCACAGCTGACACATGTAGTTCATGTAGTAAAAAGTCCCAAGGTGTTTCACAGGAATATTATAAGACAAAACATTTGACACCAAGCCACATAAGGAGAAATTAGGGCAGGTGACCAAAAGCTTGGTCACAGAGGTAGGTTTTAAGGAGCGTCTTAAAGCAGGAAAGAGAGGCGGAGAGGTTTAGGGAGGGAGTTCCAGAGCTTGGGGCCCAGGCAGCTGAAGGCACGGCCACCAATGGTTGAGTGATTATAGTCAGGGATGCTCAGGAGGGCAGAATTAGAGGAGGGCAGACATCTCCAGGGGAGTGGGTGTGGTTCCTACCCATTTCTGTTGTGCCCATAGGTAAGGACAGGTTTCCACATTGAACGTCCTGTCCTCCGAATGTCGAAGGTCAGCAGGATTAAATACGTGCAAATTTTTCGACTTGTCAAGGTTCAGATCTTTGGATTTATGTATTCGTAAACCGCCGGTGGTATTCTTGAAGGGAAGGAGTGATGGTGCAAACTGCAAACGATGTGGACTGTGCAGTGTAATACATCGTGAAGGAAATATCTTGGAAATGAGCAAATCTACTAATTGTCCTGCACAGCCCACATATGCCTTGGAACACCAAAGTTCCTGTGTAATAAATTAAGGAAGATTAGTAATTCTACAGGAATCTTGTTGGACGGTTGATATGTAAGGATTTGACAGACTGGATTCTCTGTGGGTTTGTTAAGGGACACATATGCCAGATATCAGTGTTTTATTGAGATCAAGAGTCATATTTACTGTTCTTTCCTCCCACTGTGACAGCTTGTTGTCTCTGCATTACCTTGGCATTGATGGAACTTGTGGTTTCTCCAACCCCTTCCCTCTCCTTAACCCTCACCCTTCCTACCATCCCTTGGTTTCCCCCCCCCCCCCCCACCTCCCCACCTTTCCCTTTATCTCCTCCCTTCCCCTTTGTTTTACAGTCAATGTATTCATCAGATTCTAGAAAGTGTGAATCACATCCATCAACATGACATTGTGCACAGAGACCTCAAGGTCAGTATCTATTAACAAATGCAGAAGAAAGCAATCATCACGCGTGGGAGGAACGCGGTCTTGCCGCATGTTGTCTGTGGCCTCGCACTGTGAAAGACCCCTTGGCTTGAGACCTCCCTGTACGGATATAGCAAATAGGAGCAGTGGTAGGCCATTCGGCCTTTCGAGTCTACACTGCCATTCAATATGATCATGGCTGATCCTCTAACTCAAATAGAAACATCGTTCCCATCCCACGGGCCCTCGGAGTTGTACTTCGTGCCAGAAGCAAACGGCACGCTGATTCACCCAGAGTGCATGCTTAAATGCCCCGTGCACGCACCCACAGTCTGTGGCAATGGCCGAGAAGCCCTCCCGCGACACTGTGCTCGCATTGCACGCGGCGGAAGCGTTGTAACGATGTGCAGTGCAGATCCGCAGGGCTGTCCCGTCACCTTCCCTCCTGTGCTAAGAGGAGGGGGATTCTCCGCTGAGGTCTGTCATGTTAGTATAACATCCTGGCAGCCCTGTCGTTAAGTCACCGGGGCAGGGCTGGGGGAGCTTGCCTTCGTATTTCTTCACGGACCGTCGCATGAGAACCGGGAGGTTTTCTTTGCGCACGCACACTTCGCGTCCTTTAAATCGATCAGTCCAAATTCTATTCATTGTGACCTTGCTGCTCAATTGGCATGTAATTAGAATACCGTGCTCTTGCTGTACTGCCAACTAAACCACTTTAATTGATGCGCATTTCATAAAACATGTGCTACACGTATTCCAAGATAATTTCATTTGCTGGATTTACTCACTGATTAGCAAAAGAAATGGACACTACGAATGAATAGAAATGAATTCTGAGGTGCTTTCAGGTGCTGACGCAGCCGACAGTGAATTGATGGGTCAATTAAAAGTGTACATCGTTATCTTTTAAGTTGAATATTATGGTAAAGAATCTGTTTTCCCGCTCCCCTTGCTAGTCGAACTGATTGACAGCCGCCTTGCTTCAGGTGGGATGTTGCAAGTTGAGGTTGAATGGCTGGCGTTTTTCGAAGAAGAGCTGGGAGTTTGCCCAGTGTCCTGGCCAACATTCCGCCCTCAAGCGACCGCTGAAAAAAAAACAGGTTAACTTTCCCTTCAATTTTGTTGCTGTCTGCGAGATTTGGCCAAGCACAAAATGAGTTGTCACTTTTGTTGACATGATAACTGGGTACAGTAGGATCGTGGGTACGTTACTGGACGAGTAATCCAGAGACCTGGATGAATAATCCGGAGGCGTGAGTTCCAATCCCACCACGGCATTTGGGTAATTTAAAATCGGTTAACTTTTTATTCCAGATTTATTTAATTAATATCAGAATGGTGACCATGAAACCACCCCTGGCCCAGCGAGACACTCAGTTGTACCAAACACTACGACAAAGTCAGCACTGTGGCAGTACCTTCACCACACGGGCTGCAGCGGTTCAAGAAGGCGGCTCACCACCACCTTCCCGAGGGGGCAGTTAGGGATGGGCAATAAATGCCGGCTTTGCCAGTGACAACCATGTAAATAAAATAAATAAAGTCACTGTGCTTTCAAGGTAATTGCGATAAGGTGTTTAAACGCAAGGCTGTTTTTAAAACCAGTTGTTTTATTTAAAAACTTCTATATAAAATGAGCGATGCAGTTTTGTGAGTGGGGCTATTCGACACTAAACCGTAACAGGGTATAATTATCAAGCGTAACATAACATTACAAGCTGTTTATCTCCGAGAGCGCAGAGCAGATTCGCACAGAAAATGAGCACGGAAAGTAATATTTCTGGAAACATGCTAGTAATAAGTCGCAGAGAGCACTTCAGAGTACCTCAGGGTGGTTATTTGTATTTTTAATTGCATATTATTCAGCAATAAGATAACAATTACGTCTGGGAATCAAACGAGCTGACACTCCCCGGTCCGGAATCTGTCTGCAATGTTGCCTGTACGAATGCATAACCGTTGTGCCCCCTAGTGTGCATGTGCTGGCTTTGCATCCACTGTGGTTAATGGGGCCTTTGCGTCTCATTGCATTAACCCTTCGAGAACTTCAGTTGCACTGGACTTTGGGGCGGGGGTGGGGGGGGAGGCGGAATTGCTCCATTTCGATCGTCATGTTTACCAAGAAGCAGCCCACCTTTCCCAAGTCCGCTCTGAGATTCGGAATTCGCGAGATCGGCAGACAACAATTGGAGCGGGCTGGTGGAGGCGTACAATTGGAAGACATGAATTCTAAAAGCTGCATTTGGTGCTCAAAGGGTTAAATGACTGTCGTAGCTGTCGATGAAATCATCAGCTGAAATACGGGGTCAGTACGCCACCCCATTTTATCTTGCAAGTGCAGTTGTTTGATTAGCCATTTTTCAGCGGGTGACATAATCGAGCCCGCCGCTTTAATTTGCTTGCCATGTTTTGCTGAGCGGCTCAAGGGTTTTGACTCCCCAGTCGTGTCGGGAGTTTGGGGCCCAGAGATGAACTGTTACTTGAAGCCCCTCGGGTGGAGGTTGGGCATTGTTGGTTCTCTGCCCGGCCACAAGATGGAGCACTGCCCAGATCCAAGGCGAGGGAATTAAACACTGAGCAACTTCCCTGTCAGCTGAACATGGAATGGGGTTGATGGAGAGAACTGGACAGCCACAATCTCCCCAACATCCTGCCCGAGAGGGAAGAGCCTGGGCAGGCCGTGAGTGGTCTGCAGGGGGAAGGAGCAATGCATTTTAAAAATGTGTGTTTATTGCTTAAAAAAAAAAATTCAGTATGATAATCATTTACAGTTCAACAATCAAAACTTTAAATACTTTTTCAAAATGCATTCACAGGATATTGGCATCGTTGCCAAGGCTGGCATTTATTGCCCACCCCTAATTGCCTCAAGAAGGTGGTGGTGAGCCGCCTTGTACAACGGAGTGGCTCACTGGGCCATTTCAGAGGGCAGTTAAGAGGCAACCATGTTGCTGTGGGTCTGGAGTCACATATAGGCCAGACCGGGTAAGGACGGCAGATTTCCTTCCCTAAAGGGACATTAGTGAACCAGATGGGTTTTTATGCCAAGGTCACCATTACCGATAGTTTTTTAAAAATTATTCCAGATTTATTTAATTAACTGAATTTAAGTTCCCCAGCTGCCGTAGTGGGACTTGAACTTATGTTCCCCAAGATGATTAGTCCAGGCCTCTTTACTACTACACTTATGGATCAGATAATAACAGGGCGCCCAATAAACCAACATGGCTCATTTGCATCGAGCCATGTAGCCATCGAGAGCCAGAGCCATTTTAAGATATGATGCTGTGCTAGTGATGCTTCGAAGTTACTGTTGACAAAGTGTTTTGTATTCTGCCTCGTGATTAATTTATTTTCTTATTAATTCCATCATTTTCTGATAATGGCATTTGGTTTACCACCTCGAAGCCAGAGAACCTGCTGCTTGCCAGTAAGTGTAAAAGTGCGGCAGTGAAGCTGGCCGACTTCGGACTGGCCATTGAAGTACAGGGAGACCAGCAGGCATGGTTTGGTAAGTCTTTCAATCTTCGCGGATTTGTAGCAGCAGAATGTGAAACCCAATAAGATGCCTCTGAGAGTTACAGTACTTGTGCAATGCTCCATCTATCATTTTATAGGATCATTTTAGTCATCATCCCACGGCAGTGCACATGGAGAATGTAGTCCAAGTGTTGTCTGCAGGTGAGGTGAGAACGAGGGGGATAATTGGATTAACAGCAGCAACTTGTATTTATATAGCGCCTTTAACGTAGTGAAAGTAGCAGTCCCAAGGCGCTTCACAGGAGTGTTATGAGATAAAGAATTTGACACCGAGCCGCATAAGTAGAAATTAGCGCAAGAAAGAGGTAGGTTTTAAGGAGTGTCTTGAAGGAGGATAGCGAGGCGGAGAGGTTTAGGCAGGGAGTTCCAGAGCTTGGGGCCCAGGCAACAGAAGGCACAGCCACCGATGGTTCAGCGATTATAATCAGGGATGCTCTAGAGGGCAGAATTAGAGGAACGCAGACATCTCAGGGGTGGGGGGAGGGGGTGGCAGGCTGGAGGAGATTAGAGGTCGGCAGGGGCGAGGCCGGAGGGATTTGAAAATAAGGATGAGAATTTTGAAATCGAGGCGTTGCTTAACCGGGAGCCAATGTAGGTCAGCGAGCAACAGGGATGATGGGTGAGTGGGACTTGATGCGAGTTAGGACATGGGCAGCCGAGTTTTGGATCACCTCTAGTTTACCAGGGTTTGCGGATGTAATTCAGTCCCTATTTTAAAGTCATACATTCTGCCCTTTCCTCATCTAAATCTATCAGCATAACCCTCGGTTTCCTTCTCCCTCATATGCTTGACTAGCTGACGATGCAAAGATGAGAGGAAAAGCAATGTGTGAGGAGGACACAAAAAAATCTGCAAAAGGACATAGACAGGCTAAGTGAATGGGCAGAAATTTGGCAGATGGAGTATAATGTCGGAAAGTGTGAGGTCATGCACTTTGGCAGAAAAAAATCGAAGAGCAAGTTATTATTTAAATGGAGAAAGATTGCAAAGTGCCGCAGTACAGCGGGACCTGGGGGTACTTGTGCATGAAACACAAAAGGATAGTATGCAGGTACAGCAAGTGATCAGGAAAGCCAATGGTATCTTGGCCTTTATTGCAATGGAGATGGAGTACAAAAGCAGGGGAGTCTTGCTCCAGCTATATAAGGTATTGGTGAGGCCACACCTGGACTACTGCGTACAGTTTTGGTTTCCATATTTACGAAAGGATATACTTGCTTTGGAGGCAGTTCAGAGAAGGGTCACTCGGTTGATTCCGGGGAAGAGGGGGTTGACTTATGAGGTAAGATTGAGTAGGTTGGGCCTCTGCTCATTGGAATTCAGAGGAATGAGAGGTGATCTTAGCGAAACGTCTAAGATTATGAGGGGGCTTGACAAGGTGGATGCAGAGAGGATGTTTCCACTGATGGGGGAGACTAGAACTAGAGGGCATGATCTTAGAATGAGGGGCCGCCCATTTAAAACACAGATGAGGAGAAATTTCTTCTCTCAAAGGGTTGTAAATCTGTGGAATTCACTGCCTCAGAGAGCTGTGGAAGCCCGTTCATTACAGGCAGGACCCTTGCAGCCAGCTGTGGTCAGGGCTCGATGCAAATCTAGCTGTGTTTGCCAGCATTGACATCTGGATACCTTGCAGCTAAACTATTAACCAAAAGCATCCAGTCAGTCTTCTGGCGTGTAAGAGAGTCATTTTAACAAGGCTGTTGAATAAATTTAAAACAGAAATAGACAGTTTCTTAAACGATAAGGGGATAAGGGGTTATGGGGAGCGGGCGGGGAACTGGAGCTGAGCCCTTGATGAAATCAGCCATGATCTTTTTGAATGGCGGAGCAAATGCGAGGGGCCATATGGCCTACTCCTGTTCCTATTTCTTATGTTCTTATTTGGCCCCTCGAGCCTGCTCCACCATTCAATAAGATCATGGCTGATCTGATCCTGGGCTCAGCTCCACTTCCCCGCCCGCTCCCCATAACCCTAGACTCCCTTATCATTCAAAAACCTGACTATCTCCCTCTTAAATATATTCAATGACCCAGCCTCCACAGCTCTCTGGGGCAGAGAATTCCAAAGATTCACGACCCTCTGAGAGAAGAAATTCCTCCTCATCTCCGTTTTAAATGGACAACCAGTCCAAGCAAGGATAAAACTACGTGTGGTCCGACCCGTGCCTGTGGCCTCTCGGCTGGAGACCGTCAACTCAGTTCTAATTGGTCCTTTACTTGAAGCAGTTTTGACCTACAACACCCCCCCCCCCCCCCACCCCACTACTAGAGTGCGTTGGAACGGCCCGTTCATTACAGGCAGGACCCTTGCAGCCAGCTGTGGTCAGGGCTCGATGCAAATCCAGCTGTGTTTGCCAGCATTGACATCTGGATACCTTGCAGCTAAACTATTAACCAAAAGCATCCAGTCAGTCTTCTGGCGTGTAAGAGAGTCATTTTAACAAGGCTGTTGCAAGCTACGTAGCAGAAATAAGTGTTTGCAGCTGCTTAATAAATTGAAAACATTATCTTGCACCCTGCAGCAACGTGATTAAGCAACCTATAACTCACATTATTTCACTATTTCCCTGTTTAAGATTCAGAGTATCAGACCGAGAGAAACCCACCAATCTACAACAGCCTTGTGTCTATGTGAGGCACAGTTGTAGGATAGCTTTAACCAATCAAATTGTAGAATGACAACTAATTAGTCCGTCATGACCCTCCTTTCCCCTCATTCTTCTGAATTCCAGTGAGTAGAGGCCCAACCTAGTCAACCCCCGTATCTCCGGAATCAACCTAGTTGAGCCTTCTCTGAACTGTCTCCAAAGCAAGTATATCCTTTCATAAAAATGGAAACAAAAATTGCACGCAGTATTCCAGCGGGTTTTCCTGAGAAGTTTTTTAAAAAATCATTCACGGGCTGTGGGCATCGTTGGCAAGGCCGGCATTTATTGCCCATCCCTAATTGCCCCTCGAGAAGGTGGTGGTGAGCCGCCGCCTTGAACCGCTGCAGTCCGTGTGGTGAAGGTGCTCCCCCCCCCCCCAGCACCGTTGGGGAAGGGAGTTCCTCAGGACTTTGATCCAACGACGATGAAGGTACGCTCTTGGAGGTGACGGTGCTTCCAAGTGCCTGCCGCCCTTGACCACCTTAGGCGGGCGAGTTTGCGAGGTGCTGTCGAAGAAGCCTTGGCATGTTTGCTGCAGTGCATCTTGTAGATGGTGCACACTGCAACCGCGGCACGCCGGTGATGGAGGGAGTGGGTGTTTAAGCCGGTGGGCGAGGTGCCGATCGAGCAAACGTTGTCCTGCATCACTCTGAGTGGCAGACACTCCCCATTTGTGTAGACCTGGCCCCATTTCAAATCGTCACATCCCCCAACTCACGGGAGAGCCCGTGAGTAGATGTGCCATCTGCTGAAGAAAAAGACAGGGGATCACTTTGTAATCTCCTTGTATGAAAGCTAATGAAGAAAGTATTACATTTCCATGTTATTTGACCCAGAGATAATCGGCTTACTCTGTTTGTAATTTAATTAAATGCAATAGCTGAAATTGGAATTGTTAATACTAATTAAATCCATAATTAAAATCTTTGTGAAGAGGAGACTCCCCCATGACTTGGTGAGCAGCTGAGCCTGCAGATCTGGATGGTTCCTAGTTTTGGTCCATGGTCTGGTGAGGTAGAAGATCTCATCCAGAGAGCCATGCAAGATTCTACAATTAGCCATTGCAGGCCTTGGCGAGGTAGAGGAAAATAATCTTCGCTCCGAGATACTCTCCAGATTTTCTTATCCCTCAATTTCTTTTATTTGTTCATGGGATGTGGCCGTCACTGGCAAGGCCAGCAGTTATTGCCCATCCCTAATTGCCCTCGAGGAGCTGGTGGTGAACCACTTTCTTGAACCACTGCTGTAATGTATTTGCTTCATGGGTTCTTTGCTTAAGAATTCATAGCAACACATTGCTATTAAGAACTAGTTGGTTTATTAGCAAAGGTTTAACAATTGCACGACACATTACAAGTTCATCCACCAAGCTCTCAACCACCTGCCTCATCGTGGATCCCCCGAACCCAACTGGCTGGGGTTTTATTGAGTCTTGTGAACATCGCATGACTGTAGGCCACTCCCAACTCAACAGCTCTACAACTATTTTAAGTGGAAAATTAAATCAAGTGCCCCCTATTGGCAAGGGAACTAGAACCCTCAAATGGGAGGCGAGATGTGAATCATGATGCTCAAGGTATCACGACTGTATGGGGCAAGGGCAACGGACCCACTGCTCTTTTCCTGTCCATACATCTTGCTGCTCGTGCCAATCCTGAGCTGTGATGGGCTGGTATCCTGCCCAATGCCTTGCCAATACTGCTCTCCCCTTCCTTCGCTCCACCATCGGCGGCCGTGCCTTCAGCCACCGAGGCCCCAAGCTCTGGAATTCCCTCCATAACCCCCTCTGCCTCTCCGCCTCCCTCTCCTCCTTAAAACCGACCTGTTTGACCAAGCTTTTGGTCACCTCTCCTAATATCTCCTTCCTTGACTCAGTGTTCATTTTTTAAACTCTTACAGCTGTGTGTAGCGCCTTGGGATGTTATTTTATGTTAAAGGCGCTTTATAAATGTAAGTTGTTGTTGCATGTGTGGATATTGGGCGAGTACAGGGTTAATTTAAACTGTGCTATTTGAGTAACCCGTCCACAGCACAGAGCCCACAGCACAGAGCCCACAGCACATCAGCCCACAGCACATCAGCCCACAGCACATCAGCCCACAGCACATCAGCCCACAGCACATCAGCCCACAGCACATCAGCCCACAGCACATCAGCCCACAGCACATCAGCCCACAGCACATCAGCCCACAGCACAGTACAGACCCAAGTTATACCAGCCCACGGTACATTACAGACCCATGTTATATCAGCCTATGCGACATTACAGACCCATGATATACCAGCCCATGGTACATTACAGACCCATGTTATACCAGCCCATGGTACATTACAGACCCATGTTATACCAGCCCATGGTACATTACAGACCCATGTTATACCAGCCCATGGTACATTACAGACCCATGTTATACCAGCCCATGGTACATTACAGACCCATGTTATACCAGCCCATGGTACATTATAGACCCATGTTATACCAGCCCATGGTACATTATAGACCCATGTTATACCAGTCCATGGTACATTATAGATCCACACACAGCCCACTGGTCTCCAACTCTCTGAACCTCCTCTCTGAATGACGGTGCATTAAAAGACCAACCCGGAGTGTTCTGCAGGTAGCAGGAACTCTGTTGGGAAGTTGTCGGCAGCATGTCCGTGATTTCCCAGGTGGCAGCAGGCTCTGTACTTCCAGGTAATTCTGTTTTTGTGATGTGGAATAAGGCACTATACAAATGCAAGTCTTTCCTGACAGTCCAGTTAACTGGGTTTAAACCAGTATCAGATTTTTTTTTTAAACATTTAATTTAATATTCCCTCTCTTGTCACAACAGTGGTGCAGCAGAATGTTTTACCAAACTGATTGTTTATTTTTCTGTTGTGTTATTCATTAAAGTCAAAGAAAGGTACCGATAGATAATGAGCCCACAACCGTGTGACTGAAGCTGCTGGTAACGCCAAGAACTGGCAGCTGGGTTCAGTGTCTCGGTAAGGTGACTGGGTGCAAAGGTTTGGTAACCCCACGGCCCGAGCTTGGTAAATCGGGCTTTAACCTATTGTCGCAGCAGGGGAGGTAGCTTTGAGCAGACACTGCAGTCTCACACACACGCACACACACACTGTTTTGCTTGGTATCTGGCGAAGCAGTCAAAACATATTGCAGGCTGTGGGAGCTAAGGCAGTAATTACCTGAACAGCGTTTAGAGCAGAGGTAGCCTTGTACTTTCAAGGTTAATGGTGAAATTACACGCCACCAACACATGAATATCATAAATCCCGTGTTGAGGCGGGTGTATACTCCATCACATGTAGCTCTGAGTGCAGTAGGCCACAAACTAGAAGCACGGCTCAATTTGTGCTGCCTGGCCAAAGGTCTGAGCTTTAAATATTATGCTGGATGGTGAAATGCTGATAGAGGGTCCAGTCACTCCACTGCATTATAAAGAAATAGAAAGCCTTGGATTTATATAGTACATTCAATGACCACCAGACATCTCAAAAGCTCTTTACAGCCAATGAAGTTTTTAAAAAAGTTTGTAATGTAGGAAACGCAGCAGCCAATTTGCGCACAGCAAGCTCCCACAAACAGCAATGTGATAATGACCAGATCATCTGTTCTTTTGTTATGTTGATTGAGGGATAAGTATTGGCCAGAACACCAGGGGATAACTCCCCTGCTCCTCTTCGAAATAGTGTCATGGAATCTTTTACATCCACCTGAGAGAGCGGAGAGGCCTCGGTTTAACGTCTCATCCGAAAGATGGCACCTCCGACAGTGTGGGGCTCCCTTGGCACTGCACTGGGAGTGTCAGCCTAGATTTATGTGCTCGAGTTCCTGGAGTGAGACTTGAACCCACAACCTTCTCACTCAGAGGCGAGAGTGCTGCCCACTGAGCCACAGCTGACACTGGATGGGCAATAAATGCTGGCCTTGCCAGAGACACCCACATCCCGCGAATGAGTTTTTAACAATATGGTGCAGCACAGAAGGTGGCCATTCAGCCCACCGTGCCTGTGACAGCTCTTTGATAGAGCTGTTCAATTAGTCCCACCCCCCCTGCTCTTTCCGCAAAGCTCATGTTCCCTCTAATTCTTTTTCCTGCACGGGCCCTTTAAATGATGGGTTTTTAAACCTGCGCGGTATGTGATCGGATTGCACGGGACCTCGCGCTATAAAGAGCATATTGCCCACAGCCCTGCTATTTTTTCCCCCTTCACATAAATATTCAATTTCCTTTGGAAAGTTACTATTGAATCTGCTTCCACTGCTTTATAAAAAAAATTCTCCTCGTCGCCCTCTCTGGCCTTTTTGCCAATGACCTCAAATCTGCGTCCTCTGGTTACCGACCCTCTGCCAGTGGATGCAGTTTCTCCCCGTCTGTCAAAGTCCCTCAAAATACATTATTTGTATTTTATGTTTATTTACAGCCAACGTTGAACCATCTGTGGACAGTGGGCAGCTCACTTAAATGTGCCACCCACTTTGAACAGACATTCACACCAATCCGCCTCTCTGACTTTGTCACCGGTTATCTGGCACTTATTTCTAAATGGGGTTTAATTCATATTTAATGACTCCTGTAAAGCTGTGGGCCACTTAATGTGATTATTACTCACTGCTTGTCAGCCTAATGACCTATTGCTTTTGTGCCCATATATCATCCAGTGACACTTTGAGCTTCCACAGGTAATGGACAGGTTTAAAGTGCGCGCATCATAACCCGAGAATGTTAATGATTCAATCGTCGGGTTGCCACGGAATCCCGAGACATTTCCTTGACCTGATGTCTCGGGCTTTCCTATTTGTGCTTTCTCAATCTTACTACCTTAAGCCTCAGAATCAGAGAACGATACAGCACAGGTATAGGCCATTCGGGCCATCGTGTCTTGAACTCTGATGCCTCAACCATCAACCCTTTTTGAGGAAAAGCAGGGGAGTTATCCTCACTGCCTTGCCCAATATTTATCCCTCCATCAACATCAACAAAAACACATTATCCTGTCATTATCACATTGCTGTGTGTGGGAGCTTGCTGTGCGCAAATTGGCTGCCGCGTTTCCCACATTACAACAGTGACTACACTCCAAAAGCACTTCACTGGCTGCAAAGCATTTTGAGATGTCCGGTTGGGTAGCATTCTCGTCTGAGTCAGAAGGTTGTGGGTTCAAGTCCCACTCCCGAGACTTAAGTACACAAATCTAGGCTGACACTCCCAGTGCAGTGCTGAGGGAGTGCCGCACTGTCGGAGGTGATATCTTTCGGATGAGACGGTCAAACCGAGGCCCCGCCTGCTCTCTCAGGTGGATGCAAACCATCCCATGGCACTATTTCAAAGAAGAGCTGGGGAGTTATCCCTGGTGTCCTGGGCCAATATTTATCCCTCAATCAACATCAACAAAAACACATTATCTGACCATTATCACATTGCTGTTTGTGGGAGCTTGCTGTGCACAAATCAGCTGCCGCGTTTCCCACATTGCAACAGTGACTACATTCCAAATGTACTTTATTGGCTGTAAAGCACTTTGAGACATCCGGTGGTTGTGAAAGGCGCTATATAAATGCAAGTCTTTCTTTCTTAAATACTCAGCTCTGGTGAGCCCTGCTTAAACCTTCCTGCCACTCTACCTCTCTCTACTCCTTTAGGACTTTCGCCAAAATCAACTTCTTTGACCAAGTCTTTGCTGCATTAGTTTGTCCCTTTGGTGTTCGTAGATTCTCTTCTGCCGCAAGACCCACTTTGCCTTTTACTTCACCATGTCTTTCTCCCTCATCTTCTTCATGGATATTGTTGCATTGGGCGACACAACAGTCACTGCTGTTCGCTGTACTTGGTTGTTTGAAAAGTTTTGACAACGTGATAAGCTCTTGTAAATGCTAAGTAACTTGGTCAAATAAAGCCCAAATTGTTTGTCTTTGTTTGATGTTCTGATCATTGCCTTTAAGCGAGCGCAAAAAAAATAGTCCAATCAGGCGCTACATTCAATCAACGCATAGAACAAATTTGTTGTAAACTTGCAAGGTTTTAGCAGGTGCACAAATGTTGAGATGGGGAAAAATAATCCTGCCTGAACATCTTTCCCCCCCCCTCACAGGGTTTGCAGGCACTCCTGGATACCTTTCCCCGGAGGTTTTAAGAAAAGATCCATACGGAAAGCCAGTTGATATCTGGGCATGTGGTGAGTGGCAAAGTCAACTAGTTGGGATTTAATCCACAGGGTTCGAGGTACTGGGTCTTCAAAAGTACAAGACTGTCACCAGTGACTTCTGCAAGCATTGATTAATTGTCCTGTTTTTAATGCTGGAGATGGTGATGGGGGCTGGTTGATTTGCATACTATTAAAAACAAATTTGAAACTTTATCGGAAGCCCTGAGGTCACTCTAATCTTGGACTGTGGGCTGGAGTCGGGGCTCTGATTTGCATTCACATGCTCGCTTACTCCCGCTAGGTGAGTTCTGTCAGCTCTTGGCGAATCCTCTTCTTGGGCAATCCCCCGGAGTTGAGGATGACTTGCTTTCACACTAAAATCAGGTGGCTGAGTCCAGTACAGGACCTACAGTCTCTGTCACAGGTGGGACAGACAGTGTTTGAAGGGACGGGTGGGTGGGGTGCTTAGGTTGCCGTGCGTGTTTTGTTCAGAATAACTCCACAAGAATGCATGCTCAAACTGTTGCGACCTTAGTCTCTTTTAATGTAACTCCAGAGTCCTGAAGCAGCATGGTAGACTGCCTTTTATACCTGATTGCCTGAGGTGTGCAGGTGACCCTTGGGTTTCCCGCAGGTGCGCCCTCTGGTGGCAAGTCTTACACACTAGTAAAAGTTTACATACATAACAGTGCGCTCGTTCCGCTGTTTGTGCTTGGCTTCTGTGTGCTCCTGGCGAAGAGACACAAAGTGTCGGGCGCCTTCTCAGACGCTCTTCCTCCACTTTGAGCGAACTTGGGCCAGGGATTCCCAAGAGTCAGTGGGAATGTTGCATATTTTCTTCCAAGGAGGCTTTGTGAGGGGTGTCCTTGACGCGTTTTCTCTGCCCTCCTGGGGCACTGGATAGAGCGCTCGGTACGGTGACAGTGCAGCTTGCTCTGTGCTCCGAGATAGGCAACAAGGCGGGTTGCAGTGGTGGTATGAAATGGGCCAATAAAATGTAGCCTGACGAGTTACATCTGGCAGACTTACACTAACACATTGTTACCCGTCTGTGGTTTATTTCAGGTGTCATTCTCTACATATTGTTAGTGGGCTACCCTCCTTTCTGGGATGAGGATCAACATAAGCTTTATCAACAAATTAAGGCTGGCGCTTATGACGTAAGTACAAGTAGGCCTCAAATTGGGCTCGTTATCTTTTGATGTCCGATGTTTTGTCGTCTGGTTGAACCGTGGCTTATTTTTACGAGGAGAATTTGTTTTAACCAGCGAGTGGTTGTGATGGGAGGAGGCTCGAGTGGAGCATAAACGCCGGCATGGACTGGTTGGGCCGAATGGCCTGTTTCTGTGCCATATATCCTGTGATCTGGAACGCGCTGCTCGAAAGGGCGGTGGAAGCAGATTCAATAGTAACTTTCAAAAGGGAATTGGATGCAGACTTCTAAAGGGAACATTGCAGCGCTGTGGGGAAAGAGCCGGGAGGGAGTGGGACTAATTGGCTCGCTCTTTCAAAGATGGGCCGAATGGCCGCCTCCTGAGAGTTCCAATTCAGGATTTATGGTCTGGGTACGGTGGAGGAGCAGGTCATGTCTCCACAGTTGTTGTGTCATAAATAAAATCTAAAAGTTATTAATAAAACATATTTTAAATGTGCAGCATAAGTGATGTCATGGGCAATCATGAGACTCGCTATAACTCACAGGTGTCAAATTGCTTTTAAGTTATCCAGTCAGTCTCGCTAGTGGAGACAATTATCCTTCTCTCTCGTGTGAAATTTTTAATGGAACCTTTGCTCGTATTTAAAACTGTTTTCCGGATCAATTTTGTGTGCTCATCAAAGTGAGGGATGTTTGTGCTGAGAAATCGGAGAATCTTCTAACACAGAAGGAGGCCCTATCAAACCTGTGCTGGCTATTTGAAAGAGATAGCCACTTAGTCCCACTCCCCCGCTCTTTCCCCACAGCCCTGCAGTTTCTTTCCCTTTTCAAGTCTATATCCAATTTTCTTTTGAAAGTTACTATTGAATCTGCTTCCACCGGCCTTTTGGGCAGTGCATTGGAAATCATGGGTATGGTAGCACAGTGATAATGTCACTGGACTAGTAATCCAGAGGCCTGGACTAATGATCCAGAGACATGAGTTCAAATCTCACCACGGCAGTTAAATAAACCTGGAATAAAAAGCTAGTGGCAGTAATGGTGACCATGAAACTACCGGATTGTTGTTAAAACCTATCTGGTTCACTAATGTCCTCAAGGGAAGGAAATCTGCCGCCCTTACCCGGTCTGGGCCTATATGTGACTCCAGACCCACAGCAATGTGGTTGACTCTTAACTGCCCCTCTGGCTCACCACCACCTTCTCGAGGGCAATTGGGGGGTGGGCAATAAATGTCGGCCTTGCTGGCGACGCCCACAATCCATGAATGAATAAAAGAAAAATCATAGCTTGCTGTGGAAAACAAATTCTCCTCATCTTCGCCTTGGTCCTTTTGTTATTTACCTTAAATCTGTGTCCTCTGGTTATCGACCATTCTGCCAGCGAAAACAGCTTCTTCAAATCTGCTCTATCAAAACCCTTCATTATTTTGAGCAACTCTATTCAATTGCTGTTTGTGGGAGCTTGCTGTGCACAAATTGGCTGCTGCGTTTCCCACATTGCAAAAACGACTACACTCCACAAGTACTTCATTGGCTACAAAGCGCTTTGAGACATCCGGTGGTTGTGAAAGGCGCTATAGAAATGCAAATCTATCTTTTAAATCGCTCGCTCTAAGCTTCTCTGCTTCAAGGAGAACAATCCCAGCTGCTCCAAGGAGAACAATCCCAGCTTCTCCAGTGCCTCCACATTATTGAAGTCCTTCATCCTGGGTAAATCCCATTCCTGCACCCTCTCCAAGGCCTTCACATCCTTCCTATGGTGTGGTTCCCAGAATTGGACACAATTTTCCAGCTGAGGTCTAACCACTGATTTGCAAAGGTTCCAGCATAACTGCTTTTGCTTTTGCTGTCTGTGCCTCTTGTCATAAAGCCTGGTATCGTGTCTGCTTTTCGAACACCCTTATCAACTTGTCACCATCATTGTCACAATGGGCCACTCGGTGTCTGTCAGGTTCTCTCCAGGTGGGCTGTGGAATGCTTAGATGCAGAGTAAAGCTCACTCACTCTCCCTTCGTTTGGCTTTCTGAGCGAGATTGCGAAACCAGGAACAACTTGTGCTCTTAGCCCTCAGCCTGTGTCCTAACTCGCACCGTGTCCCACTCGCCCATCACCCCCTGTGCTCGTTGACCCACATTGGCTCCTGGTTAAGCAACGCCTCGATTTCAAAATTCTCATCCTCGTTTACAAATCCCTCCATGGCCCTCGCCCCTCCCTTTCTCCGTAATCCCCTCCAGCCTCACAACCCTCCCCCCCCCCCCCCCACTCCAAGATGTCTGCACTCCTCAAATTCTGCCCTTTTGAGCATCTCTGATTATAATCGCGCCAGCTGTCTGGGCCCAAAGCTCTGGAACTGCCTAAACCTCTCCGCCTCTCTTTCCTCCTTTAAGATGCTCCTTAAAACCTACCTCTCTAACCAAGCTTTTGGTCACCTGCCCTAATTTCTCCTTGTGTGACTCGGTGTCAAATTTTTTTTGGTCTTATAACACTCCTGTGAAGCACCTTGGGATGTTGTACTGCGTTAAAGGCGCGATATAAATACAAGTTGTTGTTGTTATTAGCTCACCAGGAAGTGGACATCCATCTCACACAGGAAGCCCCTTCCGCACCCCCCGACCACCAGACACAGGACTTGACCCTACTTTGAATGCACCCTTTATTTTAAAGCATGTTTCATGTTTATTATGTTGAAATCTGTTCCCCCCCCCCCCCGGCAAGTTAGTTAAACGAAAGCTGTGTCGCTTACCAGGGTTTGGATTTTTCACTTCGACCATGAAACACTGGGAAAATGTCATTATTCATCAGCTCTCTGATTTATCTCACTTTGCTAGTGCCATGTGTAATCATTATATTGTCGCACTAGTCACTCTTGCACTGAGGGAAAAGAAACAATGCATTCCTCTCAAATGCAATAAAACACACTTTTAAAATTACCTGGCATTGTATTCATCTGATCGACACGAAACAAATAGAATACTTTTAATGAAGTGCGCATTAAGGTTTTTACAGCGAACTCGAGGGGAGGAAAATGAAAGGTTACTCAAGCATTTGCTGTAATATGACATTTATTTCTGTATAAACCATTCTGAATCCCAATTGCCAGTCAATTAATTTATATTTTTAGGACAGAAGTAAATGTCTGAACAAGCCTATCCCTTTTGACTGAGAGCCCCATCTACATCACAACAGTGAGCACACTCCAAAAGTACTTCATTGGCTGTAAAGCGCTTTGAGACGTCCGGTGGTCGTGAAAGGCGCTATATAAATCCAAGTCTTTCTTTTCCATCTACTTTCTCAATCCATTCTGTCTCTAGAACTAGTTGCCCTTTGAAACCCGACTTGTACTTCAGTGGCCCTCCAGGGTAATCTCTCCCACAACTGGCCTCAACAAAGATCCCTGCCTTCCCTTCTCACTCCGAACATTGTCATTTCGAACTGTGTTTAAACGTTTTGCTATCGTTGACCATTCCTCTTGTCAGCTTTGTCACTCGCCTTCATAGTGGTAACAACTTCCGTTGGGTCATTCCCAATCGTCTCCTCTTTCCCAAAGAGAGGAAGCCAAACTTTGCCGGCCTCGTTTCATAACTGATTCAGGATATCCAGAATCATCTTCAAACCCTCTCCTCCGTATCCCCTTGCGCAGTAATGGGCCTGAACTTGCGGCCGGAGGCTTCCCGAAGGTGGATACCTCCGAACCGGAATAAAACTCCGCACCTGGTCTTGGATCCACGAAGTCTGGTGCTCCTGGGCCTGTACGCGTAGGCCTGCCAAGAGGCCCACGTATCCCAGGGGGTGCAGGCGGTTCGCAAGCGCCCTTAAGATCACGTGGGCCAGCCCAACCAAACAGAAAGGGGGATTCGTTACCCTTTATGCTTACGGTGAATCCATTGACATACGGAATGCCCGTAAGCTTCATAGGAATCGCCCAAAAAACACATTTTAACAGCACTGAAATAAAAAATTTACATGTTTTAAAATTAATTAAAATACAATTTAATGAAACATTTAAAACAAACATTTTCTTATTTTGAAAAATAAATGTAAACATTTTTTCACGGTGCCAAAAATAACACAAACATATTTTACAGGTTTTTGAATGTTTATTTTAACATTTTCACCCGTGTGCTGGTAAAAGAAGGCCTTGCTCCTGCTTTTATCAGGTGTAAGAGTTTCATGGGCTTTCGCTGGGCAAATCATCATCATCATAGGCAGTCCCTCGGATTCAAGGAAGACTTGCTTCCACTCGAAGAATGAGTTCTCAGGTGACTGAACAGTCCAATACGGGAATTACAGTCTCTGTCACAGGTGGGGCAGACAGTGGTTGAGGGAAAGGGTGGGTGGGACTGGTTTGCCGCACGCTCTTTCCGCTGCCTGCGCTTGGTTTCTGCATGCTCTCGGCGACGAAACTCGATAGCCGCCAGCGAGTGTCCATTTCCCAGGGACTGTCCATTTCTCAAGAAGATTTTTGACAGATCGTAAGTTCTGGGTTTTTCGCGCATGCACTGCACTTGCCGAAACCCGGAACTTGTGAGGCTCTTATGCGGTCATTGACCCCGGAAAATCCGGCCACTGTCTCATGTGATGAGGTGCATACACTGTTCCAACTGGAGTCTGACAAACATCCAATAGACCCACAAAACAACCTCTCTTGATTTGCGTACACTCCCTTTTCTTATATAAAGCAGCACCTTAATTACATCTTTATTCCGCTCAAGTGCAATACAGCATAGATTCAGCCAGCACTCCAGCTTATTACTGGCCCTGCATACATATCAGTTTCGCGTTTTCAGTGATTAACAATTATTGGTGTCATTAATTTGTAATTAAAAGGTGGTGGGGGGGGAAATCATCTTACGAGTTATTTTTAATGCCGAGCACAATCTCTAGCTATTGATTCAGTCATCGAGGAGCGCACTGCAGTGTTGTAACGCAGCACTCCCGCGGGAATACATCCTGTTGTCAGGGGACGTCCGGTTTGCGAGTGAGGTTTTGTACAGTATCCCTGCTGAACTCCTGCCTCATTCCTCGGTGATGTTTTGACGGATAATGTCCTTTTCGGAGCAGTTTGTAGTTATTGCCCCTTGTTCTGCACTCGGTCACACCCCCATTTTCTCCCGGGATATTTGGGGGGGGGAATTTTTTCTGAAATTGAAAAATTCCAAAAGGAGAAATGCGATGGTTGCTTGCCATCGCACGTGAAAGTGATGGCAAAATGGACAGAGGCTTGAGAGGGAGAGCGGAGTGACAGAAATGATTTCCCCACATAAGTAACAACACAGAATTTAAAAAAAAATACTAACACAATATAAATCTAGAAATGGCATGGTGAGATTACTGAATGTTATTTAGCGCACTTGTGCGATCACCTACTTTCTTCTATTTTAATAACCTATTTCACATAAATGGGTTGGTGTCTGTAACGTGTGCACCTGGGAGTATGCTCACAGGTTTGTGGAACTGTTGCATTGTGAGTGGCTTAGCCAGTCATGTAATATTCACAAGACTCAATAAAACCCCAGCCAGTTGGGTTCATGGGATCTACGATGAGGCAGGTGGTTGTGAGCCTGGTGGATGAACTGGTAATGCGTCGTGTGATTGTTAAACCTTTGCCCATAAACCAACTAGTTCGTGATAGCAATGTGTTGCTATGAATTTTTAAGCGAAGAACCCACGAAGCAAATACATTACAATGTCTGTTTTAAAATACCAGATGGAACAATGTCATAAGAACATAAGAATTAGGAACAGGAGTAGGCCATCTAGCCCCTCGAGCCTGCTCCGCCATTCAACAAGATCATGGCTGATCTGGCCGTGGACTCAGCTCCACTTACCCGCCCGCTCCCCTTAACCCTTAATTCCCTTATTGGTTAAAAATCTATCTCTCTGTATACGAACACATTGTGTGTCACGGGCGGCTGTACTTTCCAACCTTTTTATTTTAGCAGTTACCCCTCACAAACCAACGGCAGCCCTTGGTAGAACAGTGCTGGAAAATATCCATACCAGGGAAAGACCCAATTTTCCTTGAATTTCCTCATACTTTTTTGGCGCGAGCCAAATGTTTCTCTCGCATCCCACTTAATTCCCACATTTCTCCATTTCCCCCCCCTTCGGCCTTGAAATGTTTCTACCTAAACGGAGCTCTGGTTTCACTGATTAAAAATAAGTACGCTCGTTAATTCTGGCCCCTATTTCCCCTTGTATCCATTCCCCTTAGTCTCCCACAAGGGGCTTATGCACTGCTTTCTTTCTCTTTTTCGTTTCGTTGCTTTAAATTTCAGATTACACACACACTCAGTTGTAGTAATGGCAGGGTCTGTGTAATGTATTTGCTTCACAGGTTCTTTGCTCAAGAATTCATTGCAACACATTGCTATTAAGAACTAGTTGGTTTATTAGCAAAAGGTTTAACAATCACACGACACATTGCCAGTTCATTCATCATCATCATAGGCAGTCCCTCGAAATCGAGGAAGACTTGCTTCCACTCTCAAAATGAGTTCTCAGGTGACTGAACAGTCCAATACGGGAATTACAGTCTCTGTCACAGGTGGGACAGACAGTGGTTGAAGGAAAGGGTGGGTGGGATTGGTTTGCCGCACGTTCCTTCCACTGCCTGCGCTTGGTTTCTGCATGCTCTCGACGATGAGACTCGAGGTGCTCAGTGCCCTCCCGGATGCTCTTCCTCCACTTTGGCTGGTCTTTGGCCAGGGACTCCCAGGTGTCGATGGGGTTTGTTGCACTTTATCAAGGTGACTTTGAGGGTCCTTGAAATGTTTCCTCTGCCCACCTGGGGCTCGTTTGCCGTGTAGGAGTTCCGAGTAGAGCGCTTGCTTTGTGTCGGGCATGCGGGTAACATGGCCCGCCCAACAGAGCTGGTCGAGTGTGGTCAGTGCTTTGATGCTGGGGATGTTGGCCTGATCAGTTCATTCACCAGGCTCACCATCACCTGCCTCACCGTGGATCCCCCAAACCCAACTGGCTGGGGTTTTATTGAGTCTTGTGAACATCACGTGACTGGCTAAGCCACTCACAGTTTAACAGCTCTACAAACCTGTGAGCATACTCACAGGGGCGTACATTACAGTCAGGTCTTTATTGAAACTTCATAGTACACAAAAGCAGTATGAAAGCTCCTAAGAGACACACTTCACAAAGGTACATACAAATACTGACACAGTGACAATGTAAACTAAACAACCAGCCACTCAACTTTTCTGAAATTGCTTTATTGCCGCAATCAACTCTTGCCATGCATTTTATTACTGTAACACACAGGTGACTAAATTGCTATAATCGAATATAGCTGAATGACTCTCACATCTTCTTTCTTGTGCAGACATCCTCTGCTTTGATCTTGTACCCAGTTTACAACCCATGCTCATCAGAAAGCTGCTTTCAGCTTTAACCCAGCATGTGTTGATCTCACCATCTGCGCAAAAGCGAATCAGCGAGATATTCGGGTAATACGGACTTTCGCTCCCACAGGGGCTACTGGTTTTGTGTAGTCACCTTTGCCAGAGAGCTCCAGGTGAAAGACATCACCACCGCCTGTGCAAGTGGGACACTATGATCAGTCAGCACGTCGCACTGTCACTGTAAGGAAACAGGATCGCATCAGTTTGAACTCTTCTATCTCTCTCCCCTTCCCCCCGCCCTCCTTACCCCTTTGCTACCTCACTTCCCTTCACACCGCAGCCAATCAGGTGAGACATGCTGCTTCAAGGCGGGAGCATCAGCCATAGCCTTGGCCAACACATTCCCCAGAACCCTGGAAGGAGAACTTGGGCAACCTGGGGCTTGTTTCATAAGCATTTTATTACAAAGCCAAATCTCATGCTGATTGGCTGCGGGCTTTATTTGGTTCCAATTGCTTTTACGATACAAAGTTACTTATTTTGTTGCTGTGCATATTGATGTCAGCGTGGAGGGATTTCAGTTGTGGGAATGTTACTGTTTTTACATCCTTTCTCCCAATGACAGCATCAAACATCCATGAGTCATACTAACAACGGCGTGACTCCTGTCAACGTACCGGACACTGCGCAGAAACATTCTGTGCATAACTGTCGGGCCCCAAATTTAAAAAATAACGTTCACCACAACAGACGGAGGATCTGAGAAATGCTTTGGCCTCCCAGCATTTTTCCTCACAGCCCGATCTCTCCCGGCATTTTTCCGATCTCCAGTTCGTTGGCAACAGTTGCATCCTGCTAACAATTTACTTCCGACTCAACAGCACACCCTATGGTGGGGCCTGTTATTTGCATTTCCCACACAAGGCATATATCTTGCCTTGTTGGACTAATGCTAAATTATAGGCTGTTTCATGCAATTAATGGGGGATCGGTTGACTCACTGTTGAGAGGGTCAGTCATGTGTAATGATTTAGGGACATCAGGCAAATCAGGACGTGGGAGTGGGGAAAAGAGGGAGCATCGTACATGCCAAAAAAATTTAGACCCTTCTCAGCCCGCCACCCTCCCAGCCGAGTGGTTGCACCCATGTCAATGGGACATTATCCAATCCCACAAAGCTTTCCCCTCTAAGGCTAAATTACAAGCAGTCACATACAGTTGTCTGGGGGCCGGATTAAATCTACCTGAACAAATTGCACATGGGATGTTTAACAATGATGGAACAGAGGAGCAGAATTTTCAACCCATCAGTCTGGACTGGATTCACATTGATACACCAGACCTGAAAGGACAGCGATTCAACTCACTCCTGCACTCAACTCTCTACGTCACTGCGTTGCATTAAAAACCCTCTTCGGTAGCTTGTAACCGTTCACTTTAAGCTTCTGCGCACAATGTCCATGATCTCTTGTTAACTGTTGTCCCTGATCTTGCAGCCAGCGTGCGTCTATTTAGCAGGAGACACTCACTTTCATTTCTATTCCATTTCTCTGGTAGTTTCCCTCTCCAGAATGGGACACCGTTACCCCGGAAGCCAAAAATCTGATCAACCAGATGCTGACCATTAACCCAGCCAAAAGGATAACTGCAACTGAGGCCCTGAAACACCCATGGGTCTGCGTAAGTAGCAATCCCAACTTTATAAACCAACCCTAGAGGTCAAAATAGCGATTGTCATTCGTAACCCATTGTGCATTCATTGGGTTTATTTTTCTTAGTTTGGCCCTGTACTGCGGTCAGTGTGCCCTCTGTGTTTTCAAGATCAGGCCAGTTAGACCCCCTTCCAAGTAAATCACCTTTCACAGCTAAAAGTGCTTCAACTCTCGGCAGTTCAGAGAAGGTTCACTAGATTGATTCCTGAACTGAAGGGGTTGTCTAATGAAGCAAGGTTGAGCAGGTTGGGACCATACTCATTGGAGTTTAGAAGACGGAGAGGTGATCTTATTGAAACTTACAAGATTCTGAGGGGGCTTGACAGGGTAGATGCAGAGAGGATGCTTCCCCTCGTGGGGGAATCTTGAACTCGGGGGCATTGTTTCAGAATAAGGAGTCGCCCACTTAAAATGAAGATGAGGAGGAATTTCTTCTCTCTGAGGATTGTGAATCTTTGGAATTCTCTGCCCCAGAGAACTGTGGAGGCTGGGTCACTGAAAGTACTTCAGGTGATCGACAGATTTTTGAACGATAGGGAGTCCAGGGTTATGGGGAGCGGGCAGAAAAGTGGAGTTGAGGCCAAGATCAGATCAGCTATGATCTTATTGAATGGAGCAGCAGGCTTGGGGGGGCCAAATGGCCGCCTACTCCTCCTATTTCTTGTGTTCTTATGTTCTTAACTCGGTATAAAGACTTCATGTCAAAGGTACAGTGCTGGATGTTTTTACCAGGCGAGAGGTGAGAATGTGAAACTTGCTACCACAGGGAGTGGTTGAAGTGAATAGTATCGATGCATTTAAAAGGTGGCTAGACAAGCATACGAGGGAGAAGGGAATAGAGGGTTATGCTGATAGAGTTACATAAGGAAAGACGGGAGGAGGCTCGAGTGGAGCATAAACGCTGGCATGGACTGCTTGGGCCGAATGGCCTTCTGTGCCGTATATCCTATGTAATCCTACGGACACACCTTCCCGTGATAGTCATTCAAGAGGTGTATTGATGCTTACAAATGGCCGTCAAAATGCTCGGCTGAATATTTCCCACTGGACACGCCAACGACAGTAATGGACTGGTCAGGAATTTGTGTTTGTTTTTTCTTTCTTTTGATATATGCTGATTAACACTAATCATCATTGCATTTTTCAGCAACGTTCTACTGTGGCATCAATGATGCATCGTCAGGAAACCGTCGAATGTTTGAGGAAGTTCAATGCCAGGAGGAAACTCAAGGTGAGTGGTGATATTTAATTATAAGGTATTTCAGAGTAACAACGTCTTACTGCGATTATATAGGGCCCTGGTGAGACTGCACCTGGAGTATTGTGTACAGGTTTGGTCTCCTTACCTAAGGAAGGACATACTTGCCAGAGAGGGAGTGCAACGAAGGTTCCCCAGACTAATTCCTGGGATGTGGGGGGATTGTCCTATGAGGAGAGATTGAGCAGACTAGGACTATATACTCATTGAAACACACAACATTCTTACAGGGCTTGACAGGATAGATGCAGGGAGGATGTTTCCCCCTGGCTGGGGAGTCTAGAACCAGGGGTCACAGTCTCAGAGTAAGGGGTCGGCCATTTAGGACTGAGATGAGGAGAAACTTCTTCACTCGGAGGGTGGTGAATCTTTGGAATTCTCTACCCCAGAGGGCTGTGGATGGGCAGTGGTTGAGTGTATTCAAGACAGAGAGTGATAGATTTTTGGATATTAAGGGAATCAAGGGTTTTGGGGAGCGGGCAGGAAAGTGGAGTTGAGGTTGAAGGTGAACAATGATCTTACTGAATGGCGGAGCAGGCTCGAGGGGCAGAATGGCCTACTCCTGCTCGTATTTCTTATTTTCTTATGTTCACCGTGTCGCCAAATGGCTTATTTAACCTGGCGCCCAGGAAGGGTTGTCTGGTAGAAGTGTGTTAGCCAGGGTCTCCTGTGATTAGTGCCATGGGATCTACAGGACAGGAAGACGATACCTTGGTTACATCTCTCGTTCATAGACTGCTCCTCCATCCTATTCCCAGCATCACTGCACTGGGGGGAGATTTCAATACATGCGCAAGACAAAAATAACCACCTGGTCTGGAGGCGAGAGCGCTACCAAACTGATCCCTCCACAAAACTGTCCGGCCCTATATCAGATTACCTAAATCTACGTGCCTTGGTGTAGCTCTAAATCCCACTCTTTCTCACAAATGACCTACTCACGCGCACACTGTAGCCGCTATTTAATCGAGGAGCATTGATGGAAGCCTCCCCAAGTCACCAGCTCAGCTGGAGAAAGTGTGTGGCACAATGAGACCAAGAGGGAAAATGTTCATTTAGTCCTAACCAAAGTGTCCATGAATGATGAGACCGTCTCACTGTGCTCTGCCCATTGCCACTCATCCCACTGGATCTTCCCACCGACAGTCCCGACATCTCACCTTTGGACTTCCAGATATCGTACCCATTACATCATTCCTCATTCCTTGGCTTCACACACACCGATGAGCAGGGTAGATTTCAGGGATTTACACTATAGCATCAGCTGTGGATCAATAAGATACTGTCCATCTTTTATTTTTAGCGATTCTCTTTAGTAACAGTAAAAACATTATCATCACATCGAATGATCTTGAGCCCATCTGTGAGATCATTAGTGGAGTTTAGTTGGCAAGTAGCTGAGACATTCAGACCATGGAGATCCCAGGTTCAATTCTGATCTCTGCCAGTGTGGAATAGTGACCCGACAATTGGGTTTGGGAAGGGGTGGGGAGGAATCAGCCAGGGTGTAAAAAAGGTGACTGATTCTCAGGATGTGGGTATCCCTGGTAAGACTGGCATTTATTGCTCATCCCTAGTTGCCCTGAGAAGGTGGTGGTGAGCCGCCGCCTTGACGGTTTGATACAACCGAGTGGCGCGCTCGGCCATTTCAGAGGTCAGTTAAGAGTCGGCCATGTTGCTGTGGGTCTGGAGTCACATATCGGCCAGACCGGGTAAGGGCGGCAGATTTCCTTCCCTAAAGGATATTAGTGAATCAGTTGGGTTTTTACGACAATCCGACAGCTTCGTGGTCACTTTTACTGATCCCAGGTTTGTTTTTAAACTGAATTCAAATTCCCAAACTGATCCTGATGCGAAAGAAAGATTTGCATTTATATAGCGCCTTTCATGACCACCGGATGCCTCAAAGCGCTTTACAGCCAATGAAGTACTTTTGGAGTGTGGTCACTGTTGTAATGGGGGAAAGTTGGTGTGTGACCCCTGGTGGACATACTCCTGTCATACGATGACAGAACCGGGCTCAGCTGTCCCTTCCCTCGGGCCAAACAACCCACCGATACACCACGTCAAGGCTCAATTAAGCAAGGAATCAAGGTCTTTGGGGGACGGAAGAATTGGCTGAAAGCAAAGAGGAAAATTGATTCCAAACCTAATCAGCGGAGACAATATTTCAATGAGCGAATAGTGAACCTATGGAACAGGATCCCGAGGGAGATGGTGGAAACTATTAGTATTGATTGTTATGATTAGTCAACCACTCTATTATCGTTGGAGGTAGCAGAAGGCAGACTCGATGGACCTCTGTGTTTTTTCAGCTAGCAATTCCTATGTTCCCAGTACAGTGTGGATACTGGTAACAGGTCTGAAATTGTGGGATACAATGCAATTAAAAGATTAACTGAATACAGTATTTATGAAGAATTCATTCTTTGAGCTGGGTAAACTATCATCTACAAGGCTGGAGAGGCTAGAATTAATGACTATATATCACACTAAAAAGATTAATTGGAGTTCATTTTTCAGAAATAGATGGAATTTAATGAGTTCCAGCTCGGACTTTTGTTACTATCACAACCTCAAGAAAAGGAAGAACTTGCATTTATATAGCATCATTCACAACCTCGGGACGTCCCAAAGCAATTTTACAGCCAATTAAGCACTTTTGAAATGTAGTCAGTTAAAGTCGGAAATGAGGCAGCTAGTTTGCATGCAGAAAACTCCCATAAACCACAATGTGATGATGATCAGATAATCTATTTTTTAGGTGTTGGTTGAAGGATAAATATTGCCCAGGACACCGGGGATAACTCCCTTGCTCCTCTTCGAAATAGTGCCATGGGATCTTTTACGTCCACCTGAGAGAGCAGACGGAGCCTTGTTTTAAAGTCTCATCCGAAAGAGGGCATCTCCGACAGTGCAGCGCTCCCTCAGCACTGCACTGGGAGTGTCAGCCTAGATTTATGTGCTCAAGTCTCTGGAGTGGGACTTGAACCCACAACCTTCTGACTCAGAGTGTTACCAAGCAACCCACAGCTGATGAGAACTAGAAAATGGCTCCAACAGCTTAGTTGCTAAAATAACTTTAAAAAGAGAAGGTTTTTATTTGCTCATGATCAGGGCTAAATATCTATTTTTGTTCTGTAGTAAGTGATACAAGTGTATAAGGAAAACGTGAGCAGGTGTACTAACCAATCTTTTCCTACTCAGGGTGCAATTCTGACTACAATGCTCGCTACAAGAAACTTTTCAGGTATGTCTGTATGAGTCGCTACTTTTGGAGCATGCTAATGTACAGAGTAACAGAATGAGAGCTGAGAAATCATTGCTGGCGATGTTAATGGACACACACCTAATATATTTATAAGCCAGCCCTCTCTGTGTTATTTTAACAGGGATTAATCTGTTAGCATCTACATTAAACTAGCAGACAAAGCAATCATCTGTGACTGTTAAGTGTTTGTCCACCAACAATTGCAATAGCAGTTTCGAGGCTTAATTCTAATTAATTGCTTTAAACAATTTATTGTATATTGGAATGAATGTTTGCCTTAAGAATGAAGTAATTTGCTAACAATTATTACATTTTTCTATATGAAGCAGCAGTAACATAGATGGTCATATGTGTTTTTATATACCATAATATAAAGAGGGAAAACTAATTGTAGACTGTCCTATAAACTCAGCAGTCTAATTGTCTTCTTGCAGCCAAGCAGCAGTTTGTGTATTGATTGACAAGATAGTTGGGAGCAATTATCATTTTACAAGCTTTTGCAAAATATTTTTTATTATTCGTTCTCAGGATGGGGGCGTCGCTGGTAAGACCAGCATTTATTGCCCGTCCCTAATTGCCCCTTGAGAAGGTGGTGGTGAGCCGCCGCCTTGAACCGCTGCAGTCCGTGTGGTGAAGGTGCTCCCACAGTGCTGTTAGGGAGGGAGTTCCAGGATTGTGACCCTGCGGCGATGAAGGAATGCTCTTGATGGGGAATCTGATGGTGTTCCCAGGCACCTGCTGCCCTTGTCCTTCTCGGTGGCAGAGGTCGGGGGTTTGGGAGATAATTACATTTTAAAAATATTCTGGGGGTGTGAATGTTTCCCCTATTTTGCATCTTAATCCTTTTTTTTTCCCTCTTCGTTGGTCTGACATGCAGCAGAGAGAGGTAGCTTGTTCCTTAGGGATACGGTAGCATCGTGCTTATGTCATTGGACTAGGAGTCCAGAGGCCTGGACTAATGATCCGGAGACGTGAGTTCAAATCCCATCACGGCAGCTGGGGAATTTAAACTCCATTCATAAATAAATCTGGAATAAAACGCTAATATGCAACTTACTGGATTGTGGCCTGCAGGGAAGGAAATCTGCTGTCCTTACCTGGTCTGGCCTACATGTGACTCCAGACCCACAGCAATGTGGTTGTCTCTTAACTGCCCGTTGAAATGCCCCTAGCAAGCCACTCTTAAGGGAAATTAGGGATGGGCAATAAATGCCGGCCTTGCCAGCGATGCCCACATCCCATGAATGAATAAAGAAAGTACAAAGTTGACACCTTTACCCCACTATAGACAGTTGTCGAGGACCACCCAAGTGGTCCTGTTGATTGCTACAGGCTCCTTTTGGCACCTCCCTGCTCAACGAAGCTCCAATCAGGACCTGTTTGGCTTCAAGCTGGCGCCCATCCGTGATCAGTCCTCCTAAAAAAAATATATATATATATAGTCGGTCAAAAATAATCAGCTCGATCTGAGCACAAATTGGTTTAATAGACCGGCTACGTCTATTGCGGTAGCATTTATAGTTGCACGGTGCCAATATACAAACTTAAGAAATTGATGTGCAGGAGAAGACCGGATGGTCTGTCCACCCTTCTCCTACACCATGATGGCTGGACCATTCTGGCTAAACCCGTCTTTACTCCCCCGCCCCCCCTCCCCTCCCCCCCACCTCCCACCTCAGCCTTCCGTAGCCATGTAATTTCCTGGGAGAGGCTAAACAAAACCGAGGAAAAACCCAAGGCGAATAAGGGAAAAAAAATACTCTGGAAAATTTCCTCCCTGACCACTATTTTCCAAGTGCCATTAATGAAAAGCAGCAGCAACTCTCTAAATATAAAATAGCGCATTAGATTTACTCCTGTTCACGGGATACTGTGAAAGGGAAACTCCTTGTCGATGGTCCTTGAAATGTGGCCTTTGACAGTCCTATTGTGTCTTTCAAAGTCAATTAAAACTCTTCACTGTTGGCTATTGAGCCGTTATATTCACTGGTTAGATCACAGCGAGGTCATCGTCAGTTCTCGGACTGCATCAAAGTGCTTTCTTAACCCTCCAGAGGACACTGCATCAAAATCAGCAGTGCTTCGTATCAGAGGAGAACTGTGTTCATGAATCACCATTTGGCACATCCATTCTATTTGGGAAGGAAAGAGAACCACAAATTGTGCAGCGCCTTTCAAAGGAGCAAAATGTCCCAAGGTGCTTCACAATTGGGAGAAAGTTCGGGGAGGGTTTGAGTGGTGCGGGCCAAGAAATGGTAAGGTTGAGGGAACGGGGAGGAGAATTTCCAAATCTTGCTTGAAGGCTTTGCCAACGGTGATGGATTCGAGAGGGGGAGGGGTGGTTGGGGAATCCACAGACCCCAGAGGAGGTGTCGCCCACTGTTGCCACGGCAGCATCCCACACAAGTGATGGACGGTGAGTTTTAAGGTGCTCGATGCTGTCACTGTGCGTTTGCATACAAGCCAATCAAAAGTTTGCCAAGCACATTCTCCATTCAAGATGGGGGCCCCCTTCTGAAAGCCACTTGTTCGCTGATGGATAGTTCGGCTGCGCTGGGGAGCCGGAGCTTCTCAGTAAGGGTTAATTTAATTTGAGAGTCTGCGGAATGCATGGCAACACGTTGGCGCAATCTAGTGGAGGGCAGCGTACAGTTTCGGCGATTGGCGAGCCCACCATGGATTTCCCAATCTCCGCTGCATTGCTGTTTAATAGGGTGTGTGTGTGTGTGTGTGTGTGTGGTGGGGGGGGGGGGGGTGGGGGGTAGAGGGGGATGAGCAGAGCCAAGAGCTGCTCTTAAAAGGTACGAGGTAGAAAATGGATCATTTCGTGCAGCCGAGTGACCAGGTTGAAGAGCGAGACTGGCAGAGATCGGGGCACCGACCTGCAGTCTTAGTGCGTTACCTGGGAGGACCTTGCACGGGCCCAGCCCACACTGCGATATGTGTGCACATTAGGTCTGTGCAGCAGAGCTTGGTCTCCAGTCGTCTTTGGTTAACCCTTGCTACTGGACCAAGACCTGGCTCTGTCAAGCCCGTGTGGTGGCTGGTGTGCAACGGCCACCCCACGTTGAAAAAATCCATGCACAGGCATCTTCCACCCTTCAACATGTAGGTCCTTCATTGAAACACCTGTGAACTCATCCCTTTTTTGACGTGGGAGCAAGTCATCCTCGTTTCGAGGGACTGCCTATGATGATGATGATACAAGGGGAGAGGAAAAAAGGCTACAATTCGATACGGCTTCAAAAGGCAAGAAATCTATATAAAATCCAATGAGCTTACGAAGTGTAGTTGTTTCTGTAGTTGTTGGAAAAAACCCTCTGATATCCATGCTTTAAGTGCAAAGCCCGGGTACCGTTTTCTGTTTTAACAAAATTCAAATTCAGGTTTCGAAATCCGCTGATGGAATTAGGTCAGTTGTAGGCGTCGGTGTCACCACATCAGCTTCCACATAAGCCCTGCTGTGATGAGAGAGATGCTCTGTTGCCATAACAACAAAACAAAGCAAGTGGGCCCTTGCCTTCCCCCAGTGTTGGTCGCTGCCAGTGCACGAGGGCTGTGGTCGGTGACATTAAATCCACGATTAGAAAGAGCAGGGGGTTGCGGCAGACACTATTTCCTTGCCGATTCCCCAAAATAGCTGGAAGGACAATGCAGCATCTTCGAGCAAACCGGAAGTTGCTTTACACTGATGCTTCAGGCCGTGGGGTCCACAGCTGCACTGTTAGCAGATGGCTAAAGACGTCTGCGTTCCTACCTAGAATGTTGCCCTGCTCAATCTGGCAAAAGAACCAGAAGGGAGAGATGAGAATTTTATTATTTTTACGCAGCGTGTGACGATGGGGACTGCGCTGCCTGACAGGCTGGTGGAAGCAGATTCAACAGCAACTTTGAAATAAAGAATTGGATAAATGCTTGAAGGGGAAAATGTTGCAGGGCTCCGGGGCGGTGGGGTGTGGGGGAGGAGGACTAATTGGATCGCTCTTCCATATAACTGGCACGGGCCCAATGTGCCAAGTGGCCTCCTTCAGTGCTGCATCCTTTTGATTCCTTGCATGCATCAAACGTGAAGTTGTACTAAGCGTGAAATTTAGGTGGAGAGGAAATGGGAGGGGGTTTAAACACTCGGGTATTGCTGTGCCTCTTTTTAACCTTTTGGGCCTTTTTGGCTCCTGTCACTAAATCCTTCCCTTCCGATAGTTGGCAGGCAGTCCACCGCTCCAGCTGCAGCAGGCACAGCTGCTGCTGGTCTGGCTGAGCAAGGTATGTGGCATTGAACAACACTGTGAAAAGCAGCATGCGGACTGAGTGCTCTCACCTAACTTGGAATGACTGTCATTTAACCATCATTCATCATTGCTTACCAGGGGGTGGGCTTTTTTCCTTGAGAAAACCAAAAGAGGTACGTGACTCAAAAAATAACACCGGGGCAGGGGAATGTAATGGTACCGTACGCACTTGCAAGCGCGCGCACACGCACATAAACGAGGTCGCCGTTGCTTTGAAAATAGGCTCCTGCAGTATTGGCATGCGGGCGGTTAACATGTTCGTCTCAACTGTGGTGGTCTGCTTTATTACTGGTCACCACTTGAGACAAACCTGTTAACGCCGCGGGTGAAATGGCAGACGTGGGACTGGAGTTCCGAGGAAAGATTTCGAACCCGATAATTCGACAGATGCTCGCTGACCTGCCGAGTGTTCCCAGCCCCTTTGCTGTTGCTCGTTTCCAATTTCCAGCTCCCGCAGTGTTTTACTGTTGGTATTCAGCCTTTGTATACGAATATTGGACGAGCCGATCAAAGTAACAATGCCTGGGCTGCACTCGAGATTTCTGTGAAGAATAAATTTTACTCCCTAGTATTTTTTTTGACAGTCTAAAGAGTACTTAATACAAAGAGCCTTGGGTTGTACATGATAAGGCAACAATTAGTTGGATCCAAACAATGTGTGACAAGTGTTTATAGACACATAGAGCTGATTCTGAAAATCTAAAGAGAGTGACAATTCTTGTTTATTGAAGTGTTAGCGTGTGTTCTGACAAAGTCGTTTGAAATTAATAATTCCAACAGAAAGTAGCGAACACTCACCATACAAACGTCAAGGTTTATTTTTTTTGTCATAAATGAGGTACCATTCTCCTTTGATCCTAATAGTGAAAGATTCTTTTCACTGCTCGGTGAATCAGTCATGAAGGGCAAAAACTGAGGATTCCACAGGATGTACAGCGCAGAAACAAGCTGTCCGTGCCGGCGTTTATGCTCCACTCGAGCCTCCTCCCGTCTTTCCTTATCTAAATCTATCAGCATAACCCTCTGTTCCCTTCTCCCTCATACGCTTGTCCAGCCTCCCCTTAAATGCATCGATACTATTCGTTTCAACCCCTCCCTGTGGCAGCGAGTTCCACATTCTCACCACTCTGCATTTCTTGGTGACTATCTTATATTGATGGCCTCTAGTTTTGCTCTTCCCCACAAGTGGAAACATTCGCTCTGTATCTGCCCTATCAAAACCGTTCGTAATTTTACTATTAGGTCACCTCTGTGAAGGGTAAAAACTCAGGGTCTGTACCAGAAGCATATATAGTAGGAGGTTAGAAAGAATGTATTCACGCGAGGGTCTGTTAATTATGGAAGCATTATCGCAAGTGTCTCTTGAGGACAAGTCAGTCGCAGAATTTAACAGAATGAGGTCAAAAGTTGAAAGAAAAATCTGAGGAAACAAACACACAAATAGGATTGGGGTCGATAGCTTTGATGGCGATGTCCGAGCACCATCGCTGAGTGGGCTGAATGGCCTTCTATACCGAGATTTCCATCATTCAGTACCTACTCAATGTCTGAGAGGCAAATAGCGACATTTTAAAAGAAATGGTAAGTGTTATTTGTACAGCGCAATTAAGTTCTTAAAAAAACAAGTCCTTCATTCAGTAGCTGTTTAGTATATAATGTGACCATTAGAATGTAAATTAATAGAGTGCAAATTGTGGGACATAGTGCAGATTGTTTCAAAGGTTTTGAGGCTCTATCATCTTTTTACAAGAGCACATTTGAGTATCTCTTCCTCTCAATCCTAAAGCTGAAGAGTATCAGCCATTTTGTGTACAATTATTATAGAAGTTAAAGTTATTGAGCCTCTTTTCATGTAGCAGCCTATCCCGGGTGCTTTGCAGGAGAGTTAAGCAGGAAGCCGGAGAGAAAGGCCAGAGTAGAACGGGCTAATGAGGAAAGGTTGAGTAGGTTGGGCCTCTACTCATTGGAATTCAGAAGGTGGATTGACAAGGTGGATGCAGAGAGGATGTTTCCACTGATGGGGGAGACTAGAACTAGAGGGCATAATCTTAGAATAAGGGGCCGCCCATTTAAAACTTGAGATGAAGAGAAATTTCCTCAGAGTTGTAAATCTGTGGAATTCGCTGCCTCAGAGAGCTGTGGAAGCTGGGACATTGACTTTAAGACTGAGATAGACAGTTTCTTAATTGATAAGGGATTAATGGGTTATGGGGAGCGGGCGGGGAAGTGGAGCTGAGTCCATGATCAGATCAGCCATAATCGTATTAAATGGCGGAGCAGGCTCAAGGAGCCATCTGGCCTACTCCTGCTCCTATTTCTTACGTTCTTATGAACGGGCTTTTAAAGGAGGGAGGAAGTGTTTACATACATATTTTATATGCAGAGTATGGAAAAAAAGGACAGGTGTAATTTCTAGGAAATAACTATTTGGATCTTTTTTGGCCAAAAAAATTATTCTATTAGAAAATAAAAAGTGACTATGCTGTAATATTCTAGCTTCTGGTTTGTATTTTAAAAAAGCAGAACCAGCATGCAATGAAAGCAATAAAGTTGTGGTATATTTTAAAAGTGGCCATTGTCCATTTGCAACCACTTTGGTTCGAGCACAGGTTCCAGCGACCTTGGGCATTCCCAGTTTCTTGACTGCGATCCATGCCAGTGTCCCGACATTTCACTCGTACGTCCACTCCGTTAAAGGATGTGTATGGGAGAGGGAAAGGTCAAGAACTTGTTCATGGCGAAATGTATTTGCTTCGGGGATTCTTTGCTCAAGAATTCATTGCAAACATTGCTGTTAAGAATTAGTTGGTTTATTAGCAAAAGGTTTAACAATCACACTACACATTACCAGTTCATCCAACAGACTCACAACCACCTGCCTCATCGTGGATCCCTTGAACCCAACTGGCTGGGGTTTTACTGAGTCTTGTGAACATCACATGACTGGCTAAGCCACTCCGAACTCAACTGTTCTACAACTCTTTTTGGGGACACAAAATAAACATTAAATCAAGTGCCCCCCGATCTGGGGGACACTCTAAACACTTTTCACATGCCCTTGTTTTTTTCAACTGTTCTACAAACCTGTGAGCATACTCACAGGTGCACACATTGCAGGTGGGTTGGGGGGGGGGGAGGGGTGAGAGAAGGCCAGGAACTATGGGTGGGTACGGGTAGAGAGAAGGTCGGGAATTTTGGGGGGAGGGGGGAGAGAGGTCAGGAACTTGGGGGGTGGGGGGGGGGGTGGGAAGAGAATGTCAGGAACTTGTTGGGGGGGAGAGAAGGTCCTAACCCAGGAGGCTGAGCCCTGTCTGTTCTCTGACAGCAGTAGTGTTAGCACTGAACTCTGCCTGGAGTCTGGCTGTCACAATGAATGGATCAAATTACACATTGCAAAGATCTTGATTCCTCACTCAGGCAGTTGGGGTCAAATTACACACTCCAGACAAACTGCTGGGGGTGTCTTGTCCTCGAAGGGGGCCAATCAGAAATCTGGTCTTGTTATCCAAGGGGGCCAATCAGAACTTTGCAAATACACGCTGCCGTAAAGCAATGGAGGTTCTACCTCATGCAACTAGGTATGTGTGAAGCATTAGCTTCCCTGAGTACTCTTTGTGGTATTGTTAAAGGATGACAATTATGGATAGCCCATCGATACCAATGTGAGAAATACTTGACAGATACCATATAGTTAATGTATATAAACTGGGTTTCCCATTTTATACTCGCACTGACTTTTTCCACATGCATTTACGACAGAAGGAAAGTATTTCACGTTGACCCTCTTCTAAGGACCCTAAAAGGTATTTGGTGGGGTGGGGGGAGGTAGGAATAACTCCAACGCGCTCTTCGCTCACAGAACTGCCGAACTAGATTATTCTAGAGGAATAACCATAAAAAAACGTCCTCGCCAATCTTCTCATTTGCCACATGTACTGAACATGTGCCGTCCCCCATCCCATTCAACTAATGCTTCCCCTCGTCTCGCCTCCGTTGTGTCCGCGCTGCATGAGGATTGGTTGCCTGCCTAACACGTTTCATCATTTGGACTCCCCTTCACTGAAAGGACCACACCCCCCCCTGCAGCACACGGCCGTATGACGTCCATCGGAACAGTGGCTGTGATTGATTCATTCCCATAATCGAGACATTTCATTCATGGATCCACTCCATTTGGATTGTGGAATGTAATGCAGGAGAGAGAGAAAAAAAAAAGAGCATGTTGATTCTCGCTCAAAGTCTTGTTCCTTACGGCAGGTCCTTGGGAAGCATTCTTGAAATGGTACACGCACATCCCTCTGTCACGTTCTGGTCTCCAGTAATGATTTATCTTCGAGTCCTTACTCTCGTCCTTCTTCCCGTGCCCATTTAATGTTCGATTTCCTGGTAGTAATTTGTTAATTTGATTTCAAACTTAGCTCTTCTGTGGAGCTTTATTTCATTGGCGTTTTGCACTCTTTTTTTTTTTTTTTTTCCCCCCCCCGCCATTTTTCTGCTTTCCGGTATTCACATTGGCCCTATACCGTATCTGACCACTGCTGTGCATGCCTGACTGGGCACAGAGCACCCTATAGGACAGAGCGACCTGTTCAAGAGATGATGACAGGCCAATTTTAGCAATGATCTTTGTGAATGGCGGAGCCGGCTCAAGGGGCCAAATTGCCTACTCCTGTTCCTATTTCTTATGTTCTTATGTGAGGCCAAAACTGTACCTGCCTGAGTGACTCCTAGCGACCTGCCTCATGCCATTTCCAACAATTAACACAAGACCACTGCATTTGGAATGAAATTGCTTTGAAAAACTAAAATACAAGTACTAAAATATTGCAACTCAAACATCATTCTTTCTCCTCTATATTTCTTTTCCTTTTTTTCACTGTGTAATTCATGAAAGGTAAGATTGAGACAATAATTTCCATTACCTAAGTAAATATGTTTGAACTTGCCCTTCAATTTGTGGTTTGCGCTAACACTGACAATTTCCTTGTCTTTGATCATTACAAAGCTATTAAATTCTCCCAAAATGTGTTTTTGTGCCAAATAGAATGATAGTCAGATTTGTTGCATAAATTGTTCACCTTCGTGGAAGCGAATCTATAGTACGATAAACGCTCATGCTGTTTTGTTTCATCTGATTTTACAGCAGCAAAGAATTTACTGAACAAGAAGACAGATGGAGTCAAGGTAGGTTCAAGGCTGTGTGTGTGTGAGAGAGTGTCCCATTTTCTCAGGATTATTTTCATCCTGTGGAAAACCTGCCATTATAAGTGAGCAATGTGGAGAAAACACTCAAAAAATGTCGCCAATCTTTTGAAGCAAGATAGCTGGAGCGCAGTTTATGTGGGGGTGGTCTGTCATTGCCGGTGTGTAGTGTCCGACATTGTTCCCCTGGTGATAAATGGTTGTCGATTGAAATTGGACAACCCTTGCTGACTCCTCAACTTTACTGCCTCAGCCTGATTTAACTGTACTGTGCCACCGAGAGCTGCTTATGCACACTCACCGAGCAGCCCTGTCTTTACCAGCCAGACTGTCGTCAATTTTGTGAAAAAAATTCCGACCTCGAGGGTAACGTCTTTTGTGTGTTGTGTTCTTCCTTTCACTCCCGATTCCTGTGCAGTCTTTAGTTTGAGGATTACAGATGTGCGCGAACAGGCATTGCACTCGGTACTATAATGATTGTGGCAATTTGAATCTGTGAAACAGAACGCAAGATTATGAGGATTTATAATGGGTTGATCTGTGGGGCTGGCATTCCCACAGAGGCCTTTTCAATACAGCATTGTTCATACGTGTATTAGGGACTTAAACCTCTTTTGGTTTCAAAGACAATCCTACCCCCATCTCCCATTCAGTGACTTTTAATAGGCATTCACTTTGTAATTATGCATAGTGCTTTTAGAATTAGTTATTCATTAGTAGGATGACGGAATGCTGCTCGAGAACAAATGACCATTTGGATAATTGTCGATCCTTCTCATCAAGTATAATCAGGACTATGTAATAACAGTGTGTAAAAAAACCGCACAATAGATTATATAACGCAGAAACGAAAGCGTCTACAGATTATTCTCATTAAGGAGATAAACTTTTAAAAGCTATCCTACATTTAGTCAAATGAGACCCTAATACCGAGGTGTTGGCAAGCTCAACCACAGGGGCTTGGGGAAGTAGAAAGACATCGCACTCTTGCAATGGGGGGTAATGCACGTTGATGAGGGTAGAGGGAGCTTTACTCTGACATCGAACCGATTTATACCTGACCTGGTTGTGTTAAATCTTGGCACTGCGTGCCCAGAATGGAGATTATTCTAATCACTGGCAATCCTCATTTTTGTGCACAAAAACAAACTTGGCAAAGCAAAAGTCAGCAGCTCAAGCGGTTCAGCGTTAGACTCCCTACTGGTCGCAGTTGAGATAATTCCCAGAGCGGTTAGTGTTGTTGGTCAGGCTGACGAGAAGCACCTTCTATCCCACAGTGGGGAGGGGTGGGAATATTTGGAATATTCCACCTGCCCCGGCCTCCCCTTTCCCCATTGGTTGATCAAACAATCGTGCTGAGAAGGTTTGAGGAAAAGTTTACAGAGCAACCTCCCCATTGAAGTAGGATTGATACTGAAGAGCCTTCAAGGGCAGATACAAACAAAACCTTTGCGGAGAATGCCATCAACATAGTTTATCATTGTACAATGAAATAGATACGCTTGAAACTGGTGAGTAAATACTTAACACAAATGGGATCAACCAACATTTTTAAAATAGTTTTATTTTGCAGGTATGCTTAAAATCCTTTTGAATAAATGTGAAGCTTTAAAATTACACCCTGGGATACCATCTTACGAATGCTTAATGTGTTTGGATGGCATTTCTTTATCCACCATTTTTAGCAAGAGATATTAACTCATTTTAAGTGAAATAGCTACAAGTTGAACCTCTCTGGTCCGAGACTCTCTGGTCCGGGACTCTCTGGTCCGGAAACATCAGTGGTTCGGCATTAGTTTGCGGAACTGCCGCTTTCCTGGGCCTGGGCTTTGAGCTCGCTGTTACGCGCTCCCTTGGCATTCAGCATCGCCCTCTGCTTCCTCGTTGTGGGGCTTAACGGTGCAGTGAAGGGGCGTCAGACTCGAGACAGACAGACAGAGAAATGACCAATCACCAACGTTTCCCGCCTCTCCTCCCTCACTCAGCGATCACCAGCGTGATTTGGAAAATTCTCTGTTTTTTGGCACTGCTCCGGTCCCGAGAGTGCTGCACTGGAGAGGTTCAACCTGCTGTATCCCGAAGAGCAATTTCAAGACTTTTGATTTCAAGCAACTGAATGTTAAGCGTACCATCATCCTTACATGTACTGTTTTTTAAAAAAAAATCATGAATTAAATAACTTGCCACTTTAACTTGTGAAATCAGAATGCCGGTGGCTTTAGTGTAAAGGTTTCTGTGTTTAACCGACTTCAGGAGAATATCAAGTAAATTCTGTGTTTCCCAGGAAAAGTAATGAATATTTACATGTTTTTCATTACATGTTCCCAACACATTAAACCCCCCGCCCCCCCCATGCCATTGTTTGCTGCATTTTTGTCTCCGAAATGCTCGCCGTTACTTTTGTGTTGTGTATCCATGCCAACCAAGGCAGCTAGACCTTTATTTTGCCGATATTCAAAGAAGCAGTATCTCTCGTTTATTTTATCTCCATCGCAAAGGATGTTTGCCAGACGCAGACGCATCCCGAACAACAAGTTTCTGTGCCTCCGACAGCCAGCGTGCACCTATCCTTTTTACTTTACACGATTCAGTCTCCAGATGTGGGAGACGTTGGCAAGGCTGCATTTATTGCCCGTCCCTTCTCATCCTTGATGCTCAAAATCCCTCCGTGGCCTGGCCTCCCGCCCCCCCCTCCCCCTCCCTATCCCTGTAACTTCCTCCAGCCATCGAGATCTCTGTGCTCCTCCAGTTATGGCCTCATGCGCATCCCCCCCCCCCGACTTTCATCGCTCCACCATTGGCGGCCGTGCCAACAACTGCCAAGGCCCGAAGCTCTGGAATTCCCTCACTAAACCTCTCCGCCCCTCTCTACTTCTCTCTCCTCCCTGACGTCGCTTCTTAATCATTAGCTCTTGAACTGAGCTTTTGTCCAAATAGCTAAGTGGCTCGGTGGCAGATTAAGTCTGATGACGCTCCATGGAAGCACCTTGGGACGTTTTTACAACAACAGCTACTTGCAGTTATACAGCGCCTTCAGCACAGTAAAACGTCCCAAGGAGTGGTGGGATTTGAACTCACGACCTCTAGGTCACTGGTCTAGCATCGCGATCACCACCCTACAGCCAGGAGAGGAATTGCAGGTAACTTCCCTACAGCATTTCCCAAATTTTAATTGTTGAGAATTTTCCTCCTGTCATTGGAGGTTTTCGTTTGGCAGTAACCTCAGAATCCAGCATCGTCTGCACCCCTGAACCACCAGGCTCAAAGAAAGGTCCAATTGGGAGCCCCCACAAGCATAATCGTGCACTTCTGTGCGGATCTCCCACACTTTGCACTGCTGCCAAACTGTACTTCCTCCACTTTCATCCCATTTCCAATCTACCCAAGTGATTAAACCATCCACAAATGCCCAAGGAAACCCTGCACTTTTAAGGAGCAGCGAAGAGGAAGATTATTACGCTGTGGCAAGATGCATGGGATCATTGGTGTTGCTTCCTGGTGGGGACCTGCTGCTAGCTATAGAACAGACAGCCTCTGAGACTGAGCATTCTTATTAGATTTCTTCGCCTGCATTCCTGATCAATGGGGAAGATTCTGCTGGGAAATAGAATATTTATTCAAGTTATTAGCCACTTGTAGCAGCATCATCCCTCCAGGGTCAAACGCAACATATAACCCAAGGCTCCTCACGCATCAACTTGCAAATTTACTCAAACGTCCAAACTCCTCTGTTGTACGAGGATGATTCTTCCAATTCGCCAACAACATGACTTGAATAAACGCAGAATTATTGTCCAGTATGAGAGGGGGGTTTGCAGGTGGAAACTGAGTTGGAAATTAGCTCCCGGAATGACCTCCCTTATGAAGGCACGCCTGTTATTTGGATGCGATTCCACCCATGTTGATAACGTGTGACCCTAGACACTGAGTGTCAGTGGGGCTGAGAGAACAAGAAAAGGAACAAAAAAAAATGATTTGTCAGACAGGACTGACTGTTGACTACATTGCTCCAAAGCCAAACTACAAGTCATCCCATTTAATATTTCCTGTTAAAATATTGCTGCCACGTGTTCCCCTCTTTGTTGCCCAGATCAGTGCACCTTTATATAGCCTCCTTCAGCTGAAAGAAAGAACTTGCATTTATACAAGGGAGTAAAGTGTTATGGGGAGCGGGCAGGGAAGTGGAGTTGCGATCAAGATCAAATCAGCCATGATCTTATTGAATGGCAGAGCAGGTTCGAGAGGCCAAAAGGCCAACTCCTCATATTTCTTATGTTCTAATACAGCCTCTTTCATGAGCTCAGGATGTCCCAAGGTACTTTACAGCCATTGGATTACTTTTGAAGTGTCGTCACTGTTGTAATGTAGGAAATATTTGCACACAGCAAGGCCTCACAAACAGCAATGTGACCAGATAATCTGTTCTGGTGATGTTAAGTGAGGGATAAATATTGGCGAGGACACTGGGGAGAATTACCGTGCTCTTCTTCGAAATAGTGGCATGGGATCTTTTCCATCCGCCTGAGAGGACAGAGGGTTTAACATCTCATCTGAATAATGGCACCTCCAACAGTGCAGCACTCCCTCAGTACTGAGGGAGTGTCAACCTAGAATTTGTGCTGAAGACCTTGGAGTGGGACTTGAATCCACAACCTTCTGACTCAGAGGTAAGCGTGCTACCCACTGAGCCACAGCCATACAGCTTGAAGCAGGGTCTAAGTTGCAGCCTTCTCCACAGCCTCTCAGTGACAATCCATGATCTTCTAACTGAAGATCACTTGTGTAGCTGGGTGGACAGACACAGTCGAGTTTTTTTCTCCGCACCATCTAGCCGTTCATTAATAGAACTGCTGAAATCCAACACTGTTAAAGCTAGCATATTCAATAGCAGAATCGTTCAATTACCTAACTCTAAAGCAAACCCCATGACCATGATGTTGCAAGACACCTCACATTAGAATTTTTTATATATGTTAACCCTGAACGTTCTTAGTGTGACATTTGTGCTAACTTTATAGACGTATAGTTGTGGCTCAGTGGGTAGCACTCTGGCCTCTGAGTCAGAAGGTTGTGGGTTCAAATCCCACTCCAGGGACTAGAGCGCAAAAATCTACTCTTGACACTCCCAGTGCAGAGCTGAGGGAGCGCTGCACTGTCAGAGATACTGTCTTTCGCATAAGACATTAAACCGAGGCCCCATCTGCCCTCTCAGGTGGATGTAAAAGATCCCACGGCACTATTTCAAAAAGAGCAGGGGAATTATCACCAGTGTCCTGGTCAATATTTATCCCTCAATCAACACAACAAGAAACAGTTTGCTTGGTCATTATCATTTTGCTGTTCGTGGGAGCTTGCTGTGCACAAATTGGCTGCCGTGTTTCCCATATTACAACAGTGACTACACTCCAAAAGTACTTAATTGGCTGTAAAGCGCTTTGAGTCGTCCGATGGTCATGAAAGGTGCTATAGAAATGCAAGTCTTTTCTTTTCCTGTTTATTCAGCAGGGTAAGGATTGATGAAACTAGATGGGCAGTACACATGCAGCATTCTCTTCCCAATTAGACGTTCGTAGTACTTGAGCTTACCTGGCATTGTTGGGAATGAATTGTCGCCATTCAATGATCATTTGGAGTATCACGGCAGGTTGTACCATCTCTGGACTGGAGGAGTAATTATGTGGCCAGTTCGCCAAGTGTAACTACACCTCCAGTTAACATAATCACACAACAGTGTGGCAGCAATCAAAGTGAAGCTGATGTTCTAGCTCGTCCAACCTCCCAGTTAAAGGAACTTGCGTTCTCAAAGCGTGCAAGACAAGTTTTTGAATCTCCTGACATACAGGATTTCTGCAATGTGCTTATTGTATCAATATTAAGCACTGGGGAGGGCTGGATTTGCATCCTTCAATTCCAAGCTTCTTTTGAACTAAGATCTGCAAATGGAAAGATAGGAGCTTCAACATCTATTGTGCAGCCCCCAATCCATGATGCTACTTTCTAGAATTTAATGGCGATTTTTAATTGGAATAAAGTCATGGTTTAAAAATAAAATAGTAATTGTTTTATAATCTGCCATCAGAGTAAAGGCCAGGAACGACTTGCCAATATTGGCGTTTGTCTGACCTTCCTCAGGGCCAGTTAACTCCACCACTATAAGCGGACAAGAAAAGCAATATGAAAGCAAAGCATTGTGCTGCTAAATATCAGCAGCAATTGCTTCTTGGTTTAAGTTTGCTAACTGATAGAAGTACAGGCGTTAGCTTTCAGGCCATCTGTTCTGCCATGTTGTCAGCCATGCCAATTTCTTTGCGCTTTCCCCACGCCTTCTGAATGGCCTTGTATCCACCTTTTGGATGAGCCATTATCCGAGGCCCTGTCTGCTCTCTTTCAAAGAAGAGCAGGGGAGTTATCCCTGGTGTCCTGGGGCCAATATTTATTCCTCAATCAAATAACAAAAACAGATTATCTGGTCAATATCACATTGCTGTTTGTGGGAGCTTGCTGTGCGCAAATTGGCTGCTGCTTTTCCCACATTACAACAGTGACTACACTCCAAAAGCACTTCATTGGCTTATATAAATACAGGTCTTTTCTTTCTTTTGCTTTCAAATGGCTCCATTGGATCAATAACTACGGCGGTATGGCTCCATATTCTCCTAACCCTTCCTGTGACCATGTCTCCCTGGATTCACTTTTAACTGGCTTTGCTGAAATTCTAATCTTCTGTCCCCCTTTCACAGGATTCCCCTGGTCGAGTGCAGCGTCATGTTCAAATACCTGGCTTAATTCCTTTCATTACTTTACACTCCTCAATCAGCTCGCACCTTTAACCCCCTCATCTCCAGCAAATAAAACCCAAACGTGACTACAGGTACAACGGCCGAAATTTGGAATCTTTGTGACCCAGTCCGTGTGGATTTTAGGTTTTTCCAGATTTCAGGCAAGAAAATCCACAGTCTGAAATCCAGAATCCTCGACTGAATCCGTGCCGGGTATTGGGTTTGTCGGATTTTGGATCTTGCCGCTCACCGATTCCCGTCGCTTACGCGCCCCCCCCCCCCCACCAGGCACTGCATTATTTACCGGTTTCCTTGCCCTCGCTGCCCAATGTCACCATCTTAGCCGCCTCAAAATGTCCGGTTTTCAGAGAATAATTCCGGACGACTCCATCCACGGTACGCAAAATGTCAGGTTTTTGGGAAATTCCGGTTTTCGGAATTCCGGATTCGGGATGTTGTACCTGTAGTATAACATTATAAAAAGGCTGTATACTCTGCATTCTAAGGTGAAGTTGAGCTGAGTCATTTTGTTTGCGAATGGTGCGTATATCTGCCAGATAAATAAATACAACTGCAGGTACCTGAGAAACACACAATTTACCTTGGCAGCAGTTTAGACCATTCCTTTTGTTGGTCCTAAGTTGTAGTTGTGCTCCATCTCTCCCTCCACAACAACCTTTATGCTTCTCATATCTAACCAGTGGAAATTTCTTGTTCTTTTCCTTCTCTTTTTGTTTTTTTATTGAACTGTTCAGAAAAGGAAGTCCAGTTCCAGTGTTCCTTTAATGGTGAGGACCTTTTGCAACTTGAAAATTTTCACCTCATCTTTTCCCCGGCTTGTGATCACCCAACACGCACCGTCCGCTCATTTCACCATCCCATCCAGCGGGTGTCGTGGGGGCAGATTTAAGTGTGCCTGTGTCGTTTGCTGTTTGTTGTCGTGCCTGTCCTGTCTTGCGTTGTCCTGTGCTCACCCACCATTTCCATTTGTTGGTGGGGCCATAAACACACCAGTCGACTTACCGTACTGATGTTTCAACCATTTCTCACTTTTAAGGTAAAGTCCTGCTTCTCCTCGCCTGACCAGAGCGCAGGAGCATCCTGCATGCAAACCGCTTTGAACCTATAAAGACTGCGGCAACATTTTTCTTTTTGCATTCAATTACCAACCGTTAGGCTTGTCTGACAGCAAGTAGCAATGGTTATACTTGTCAACAAGGTGCCACATAAAAGGTTACTGCACAAGATTAAAAACTCACGGGGTTGGGGGTAATATATTAGCATGGATCGAGGATTGGCTAACTAACAGAAAACAGAGAGTCAGGATAAATGGGTCATTTTCCAATTGGCAAACAGTGACTAGTGGGGTGCCGCAGGGATCGGTGCTGGGACCTCAACTATTTAAAATCTATATTAATGACTTGGATGAAGGGACCGAGTGTAATGTAGCCAAGTTTGCTGATGATACAAAGATGGATGGGAAAGGGACACAAAAAAATCTGCAAAGGGATATAGACAGGCTAAGTGAGTGGGCAAAAATTTGGCAGGTGGAGTATAATGTGGGAAAATGTGAGGTTATCCACTTTGGCAGAAATAATCGAAAAGCAAATTATAATTTAAATGGAGAAAAATTGCCAAATGCTGCAGTACAGAGGGACCTAGGGGTCCTTGTGCGTGAAACACAAAAGTTAGTATACAGGTACAGCAAGTAATCAGGAAGGCAAATGGAATGTTGGCCTTTATTGCAAGAGGGATGGCATATAAAAGCAGAGAAGTCCTGCTACAACTGTACAGGGTATTGGTGAGGCCACAGCTGGAGTACTGCATACAGTTTTGGTCTCCATATTTAAGGAAGAATATACTTACATTGGAGGCTGCAGAGAAGGTTCACTCGATTGATTCCAGAGATGAGGGGGTTGACTTATGAGGATAGGTTGGGCCTCTACTCATTGGAGTTCAGAAGAATGAGAGGTGATCTTATTGAAATGTATAAAATAATGAGGGGGCTAGACAAGGTGGATGTAGAGAGGATATTTCCACTCATAGGAGATACAAAAACTAGGGAAAATAGTCTCAGAATAAGGGGTCGCTCATTTAAAATTGAGATGAGGAGGAATTTCTTCTGAGGATTGTAAATCTATGGAATTCTCTGCCCCAGAGAGCTGTGGAGGCTGGGTCATTGAATATATTTAAGGCGGAGCTAGACAGGCTTTTGAGCGATAAGGGAATAAAGGGTTATGGGGAGTGGGCGGGGAAGTGGAGCTGAGTCCATGATCAGATCAGCCATGATCTTATTGAATGGTGGAGCAGGCTCGAGGGGCCAAATGGTCGACTCCTGCTCCTATTTCTTACGTAAGTTACCCCGAGCATAAATATTGTTTCACGGGACAAAAGATTATCTGACACTTGCTCACTGGTACAGTTCGATTTGGTAAACCAAAAAAACCAAGTTTGCCAAGAAATATTATTCTGGGATCAGATTCTAATAATTGGCAATGAAATTTGCCATTTAAATTACAGAATGAATTGAGCCAAACAAGCCAAAATAATGCAGCAAAAATAAGCCCAATTCATGCAGAATTGATGAGGTATCTAGATGGCCCATCGAACTTCAATTTGCCCAGACTAATCGCTTGAAAATAGCAGATGAAAGGGGTGTTGGTGAGATTAGGCCACTGCCCATCTACCGCTGGGACCGGTAATTGAATCCAATAAGAACATAAGAAATAGGAGCAGGAGGAGGCCATTCGGCCCCTCGAGCCTGCTCCGCCATTCAATAAGATCATGGCTGATCTTCTACCTCAACTCCACTTTTCTGCACTATCCCCATGTCCCTTGATTCCCTTAATATTAAAAAATCTATCGCTCTCTGTCTTGAATATACTCAACGACTGAGCCTCCACAGCCCTTTGGAGTAGAGAATTCCAAAGATTCACCACCCTCTGAGTGAAGAAATTTCTTCTCATCTCAGCCCTAAATGGCCGACCCCTTATTCTGAGACTGTGACCCCTGGTTCTGGACTCCCCAGCCCGGAGGAAACATCCTCTCGGCATCTACCCTGTAAGAACTGTGTATGTTTCAATGAGATCACCTCTCATTCTTCTAAACTCTCGAGAATATAGGCCTAGTCTGCTCAATCTCTCCTCACAGTAGAAGGCACCGATAGCGATCATTTCCGTGATCAATCCAAACCGACAGGGTGAAAGTTCACAGTGGCAGGGATCCTACAGGAAGTTAGCAGCAAGTGGTTCACGAGTCCACGTGATGGAAGCCACCCATTCGGCATTAATGGGACAATAAGAGGACACCAAGGTTGACTGGAGTAGAAACGTGGTACTGTTAATGTTGAGACAACAGAGGGTGATCCTCAGAAGCTGGGGTTAAGCCACTCTGTGCGAGCAGAGAACAGGGAGCACTGTGAAGATTTGAGAAGTCCTTTCTCTTGACATTGGATTTGCAAAAAGAAAATGAAAGTTGGGGCTCCAGTACTAATAACATAACAACAACAACCACATGTATTTATATAGCGCCTTTAACGTAGTGAAATGTCCCAAGACACTACACAGGAATATTATGAGATTAAAAAATTAACACCGAGCTATTTAAGTAGAAATTAGCGCAGGTGACCAAAAGCTTGTTTAAGAGGTAGGTTTTAAGGAGCATCTGGAAGGAGGAAAGAGAGGTAGAAAGGCGGAGAGGATTAGAGAGGGAGTTCCAGAGCTTGGGGCCCAGGCAGCAGAAGGCACGACCACCAATGGTTGAGCGATTATAATCAGGGATGCTCAAGAAGGCAGAATTAGAGGAGCGCAGACATCTCTGAATGGGAGGGTTGTGGGGCTGGAGGCGATTAGAGAGATAGAGAGTTTTGAAAATAAGGATGAGAATTTTGAAATCGCGTCGTTGCTTAACCGGGAGCCAATGCAGGGCGGGACTTGGTGCGAGTTAGGACATGGGCAGCCGAGTTTTGGATCCAGTTTAATTAGGGTAGAATGTGGTAAAATCTCAAGCACTGATGCGGTCACCCGTGATAATTAGAATGGGAAAGCAAAAGCTGACCGGAGAAAACGTTCTCAAATGAGGAATTCTTTCTGAACAGATTCAACGGGAGGTCACTAAATAAATTCAAATCCTGTGCATGGATCAAAGATGCCATTAAGTAGAACTGACTGCATTAAATCACTGACAAGTATAGCTATTGGTAATTACTGTATACATTATGCTATCATTCACTTTGATGATCTGGTTCTTGAGTGTATTTTGGACATTGGAAATTAATTTTTGCAATTGTTATATGACAGAAACCACAGGTATTTGGAAAGCTGCAGTGGATGGTGGATAGTCAGTGTTAATGGGGAGAGCAAAGTGGGAGTGGCCAAAATGTTAAGACCTTAGACGATCCAAAACTGTGAGCTACGATCAAGGAGACTCTGCGTCCAGGCGCGAAAAACCTTTGACCAATTAGCAATATCAAAGATGGTGGTAAAAAGAAAGATTTGCATTTTTAAAATGCCTTTCACGACCACCAGTAGACCCAAAGCGCTTTACAGCCAGTTGAATACTTTTTGGAGTGTCGTCACTGTTGTAATGTGGGAAACACAGCAGCCAACCTGCGCACAGCAAGCTCCCACAAACAGCAATGTGATAATGTCCAGATCATCTGTTTTTTATTGTCATGTTGATTGAGAGATAAATATTGGCCAGGACACCAGGGATAACTCCCCTGCTCTTCTTCGAAATAGTGCCTTTTATATCTTTTACATCCACCTGAGACGGTTTAATGTCTCATCCGAAAGATGGCACCTCCGATAGTGCAGCACTCCCTCAGCACTGCACTGGAGTGTCAGCCTAGCTCTTTTTATGTGCTCAAGTTCCTGGAGTGGGACTTGAACCCACAACCTTCTGACTCAGAGGCGAGTGTGCTGCCCACTGAGCCACAGCTAACACTAGTAGAAAGTGTCGGTGGAAGTTTTTTTTTATAAAGCATTAAAGACACGGGCAATTTCAAGAACGTGTTCAATTTTAAACTGTCCGAACACATATTGGGCGTGTATTTTGTGCCTTCGTTTGAAGATGTTTTCACTTGCAGGGGTGCCAGCTTCTGGCTGTACTGCCCGTCGGCAATGGTTGCCAGACACAATCATGCTAAACGAACTCAAAGTCCTCCCTTGCCTTGGTGGGTGAATGTTGTCCCTGTAATTGGGCTTTGTGTGTCCACTCATCCACCCCACGTGATCATCGCCACAGCCCTGTGTGTGTGTCCTCGAGTAACAATTACATTTAATCCACTGCCAAGGTAGCTGTTAACGTTGGGTCTTTTGATGCACAATTCACCCAATGGCAAAACGGAATATGGTTTTATTTTGAGAAGTGTTGTTAAAGAATGTACAAAGAAACTAGTCGAGCCAAACATTAAGTTGCACTTCACCCGTGGCTTTTGCTTCCAGTTAATTGAGCAGGAGAGGAGACTGTGTTTCACACAGTTGAGAACTCTTCTTAATCCTTTGCTCAACGGTTCTTGCAAGGACTTTTCCTGCTGAATGAAGCTTGCTTCTGCTTCTGACACCCTTCCGACAATCCATCGGTGGTTCAGCTAGTTTGCCATGCAGGTAAATTGTATAATTAGAAGGTGTAATGTATTTTCTTCATGGCTTCTTTGCTTAAGAATTCATAGCAACACATAGAAACATAGAAAATAGGTGCAGGAGTAGGCCATTCAGCCCTTCGAGCCTGCACCACCATTCAATAAGATCATGGCTGATCATTCCCTCAGTACCCCTTTCCTGCTTTCTCTCCATATCCCTTGATCCCCTTTGCCATAAGGGCCATATCTAACTCCCTCTTGAATATATCCAATGAACTGGCATCAACAACTCTCTGCGGCAGGGAATTCCACAGGTTAACGCATTGCTATTAAGAGCTAGTTGGTTTATTAGCAAAGGTTTAACAATCACTACACGTTACCAGTTCATCCACTAGGCTCACAACTGCATACCTCATCATGGATGATCTAGATCCAACTGGCTGGGGTTTTATTGAGTCTTGTGCATATCACGTGACTGGCTAAGCCACTCACAATGCAACAGCTCAACAAACCTGTGAGCTTGCTCAGAGGTGCATACATTACAACAGTGAGTCCAGCTGGGCACCTTTCAAATGCAGATTTGTACCGGATTAGAGCTACACTAATGCCAGTGCAAACTCAAAGCCTCTTGGAGGTGGGAGGTCTCATGCCTCTTGGCTTTACTCCATCGTGTGACTGTGGAGCTCCTAATCAGACCCTGGGGCACATCATCGAGCACTGCCCTCAGAGAATTTGCAGGCAGCTTACAAGATAGCCACGCTGTTACACTTGGATATCTGACTAAGATATTGACATTTGATTTGCTTTGCGACGACCATACAAAAGAAGACGACTTGCATTCGGGTGTCACATCCGGAGTTACACTGCCACTTTTTGTTTGCATCGGTGCTCACATCCACAGGAAAGTGGCAGTATAACTGCAGTCTGACGCATCATATGACCCTCTACACAACGGGTGTTGTACATGAAACAGACTGAGGGGGGGGGGGGGGGGGCGTGAGAGGGAAAGAAAAGAAAGGCTACCACCGGACATCGCAAAGCACTTTACAGCCAATTTTTTGAAGTGCAGTCGCTGTTGTAATGTTGGTATATGATCGAATACGAGTTGTGGAGAAGTGTGAGGGCAATGTGCACGGTAAGTCTGAGGGGGAAGTGCTGGAATTGAACCAATGCTTGATAAAAAAAATCTGTGTGTGTGTGCCAATGCAAAGGTGGAATGGACCATGCGGTGTGACTCCAACACTTGTCATTTGGGAATCGACTCTACATTTATTTAAATTTTTAAATGTTTTTAAATCTCCAACAATAAATTAGAATCAGACTCTACATTGGTAAAATGAAGTCTTCAGGGCCAGAGAGATTGTTTGGCAGTAATTAAGACTTATCATGCCTTTAAAAAATTCACTTACATCTGAATGCAAGGAAAGATTGCTACAATCTTCGCAGGGGACGTTAAGGTCAAAAAAGAAAGAGACCGGTAATTTTTTAACTTCAGTAATTGAAGTCAAATGTGAATAAGAACTAAAGTTCTGGCAGATTTCATCCCTTGAAGGAATTGATTGCGCGGCATCATGGAAACCCATCCGCCTGCTGGCCTTTGTTTGGTTGGTATTAATAATCACTGATACATGGCTGGTAAATATAGTGGCTGACTTTCCGACAAAAAAAAAAGACTTTTCTCTTTTTATATTTTTTTTATTCCCCGGCCCCAAACTTGACGGTAGCCAAAGTGCAGCTGAATCAGGGTCTGAAGGCGATTGAGCGTTCTCTGTCTCTGCTAGGTTTCTAAGTTGGTGTAACCGTGTCTCCAATCGCTTCTGAAAGCTAAACACACCTTCTGTTTTCTGCCCAGCCACAGACGAACAACAGCAAAAACAACGTAGTCAACGCCCCAAAGGAAAGCATTACTTCATCAGCCACCATGGTACTTACTGACTTCTTTCCTTTCCTTCATGTTATAACTTTGCTTCGGTGCAGTCACGTTGCTTTGCGTTTCTGTTGTGTTTTATTGTTTCCAGGGACGGTCCGTATTGCAGTCAGGAACTCAGCCAGTTACTATTTGTGTGCATGAAACACAACGAAGTTAGCATGCAGATACAGCAAGTAATTAGGAAGGCAAATAGAATGTTGACCTTTATCGCAAGGGGGATAAAGGATAAAAGCAAGTAGTTATAGTCATAGGCGGTCCCTCGAACGAGGATGACTTGCTTCCACAAGAGTTCACAGATGTTTCAATGGAGGACCCGATGTTCCAGTCCTGAACTCCAATTGAGGGAGTGGAAGATGCCTATGCGAGGATTTTTTGAACGTGTGGTGGCCATTGCATATCAGCCACCACACGGGCTTGACAGAGCTCGAACTTTATCCAGTGGCAAGGGTTGAACCAGGACGACGGGAGACCTGATCTGCACGGACCTAGTGAGCACACATAGAAACATAGAAAATAGGTGCAGGAGTAGGCCATTCTGCCCTTCGAGCCTGCACCACCATTCAATAAGATCATGGCTGATCATTCATCTCAGTACCCCTTTCCTGCTTTCTCTCCATTCCCCTTGATCCCTTTAGCTGTAAGGGCCATATCTAACTCCCTCTTGAATATATCCAATGAACTGGCATCAACAACTCTCTGCGGCAGGGAAATCCACAGGTTAACAACTCTGAGTGAAGAAGTTTCTCCTCATCTCAGTCATAACTGGCCTAGCCCTTATCCTAAGACTGTGTCCCCTGGTTCTGGACTTACCCATCATTGGGAACATTCTTCCTGCATCTAACCTGTCCAGTCCCGTCAGAATCTTATAAGTTTCTATGAGATCCCCTCTCATCCTTCTAAACTAAAGTGTATAAAGGCCCAGTTGATCCAGTCTCTCCTCATATGTCAATCCTGCCATCCTGGGAATCAATCTGGTGAACCTTCGCTGCACTCCCTCAATAGCAAGAACATCCTTCCTCAGATTAGGAGACCAAAACTGAACACAATATTCCAGGTGAGGCCTCACCAAGGCCCTGTACAACTGCAGTAAGACCTCCCTGCTCCTATACTCAAATCCCCTAGCTATGAAGGCCAACATACCATTTGCCGCCTTCACCGCCTGCTGTACCTGCATGCCAACTTTCAATGACTGATGTACCATGACACACAGGTCTCGTTGCACCTCCCCCTTTCCTAATCTGCCGCCATTCAGATAATATTCTACCTTCGTGTTTTTGCCCCCAAGTGGATAACCTCACATTTATCCACATTATACTGCATCTGCCATGCATTTGCCCACTAACCTGTCCAAGTCACCCTGTAGCCTTTTAGCGTCCTCCTCACAGCTCACACTGCCACCCAGTTTAGTGTCATCTGCAAACTTGGAGATATTACACTCCATTCCTTCATCTAAATCATTAATGTATATTGTAAAGAGCTGGGGTCCCAGCACTGAGCCCTGCGACACTCCACTAGTCACCGCCTGCCATTCCGAGAAGGACCCGTTTATTCCGACTCTCTGCTTCCTGTCTGCCAACCAGTTCTCTATCCACGTCAGTACATTACCCCCAATACCATGTGCTTTGATTTTGCACACCAATCTCTTGTGTGGGACCTTGTCAAAAGCCTTTTGAAAGTCCAAATTCACCACATCCACTGGTTATCCCTTGTCCACTCTACTAGTTACATCCTCAAAAAATTCCAGAAGATTTGTCAAGCATGATTTCCCTTTCATAAATCCACGCTGACTTGGACCGATCCTGTCACTGCTTTCAAATGCGCTGCTATTTTTGGTTCCAATAATTGGTTCCAACATTTTCCCCACTCCCGATGTCAGGCGATAATTACCTGTTTTCTCTCCCCCCTCCTTTTTTAAAAAGTGGTATTACATTAGCTACCCTCCAGTCCATAGGAACTGATGCAGAGTTGATAGACTGTTGGAAAATGATCACCAATGCATCCACTATTTCTATGGCCACTATGGTCGATCAGGCTGACTCCGCAATGTGGGCTGGCCCGTGCTGCCCCTGGGCCCTCGGCTCTTCTGGGCCCCGTACCTCATTCGCCGCCCACGATGTTCCAGGGCTCGGCGCTCCAGCTTTATTTAAAGCCCCGACCTGCGGTGGTGGTCTAACACAGGTCAGGGCGGCCCATGATGTTCCAGGGCCTGGCGCTCCAGCTCTATTTATATCCCCAACAAGAGAAATCCTGTTGCAACTGTACAAAGTGTTGGTAAGACCACACTTGGAGTACTGCATGCAGTATTGGTCTCCGTATTTAAGGAGGGATATACTTGCATTGGAGGCAGTTCAGAGAAGGTTCACCAGGTTGATTCCTGGGATGAAGGGGTTGTCTCATGAGGAAAGGTTGAGCAGGTTGGTCCTATACTTATTGGAGGAAGAATGAGGAGTGAAAAATATAAGATTCTGAGGGGGCTTGACAGGCTAGGTGTTGAGAGGATGTTTCCCCTCGTGCACCGAAACTACCCCCAAAAACACGTAGGTTGTGGTCGAGTAGCCAACCTGCCCAGTTCCGGGTTTAAGGGAGTCATCTAAGTATCATAAGGTGGCTGGGAGCCTCCCATTTATCCCAGGCTGGCTGGGATTCCCAGGAGTCGGGAAACCCGGCAGCTCAAGGGAGGCGAGGGCGGGTAAGTTACCCTTACGGCACTGCTTGAGAGCCAGGAGGCTCCCTGGCCTCCCAATCTTACCTTCTTTTGTTGGATCGGACCCCATGCTCCCACTAACAGCTGCAGGCTCCTTACCTGGGGCTGCCCCGGAGTGCTCCCCTCCCAACTTGAAGCCAAGCCTGTCGATCAGACTGACTTCCGGCCGGGCATTCTGCTGACTCCACAGCACCTGACCGAAACTCTACTCCCCCGCTCACCAAACCCGCCCCAGTCAAGATCGGAGCCAGTATATCCAAAGTAGTCAGACACCTCTGGAAGCTGAGTGGTGCTGTGTGATCTCGAGGCACTATAGCCATTGCGGTTTCTGGATTAGTCGAGTTTTATACGCGCGTGTGGTTAGATATCCGTAACTGAAGAATGGAAGGATTAACAATGAGCTTCTCAGCCCAGCTACCCAGCGACTACACCTAAAAGGTTTAAGGTTCAAGGCTCTCTAAGGAGATTGTTACATAGAAACATAGAAAATAGGTTCAGGAGTAGGCCATTCGGCCCCTCGAGCCTGCACCACCATTCAATATGATCATGGCTGATCATGCAACTTCAGCACCCCATTCCTGCCTTCTCTCCATACCCCTTGATCCCTTTAGCCGTAAGGGCCACATCTCATCATCATCATAGGCAGTCCCTCGGAATTGAGGAAGACTTGCTTCCACTCTTAGTATGAGTTCTGAGGTGGCTGTACAGTCCAATACGAGAACCACAGTCCCTGTCACAGGTGGGACAGATGGTGTTGAAGGAAAGGGTGGGTGGGGAGTCTGGTTTGCCGCACGCACCTTCCGCTGCCTGCGCTTGATTTCTGCGCGCTTGATTTCTGCACGCTCTCGGCGACGTTACTCGAGGAGCTCAGCGCCCTCCCGGATGCACTTCCTCCACTTTGGGAGGTCTTTGGCCAAGGACTCCTTAACTCCCTTTTGAATATATCTAACAAAACTGGCCTCAACAACATCCTCAGAACTAACCTGCCATTTCAATGCTTTTTTAAAATGTATGTTAGCATTGCAATAAGAAGGGGTCTACCAAAGTATTTTGAAGCTTTGTTTAATGTTTTTTTTAAAAAACTGTTACAGTTTTGCTCCTGTTTTAAAAAAAAAATAAGACAGATGTTACTGAAATGTTGGGCTGAGGTTTATTAATTAAAGCTCTCTTTCCTGACTTGTCTTCTCAGGAACCACAGACAACAGTAGTCCATAATCCCACAGATGGCATTAAGGTACCAGTTTGAAGTCTCTTTTTCATACTCGTCATGAAAACTGTTCAGGCGTTTGAAATTCCTTGTTCGTATTTCCTGAACATTTCTCCTCCACTCCCAGCTGAAAGCATAATACTTGTGGCTGGTGTCAGAGGGCCTAGTTATGAGGTTTCAGTGATGCCACCCCCTTCACTGTGTGTAAAACATGCAGGTTCGACATATAAGATAATGAGGGGGCTCGACAAGGTGGATGCAGAGAGGATATTTCCACTCATCGGGAAAACTAAAACTAGGGGACATAGTCTGAGAATAAGGGGCCGCCCATTTAAAACTGAGATGAGAAGGAATTTCCTCTGAGGGTTGTAAATCTGTGGCATTCTCTGCCCCAGAGAGGTGTGGAGGCTGGGTCATTGAATATATTTAAGGCGGAGATAGACAGATTTTTGAGCGATAAGGGAGTAAAGGGTCATGGGGAGCGGGCAGGGAAGTGGAGCTGAGTCCATGATCAGATCAGCCATTATCTTATTGAATGGCGGAGCAGGCTCGAGGGGCCAGGTGGCCGACTCCTGCTCCTATTTCTGATGTGACATTACCTCCACAGCACCTTCACTTGCAAGAATTCAACTTGCTCCTCAAATATCTCACTTGCATCCCGAGGAGGGGAGTGGAGATCGCAAGAGGGCAGCCGGCCCTTGGCCATGCTGTGGAGCTATAAGGAACACTCCTAGTTCCATATCAAAGTTTTTAAAAAAAACACTCGGCCTCCTGCCAAGTAATCATATTATGCTACTAGTATGGAATCATTGGCTTTATTAATAGAGGCATCGAGTACAAAAAAAGAAAGAAAAACTTGCATTTATTTTGCGCCTTCACGGCCACCAGACATCTCAAAGCGCTTTACAGCCAATGAAGTACTTATGGAGCGTAGTCACTGTTGTAATGTGGGAAACGCGGCAGCCAATTTGCGCACAGCAAGCTCCCACAAACAGCAATGTGATAATGACCCAGATAATCTGTTTTTAGTGATGTTGATTGAGGGATAAATATTGGCCCAGGGCACCGGGGATAACTCCCCTGCTCTTCTTTGAAAGAGTGTCATGTAATCTTTTACGTCCACCTGAGAGAGCAGATGAGGCCCCGGTTTAATGTCTCATCCGAAAGACGGCACCTCCGACAGTGCAGCACTCCCTCAGCACTGCACTGGGAGTGTCAGCCTGGATTTTTTTTTTGTGCCCAAGTCCCTGGAGTTATGCTAAACCTTTATAAAACACTGGTTAGGCCTCAGCTGGAGTATTGGGTCCCATTTTGGGCACCACACTTCAGGAAGGATGTCAAGAGCTTGGAGAGGGTGCAGAGAAGATTCACCAGAATGATTCCAGGGATGCGGGACTTCATTTACATGGAGACTGCAGATGCTGGGGTTGTTCTCCTTAGAGCAGAGAAGGATACAGGGAGACTTAATAGAGGCGTTCAAAATGATGAAGGGGTTTCGGTAACCAGGGGACACAGAATTCAAATAACTGGCAAAAGCACCAGCGAGGAGATGAGGCAACATTTTTTTACGTCATTTGTTCTGATCTGGAATGCACTTGATGAAAGAGGTGGAAGCAGATTCAATAGTAACTTTCAAAAAGGAATTAGATAAATACTTGGAAGAAGAAATAGTTGCAAGGCTATGAGGTAAGAGCGGGGGAGTGGGACTAACTGGATATCTCTTTGATTTATTTTCATGAGGTAGTTTTATCTGAAGTCCTTTTTTCAAATCCCTCCATGGCCTCGCCCCTCCCTATCTCTGTAATCTCTTCCAGCCCTACCCCCCCCCCCCCCCCCGAGATGTCTGCGCTCCTCCAATTCTGCCCTCTTGAGCAACCCTGATTATAATCGCTCAACCATTGGTGGCCGTGCCTTCTATTGCCTGGGCCCCAAGCTCTGGAATTCCCTGCCTAAACCTCTCCGCCTCTCTTGCCTCCTTTTTAAGACGCTCCTTAAAACCTACCTCTTTGGCCAAGTTTTTGGTCATCTGCCCTAATTTCTCCTTATGTGGCTCGGTGTCAAATATTTTAAATCTCATAATACTCCTGTGAAGCACCTTGGGTCGTTTCACTACGTTGAAGGCGCTATATAAATACAAGTTGTTGTTGAAGTGGTTTAGTCACACCACCTTGACTGTCTTCCAAGTGACGCTCTTAGAATTACTGGCAAGCACAGGTTAAATAGTGTCAGAACAGAGAGTTGAAGCTTAGCATCACAGGCCAGTGCCAGTAACAGGGCAGAGTTGTTCACAGTCTCTGCGATTGAAGTTGATAGAGCACCCCTTTTCATGAGAGGTGTCGACATTCTTTCAATGTGGTTAAATAGTTAAGTATTTACAATTCCCAGTAACCATGGAGCTCGAAGCCTTAACTAGTGGCAGAGTGAGTTATTTTAAGCAATTTGTCTGTCGTAACTGCAACGATCAAGGAACAGTCAAGCTGGAGTGTTCCACAGCTTGGTATTTGAATAAATAATGCAGTAAGGATGGCAAATTCAGAAATGGATCCCATGATCAGTGAAATTCCACAATATTGCATGTACAGTTTTGAGTCATGGATTCTGTTTCACATAATAGACGGGATTTTTATTTAATTTGTTCGAGAGGTGGGTCCCACTGACCAGGCTAGATTTATTGCTCAACCAAAGTTCCCTGAGGAGGTGATTTGGCGCTTTCTCCTTGAACCGCCCTAATCCTTGTGGTAACACTGCTCCCATACTGATGCCCAGTAGAATTAGGTTAGATTTCCAGGATATTGGCCCAGCAACGATGGAGGAACGATGATGTATGCCCACGTCAGGATCGTCTGTGACTTGTAGTGGGGAGGGGGGGGGGGGGTTGAAGATGATGGAGTTCTCAGCTTGCTGCTCTTAAGAACATAAGAAATAGGAGCAGCAGGAAGCCATTTGGCCCCTCGAGCCTGCGCTGCCATTCAGTAAGATCATGGCTGATCATTGATCTCAATTCCACTGGATCAGCCATGATCTTACTGAATGGCAGCACAGGCTCGAGGGACCCAATCCCTTGATTCCCTCAATGTCCAAAAATCTATCGATCTCTGTCTTGAATATACTCAATGAAGTTGATCTTCTACCTCAACTCCACCTTCCCACTTGATCGTCATATCCCTTGATTCCCTTTATATCCAAAAATCTATTGATCTCCACCTTGAATATACTCAACGACTGAGCCTCCACAGCTCTCTGGGGTAGAGAATTCCAAAGATTAACCACCCTCTGAGTGAAGAAATATCTCCTCATCTCAGTCTTAAATGGCTGACCCCTTATCCTGAGACTGTGATCCCTCATTCTCGACTCCACAGCCAGGGGGAAACATCCTCCCTGTATCTACCCTATCAAGCCTGTAAGAATGGTGGAACCTGTGGTTAGTACTATTCAGTGAGGTTCAGTAAAATTTAATTGCACCCTCTCCCCGTGCAGGTTCTGCAGCGCCGCCACTGGCAGGAGGGGGGTCATTACAGCTCGACAAGTTTCTGTGGGCAATATGCGTCAATGTGGAGATAGAAATTTACCACGGGGACAAGTTGGCAGGAAGGGTGGACAGATGTAAGATTTAGATCGTATCCGATCAAATATCACATTTTAAACTGGGCACTGTATTATGTCTGCATGTCCCCTAGTCTAATTGTCCTCCCCACCGCCCCACCTCACTGCTCCATCTGAATACTATACTGAGTGATCACACTCTGTGAAGGAGTGGGTGGGAAACTACATTAATATAATTTACAGAAATCTGAAAATGCTTAAATGGAAAAATGTAATGAAAATATTAGCTTTGATGGCTGCTGCGACTGAGTACTTAAAAAAAAAATTAAGACACAGATGCTCAAAGCCAGACCGAAAGTCTACAAAGCTTTGGCAAGAATATATTGTAAAAACACAATATATTTCATAAGTAAAAGTGTGGCGAGTGAGCAGAATACTGAGAAAAGGTTAGATCTCCAATTCTGGCCCCTTGCGCATCCCTGATTATAATCGCTCAACCATCAGTGGCCGTGTCTTCTGTTGCCTAGGCCCCAAGCTCTGGAATTCCCTGCCTAAACCTCCACACCTCTCTCCTCCTTTAAAACGCTCCTTAAAACCTACCTCTTTGACCAAACTTTTTCAGCACCTGCCCCAATATCTCCTTATGTTGTCAAATTTTGTTTGATAACGCTCATGTGAAGCACCTTGAGACATTTTACTACATTGAAGGTGCTATATAAATGCAAGTTGTTATTTGGAGATAAGCACCAGTGTCAACTTCCTGGGCCAAGTGGTTTGTTTCTATGCTGTAACAGTCTGTGAAAGAGTAGATTTGTCAATTTGTGCACCTCTCCATTCTCCCAATGACACAGCTTCCACTCTGGAGAGATCGAGTAGATTGGGCCTACATTCTCTGGAGTTTAGAAGAATGAGAGGTGATCACATTGAAACATATGAGATTCTGAGGGGGATTGACAGGGTAGATACTGAGAGGTTGTTTCCCCTTGCTGGAGAGTCTAGAACCAGGGGTCACAGTCTCAGGCTAAGGGGTCAGCCATTTAAGACCGAGAGGAGGAGGAATTTCTTCACTCAGAGGGTTGTGAACTCACTATCCCAAAGAGCTGTGGATGCAAAGTCATTGAGTATATTCAAGGCTGAGATAGATAGATGTTTGGATTAGGTGTAATGTATTTGCTTCATGGGTTCTTCGCTTAAGAATTCATAGCAAAACATTGCTGTTAAGAACGAGTTGGTTTATTCGCGAAGGTTTAACAATCACACTACACATTACCAGTTCATCCACCAGGCTCACAACCACCTGCCTCATCGTGGATCCCCCAAACCCAACTGGCTGGGGTTTTATTGAGTCTTGTGAACATCACGCGACTGGCTAAGCCACTCACAACTCAACAGCTCTACAAACCTGTGAGCATACTCACAGATACATACATTACACTCGGGGAATCAAGGGATATGGCAATCATACAGGAAAGCGGAGTTGAGGTTGAAGATCAACTATAATCTTATTCAACCAGCTCTGTTGGGCGGGCCACATTGTTCACATGTCCGACACAAGACTCCCAAAGCAAGCGCTCTACTCGGAACTCTTCGACGGCAAGCGAGCCCCAGGTGGGCAGAGGAAACATTTCAAGGACACCCTCAAAGCCTCCTTGATAAAATGCAACATCCCCACCGACACCTGGGAATCCCTGGCCAAAGACCGCCCTAAGTGGAGGAAGAGCATCCGGGAGGGCGCTGAGCACCTCGAGTCCCGTCGCCGAGAGCATGCAGCAAACCTGACACCCCACCCACCCTTTCCTCCAACCACTGTCTGTCCCACCTGTGACAGGGACTGTAATTCCCGTATTGGACTGTTCAGCCACCTGAGAACTCACTGAGTGGAAGCAAGTCTTCCTCGATCTTAAGGGACTGCCTATGATGATGATGATATTGAGTGGCGGAGCAGACTTGAGGGGCCAAATGGCCGACTCCAGCTCCTAGTTCTAATGTTCGTGTGATGTGCTAGGCTCAAAAAGCAATTTGTATTAAACTTAAACAGTTGCTGAAGCATCAGCGCAACATCCAGAGCCATGGTAAAATGAAATGGTTTATGACCTATTGGCCGTGTCTCCACCAGAACCACTATTATTCACCCAGGTGTGTCATGGAGCATAACAGCTTGCTCTCCAACATTAGTCATAGGGACTCGAGCAAGCTACTGTTTTGAATGTTTTCTTATGTGAAAGTGCTAATTTGTCAAAATGAAGCCTTTGAATTGAATTAGGAAGTTGCACCTAGCGATAATGTGTTTTGAAATTCAGCAAACATCGATATTATAGAATTTTGTGTTTTTGTATGCCTTGAGTCACTTTTACAACTGACACTGGATCTCGCAGTTGGTGCGTTTTCTGAATTTAATATAATGCGTATTATACTGAATACATTTGCATTAATATAGAGGCCTGTTCCTTGCAGAGTTTTTCTTGGAAGATCTCCATAGATCTGTTTTACAGTAATACATTGCTCCAGAATCTTAGACTTTTATCCCTGAAGGCCTGAATATACTCAACGACTGAGCATCCACAGCCCTCTGGGATAGAGAATTCCAAAGATTCACAACCCTCCTGAGTGAAAACATTTCTCCTCAACTCAGGCTGACACCACCTCCTGAGACTGTGCCCCCAGTTCTAGACTCTCCAGCCCCGGGAAACAACATCTCCGCATCTCCCCTATCAAGCCCTTTAAGCATTTTATACATTTCAGTGAGATCACACCTCATTCTTCTAAGCTCCAGGGAAAATAGACTCATTCTACTCAATCTTTCCTCGTAGGAACAGCAGCAGCAAATGCAGCCCCTCGAACCTGTTCCGCCATTCAATTAGCTCATGGCTGATCGGTACCTCAGCTCCATTTACCCACCTTTTCTCCAGATCCCTTGATACCCTCACCAGCCAGGTATCCATTGACTACCGCTGGGAATTGTACATCTTGGATAGAATTGTGCTCACTTGTGACGCTTCTCCCACCCCACGGTCCAACTACTGCCAACACTCACTTGCGCATGAAGAGCGGCCATTTTGGTGAAATAGCAAAGTGCATCATTATCCACAAAATTTTACTTCAGCACGGAAGTAAATCAAAGTGGAGGGGCAGTGCTGAGGGAGCACTGCACTGTCAGAGGGGCAGTACTGAGGGAGCGCTGCACTGATGGAGGGGCAGTACTGAGGGAGCGCTGCACTGTCGGAGGGGCAGTACTGAGGGAGCACTGCACTGATGGAGGGGCAATACTGAGGGAGCACTGCACTGATGGAGGGGCAGTACTGAGGGAGCGCTGCACTGTCGGAGGGGCAGTGCTGAGGGAGTGCTGCACTGACGGAGGGGCCGTACTGAGGGAGTGCTGCACTGTCGGAGGGGCAGTACTGAGGGAGTGCCGCACTGTCGGAGGGGCAGTACTGAGGGAGCGCTGCACTGTCGGAGGGGCGGTATTGAGGGAGTGCTGCACTGTCGGAGGAGCCGTCTTTCGGATGAGACATTAAACCGAGGTCCTGTCTGTGCTCTCAAGTGGATGTAAAAGACCCAATGGTACCATTTCGAAGAGGAGCAGGGGAGTTCTCCTGGGTCAATATTTATCTCTCACCCAACGTCATTCAAACAGATAATCTGGTCATTATCACATTGCTGTTTGTGGGAGCTTGCTGTGCGCAAATTGGTTGCCGCGTTTCCTACATTACAACAATGACTGCACTGCAAAGATTACTTAATTGGCTGTAAAGCGCTTTGGCTCGTCCTGAGGTTGCGAAAGGCGCTATATAAATGCAAGTCTTTTTCATTCAATGTTGGTGCCTCCCTGGGCTTGTTGTCCACAAGGGCCGGGAAGCTGAAACACTGTGACGGCACGCAGCAGTGTTGTGTTTGAAATGTGACTTGAAATTGATGTGGAATGCTCGAGGTCAGCATGTGCACAGCCCTGCTTGCCCCCTGTGTCTTTAATTTCACGCTTCCTTCCAGATTGCCTTCTCTCTTAGTGGGGAAAAAGCTGGCCACGGTCGTGCCAACCACGCTTGCAAATGGCAGGAAGCTGGCATCTAAGTTGCGCAGAAAGTATCATAATGTAAAAGCATGGCTTGCGAAGGACAATCAGATGCTGGTAGCCTTTATTCCTTAAGCTGATAAGCGTGTGAACGTGTCTGATGGTTTCTCCAGCTGTTCTCTAGCAGTTCCTTCTCACCCCTCGTGGACAGAGGATATTTGGCAAAATCGGCCAAAGGTTTTTATCTATAGTCGCAATGAATTCATTATAAGAACATAAGAAATAGGAGCCAGGAGTCGGCGCCTTGAGCCTGCTCCGCCATTCAATAAGATCACGGCTGATCTGATCTTGGCCTCAACTCCACTTCCCTGCCCGCTCGCCATAACCCTTGACTCCCTTATCGCTCTGTCTATGTATCTATAACAAACACCTTTACTGCACAGCCTCTAAACGCTTTTGTTCTCCGATAAGGGACGTTTACGGAGGTGAACCCACTGGGGAGCGAGTCATTATTACAGCAATATTTCAAATAAACCTTGAAAATAGCCCGAGAAACTCAACGCTGGCTTTGCTTTACGTAGTGCCAATTACTATAGGGAATGGTAGTTTAAACGTTTCAAAGAGAGTTGCAGGATTTCTGCAGAGGTTAATGGCTGCCATTTTCCCTGTGTAATGTTCCGTCAACCAACGGCAATTTGCTGCAAAGCTTCAACTAATAGTCCATTTTGCAAATGATGAGATGCAGATGTGTTATAGGGGCGTTTGCTGCTTACAAATCAAAGCGTGACGGAAACACAGTTGCCTCTGGCAAATCTCAAGAAAAGTAAACAAATCTTCTCTATTCTTCACGGGGAGTATTTTTTGGAGAAGAGCTGCTTGTTTGAATCGCAGTAGCGCAGTGAATTGGATCGAGCGCAGCCCTTCCACAAGCTGCCTGGTAACAAAGCACTGTCTCTGTGAGGTGTGCAAGAGGCAACAGCTTTATTTCCACCCAGAGCAGCTCCAGTTAAACTACTTGCGTCCCGGGGGCCAATTCATTAAATCTCTGCGTGAATTACCTCAAGAACAGAAAATCAACCAGGGTTCTAGCTCATGATTTGCTATCCAGTGACTCCCCCCCCACCCACCCACCTCCTGGACATGCCTTGGCCAATTGTGTGAATTTTTTTTATTCATTCATGGCAAAACCCAGCATTTATTGCCCAGCCATCATTGAGAAGGTGGCGGTGAGCCAGCTTATAAATCATCATCATAGGCAGTCCCTTGAAACGAGGATGACTTGCTTCCACGCCAAAAAGGGATGAGTCCATGGGTGTTTCAATGAAGGACCTAATATTCTAGATCCCGAAAGGCATCTTGATGGGTGGAAGATGCCTGTGTGTGGATTTTTTTAACGTGTGGTGGCCGTTGCACACCAGCCACCACACGGGCTTTCATAAGAATTAGGAACAGGATTAGGCCACCTAGCCCCTCAAGCTTGACACAGCTAGGTCTTGGTCCAGTGGCAGGGATTACCCAAGATAAACTGGAGACCAGCCCTGCTGCATGGACCTAGTGCGCGCGCACATATCGCAGTGTGGGCTGGGCCCGTGCTGCCCCTGGGCCCTCGCCTCTTCTGGGCCCCAGACTCGCGCCTCTCCTCAGTCCCGGTCACTGCCGTCTACGGACTCTTGCCGCTCCTTCGCCCCTCCCGCTGTGCCCGCCCGCACTGCAGTCAGCGACCTGACTTGTCAGCCGCCGCAGTGGTATGCCGCCGCACGCAGCTCCCTCTGATGGCCCCGGCCTGCTGATGGTCTCGCGGGCCGGGCTGCCGCACACTGCTTCCTCGAATGAGACCTTTCATCAATGCCTTATACAACTGAGTGGCTCGCTAGGCCGTTTCAGAGGGAGATTAAGGGTCAACCTTTTGAGTCAACCCATTGCTGTGGGTCTGGGGTCACACGGGTAAGGGCAGCAGATTTCCTTCCCTAGAGGACCTTGGTGAACCGGATGGGTTTTTAACGACAATCCCATAGTTTCATGGTCACCATTACTGACAACTAGCTTTATATTCCAGATTTATTTAATCTGGTTCGAGATTTATTTAATCCAGATTTATTTGATCTGGCAGAGCAGGCACGAGGGGCTAGATGGCCTACTCCTGTTCCTATTTCTTATGTTCCTATGAATATAAATTCAATTACATAAGAACATAAGAATTAGGAACAGGAATAGGTCATTCGGCCCCTCGAGCCTGCTCTGCCATTCAATAAGATCATGGCTGATCTGATCATTGACTCAGCTCCACTTCCCCGCCCACTCCCCATAACCCCTTATGCCCTTATTGTTTAAGAAACTGTTTCTGTCTTAAATTTATTCAATGTCCCAGCTTCCACAGCTCTCTGAGGCAGCAAATTCCACAGATTTACAACCTGCTGAGAGAAGAAATTTCTCCTCATCTCTGTTTTAAATGGCGGCCCCTTATTCTAAGGTCATGCCCTCTAGTTCTAGTCTCCCCCCTTAACGGAAACATCCTCTCTGCATCCACCTTGTCAAGCCCCCTCATAATCTTCTACGTTTCGATAAGATCACCTCTCATTCTTCTGAATTCCAATGAGTAGAGGCCCAACCTACTCAACCTTTCCTCAGAAGTCAACCCCCTCATCCCCGGAATCAACCTCGTGAACCGCCTCCAAAGCAAGTATATCCTTTCGTAAATATGGAAACCAAAACTGCTCGCAGTATTCCAGGTGTGGCCTCACCAATACCTTATATAGCTGGAGCAAGACTTCCCTGCTTTGATACTCCATCCCCTTTGCAATAAAGGCCAAGATACCATTGGCCTTCCTGATCACTTGCTGTGCCTGCATACTATCCTTTTGCGTTTCATGCACAAGTACCCCCAGGTCCCGCTGTACTTTGCAATCTTTCTCCATTTAAATAATAACTTGCACTTAGATTTTTTTCTGCTGCCGTGGTGGGATTTGAATTCATGTCACCGGATCATTATTCCAGGCCTGTAGATTACTAGTCCAGTAACATCACCACTGTGCTACCATAGCCCGACCTTACACCGAATGGGTTTGGCCCCCATGGTTGAAGGGCTAAGTTTCACATGGAGGGCGATATGAATAACAGCCACTAGGGTGTCCAAGCCTGAAGGAGAGGGGGGGGGAAAGCATGTAAATATTATATTTGCAACCTTTGCAGAAGCTCCAGTAAAACTGGAAAGTCTCAGACGGAATCTGAATTTGAAAAATTCAAAACTCGCCCCAAACTGCAGCCAGCTAGATGCCTTTGCACAAATCCTTTCACGTACGTTTTGTAAATTGAGTTGTGTCTGATCTCGGGATGTTCATGTCTCCCAAAGCGCTCCTGCGTGTTTTGACCCTGAGCGGCATTCGTCCTCCGCTGAAACAAAGCTCCCCAAACGCGATCCTAATGCCTGCTTGATTACAAGTGACAGCTTTGACATTCTGTGGCCACGGCTGGGCATTTGTTACATAATTCATGTGTAGTTGATGTCACAAACAACATCAGGGGCAGAACGACGGGGATTTTGGCTACATGACAGGTGAACGTTTCCTTCCAGTAGTGAGCCGAATTGTTGCACACGTTGGATTCATAACTCGCAACTTTGAGGAGAATTGCTTTCTTTTTAAAAAAAATAAATAAAATTGTTCCTGGGATGTGGCCGTCGCTGGCAAGGCCGGCATTTATTACCCATCCCTAATTGCCCTTTAGAAGGTGGTGCTGCCCCTGGGCCCTTGCCTCTTCTAGTCCCCGATCACGTCGCTTCACGATCCCTCGCCGCTCCTGCGCCCCCAACCTCGCCATTCCTGTTGTACCTTCCCATGCTCCAATCACCGACCTGGAACTTGGTGACATCCAGTCCAGTAGCTATACCTGCAGCATCAGTAACGGCTGCCGATGGTGACAGCACTATTTTCCCGGCCACAATGGAGATTCTCCCGTCAATCACCGCTGTCGGTGAATGGGACTGATTTTACGCACATCCTTTGCATGTCACTGCACTGTGCTGGAGGAATCGCCCTGCTTTTGGTCAGGAGACTTGGCGGTCGTTTCGATCACGACTTCTGCTCTCTCTCGTTCGTAGAGACTCTTAAATAGACACTGTAGACTGTTTGCTGCAGTACATGGCTGAAATAAACTCTGTTTGGTGAGCACATAGACTTGATTTGTTGTGCTGTTTGCTGTAAAATAGACTGCTCGCTGTGAGGCCTGGTCGTAGGCCCCGTCCCGCCCCCAGCTCATTGGCTGGTACAGTGATGTCAATCGGCACTCCGATGAGTAATATACTCTGAGCTGCTCTTCCGTGGGCAACACCTCACCAAATCCACCTTAACAGGTCATGAAAGCCCCGTGACTTCTCTCTATGGTTCCAGTTAAAGATAATTAACTCTTCTTGCAACCATGGGTGATTTAACCAATTCACATAATTAGGGCAGAAACATTTTTTTTAAAATGTACTATTAGGCTCCTCATTCCTAAAGTGGAAATAAGAATCTTGTGTGTGTGTGTGTGAGATTAGTTTTTAGGGGAAGTACACAAAAACTCCTGATACTAACTTATTTTGTGGCCACTATAGCTGTGTATGTACCTCCTCCTGTAAACTTCACTCTTCAACTGACTGAGTACCATTGAGGTCTGCTCTGGTTTTGAAAACAATGTCTCTCTTCCGTAGGGATCAACTGAGAGCTGTAATACGACCACTGAAGACGAGGAGGGGAAAGGTAGGTGTTTATTTATGCTGACCCCAGTACTTTAATATTAGTCCGAGGGACCTCTGTAACAAACTGGACCTGCAGACACACTGTGGATCCAGTCATCTCTTTGCTGTTGTTGTTGCTTAATGAAGTTGCACACGATTTGCGATTTTTATCTGAATATTTATGCAGTTTTATTTTTTTAAATTAAAACCTCTGTGCTTTTAGCTTGCTTCAGCCGGGAAGTATGAAGATGGGTGACAGTTTTTAAATGTTTTTGTGTGTGTTCTGAGCTAGGGGCGAGGGTGGATTCATCTTCCTTTCCGGTCTATCTCGTGTACTGAGGATCAGGTTCCACGGCTAACCAGGCTCCCAGGCAATTTAAGTTAAATATCCAAGCACTGAAAAATTATTTCATGGCGTACACGTGCACACACAAGTGTGGCCCTCATAGACATTCATCATCCCGGTCTTGCTTGCTATCTGCTTCCTTACTTTTGCTTCGAATTGTTATGCGCTTAGTTTGATGTTACTTGCAGTTTGGGGAGTGAGCTTCGAGACAAAACAACATTTTAGGCTTCAACCAGCGTGTAGGCTGCAGCTATCTCATTCCGAAAGCAAGGGCCGGTGTCTCAAACTACAACAAGGGTGCGTGTGTGTGCTAAGGAGCAGGGTGAAGCAGAATTCAGGTACTTGGGAGCAAATGTTGAAAAATCGATTGCCGCTCCCGACAGAAGACGAGATTAGCTGTGTGAGGTTTTGTGAGGAGGTTGTTTTGCAGTTGGTAAGTCAGGTGTTACGATGAGCCTTGTGTGTGCCGATACAATAACCCTGTTACATCCAAGATCCTCCAGTCATCTGTCACAGGTGGGGCAGACAGTGGTTGGAGGGACGGGTGGGTGGGGGGCTTGGTTTGTCGCGTGCTCTTTCCACTGTTTTTCCTTGGCTTCCGCGTGCTCCCGGCGAAGAGACTCGAAGTGTTCGACGCCTTCCCAAATGCTTCTCCTCCACTCTGAGCAGTCTTGGGCCAGGGATTCCCAAGAGTCGGTGGGGATGTTACATTTTTTTTCAGGGAGTTTTTGAGGGCGTACTTGAAGCGTTTTCTCTGCCCTCCTGGGGCTCACCTGCCGTGACTGAGCTTGGAGTCGAGTGCCTGTTTCGGGAGTCTAGTATCGGGTATGCGGACTACGTGGCCCGCCCATCTGAGCTGATCGAGCGTGGTCAATGCCTCGATGCTGGGGATGTTGGCCTGAGAGAGAACGCTGATATTGGGTGTGCCTGTCCTGCCAATGGAGTTAGGTCGCAGATCAGCTATAGATCTCAGTGAATGGTGGAACAGGTTCGAGGGGCTGAATGGCCCACTCGTGTTCCTATGTTTGCATGTTCCTGAGGGTCTGGCTGTGCAACAGGTTTCTGTCCTGCCGAGACACAGTCTGAGTGTGTTCACAAAACAATAGTCACGGAACCCTATTTTAGTCTTTGATGTCGAAGTTGCCAGACAAACTCAACAGTACCCCTCCATATGTACGACTGACAATATATGTCCCAAAGACACCGCTGAATATCGAGGAAGGTACGGACACTCTGAATGCTTGCGTCACATCTAGACGTCTTCGGAATGAAAGACATCAATTCTTTTCACTTCAAATAATGCTGCTAATTAAATAAAGGAACTGAGCCACCTTAATGTTTGGGTGACAGGAGCAGTCTCGTCTTTCAGTCTGTGCTACAACGACGAACAACAACGGAGTGAAAATCTACCATGCACCACCAATGCTCACCATCCTCCCAGTGTCAGACACACAAGAAAGCAATGCAACGACGACGTATGCAAAAGGGCTATCTCGCAACATATTTAGGGCTAGAAATTGGTTATGGCAGTTTTTGAGGCGGTGTTACTGCCCGAGTGCTGACTTTAGTGCCGGGCGTTAGGTGCCACCTCTAACTGCCTTAAATTGAGTTTTAAGGCACAAAGATGAGGTGATGTTGCATACTCTTCCTCGGAGTGGGAGCTCAGGAGGCTGACTCAATTTCGCAACGGGGGTGCTGCCGGCATGCTAGGTGAGAAAATGGGAAGAAAAAAATAACTCCGGCTTCTCCCAGACACACACACACACACACACACACACACACACACACACACACACACACACACACAGACTTACCTTGCACTCTGGGCGATTGCGACCAAGAACCGTTCTGTACTCACCACTTTTTCTCGTGCTGGACGAGTGCCTGTCAGCGAGGCAGAGCAAGTATCGCGAGAGCGGCGCCAAGGGGGCGTTGCATTCTGGATGACATCGCCACGTGGGTGGTGTTAGAGGGCGCAACGTTGCCTCTTGGCACCTCCGCCAAAGAGCCTGCTGAATGTCTCCGGAGACGTGGACGCCGCGTAATGCCAACGGCAGGCCTTGGCCGCCCGTTAGCTGCTCACCGCCGGCGTTGGAAAGGGAATTTCGACCTGTTAGTCCCCACGGTGTGTGGGTCGCTGTGGAGTCTTGCAATAAGCAAGCGGTGTTGGTGAACTTCGGGTAGAATTAAGAGTGGGTTGGATGACGAGTGAGAGAGGAGAGTGTCTCCTGCACCACGAGTGGGCTTTCCGATTCGGTGAGGCACTGTTGAAAAGAACAGGCATCGGCTTCTCCCCATGGATCTGACAATAGCAGGACCCTAACCCCTGGTGTCAGGGTGGTGAAATCGTTCTCGCAGAGCAAGAATGACGGCATCCTTGGGGAGGTAATCTATCTCCATGAGTAAGAGCCGGGAGATTTAGAGAAATAAATCAAAGAGGAAGCGGGGAAAGAGACTAAATTTTTCATAATTAGCCGGCTCTTGTTACTTGCTGTAGTCTCCAACTGTGACAACTGCTATTTGTCACAAAAGATCCAGTCGGTGACTATTGTGAATGGAGTGGGTAATAAAACATGATGAGTGTGCTGTGCACTAGCCTTAGGGCAATTTAGAAATAATTTATGCTGAATATGACAGAGATTAGTACCATGAAAAATGGTGTAAAGAAAAATATTAGAACAAGTTAAAAACATAACAACATAAGAAATAGGAACAGGAGTAGGCCATACGGCCCCTCGAGCCTGCTCTGCCATTCAATAAGATCATGGCTGATCTGATCATGGACTCGGCTCCACTTCCCCGCCCGTTCCCCATAACCCCTTATCCGCTTATCGTTTAAGAAACTGTTTCTTTCTGTCTTAAATTTATTCAATGTCCCAGCTTCCACAGCTCTCACTTGAGGCAGCAAATTCCACAATTTACAACCCTCTGAGAGAAGAAATTCCTCCTCATCTCTGTTTTAAATGGGCAGCCCCTTATTCTAAGATCATGCCCTCTAGTTCTAGTCTCCCCCATCAGTGGAAACATCCTCTCTGCATCCACCTTGTCAAGCCCCCCTCATAATCTTATATGTTTCGATAAGATTACCTCTCATTCTTCTGAATTCTAATGAGTAGAGGCCCAATTTACTCAACCTTTCCTCATAAGTCAATCCCCTCATCCCCGGAATCAACCAGTGAACCTTCTCTGAACTGCCTCCAAAACAAGTATATCCTTTCGTAAATATGGAAACCAAAACTGCACGCAGTATTCCAGATGTGGCCTCACCAATACCTTATATAGCTGTAGCAAGACTTCCCTGCTTTTATACTCCATCCCCTTTGCAATAAAGGTCAAGATACCTTCCTGATCACTTGCTGTACCTGCATACTATCCTTTTGTGTTTCATGCACAAGTACCCCCAGGTCCCGCTGTACTGCGGCACTTTGCAATCTTTCTCCATTTAAATAATAACTTGCTCTTTGATTTTTTTCTGCCAAAGTGCATGACCTCACACTTTCTGACATTATACTCCATCTGCCAAATTTTGCCCACTCACTTAGCCTGTCTATGTCCTTTTGCAGATTTTTTGTGTCCTCCTCACACATTGCTTTTCCTCCCATCTTTGTATCGTCAGCAAACTTGGCTATGTTACACTCAGTCCCTTCTTCCAAGTCGTTAATATAGATTGTAAATAGTTGAGGTCCCAGCACTGATCCCTGCGGCACCCCACTAGTTATTGGTTGCCAACCAGAGAATGACCCATTTATCCCGACTATCTGTTTTCTGTTAGTTAGCCAATCCTCTATCCATGCTAATATATTATCCCCAACCCCGTGAACTTTTATCTTGTGCAGTAATCTTTTATGTGGCACCTTGTCAAATGCCTTCTGGAAGTCCAAATACACCACATCTACTGGTTCCCCTTTATCCACCCTGTTCGTTACATCCTCAAAGAACTCCAGCAAGTTTGTCAAACATGACTTCCCCTTCATAAATCCATGTTGACTCTGCCTGACCGAATTTTGCTTTTCCAAATGTCCTGCTACTGCTTCTTTAATAATGGACTCCAACATTTTCCCAACCACAGATGTTAGGCTAAGTTATTAATCTGCACCTCAGTGTCACACATGTGTAAATTAAAGTATTGGTAAGTGTAATGTACGCACTTGTGAGCATGCTCACCGGCTTGTCGAGCTGTTGCATTGAGAGGCTTAGCCAGTCACATAATGTTCACAAGACTCAATAAAGTCCTAATGAGGAAAGATTGAGTAGACTTGGCCTATATTCTCTTGAGTTTAGAAGAATGAGAGGTGATTTCATTGAAACCTACAAAATTCTTACAGGGCTTGATAGGGTAGATGCAGGGAGGATATTTCCTCTGGCTGGGGAGTCGAGAACCAGGGGTCTCAGGATAAGGGGTCGGTCATTTAGGACTGAGATGAGAAACATCTTCACTCAGAGAGTAGTGAATCTTTGGAATTCTCTGCCCCAGAGGTCTATGGAGGCTCAGTCGTTGAATATATTCAAGACGGAGATCGATAGATTTTTAAATATTCAGGGAATCCAGGGATATGGGGACAGTGCAGGAAAGTGGAGTTGAGATAGATCATCAGCCATGATCTCATTGAATGGCAGAGCAGGCTCGAGGGGCCAAAAGGCCTACTCCTGCTCATAATTCTTATGTTCTTATGTAAAACCCCAGCCAGTTGGGTCTAGGTCATCCATGATGAGGTATGCAGTTGTCAGCCTAGTGGATGAACTGGTAATGTGTAGTGTGATTGTTAAACCTTTGTTAATAAACCAACTAGTTCTTAATAGCAATGTGTTGCTATGAATTCTTAAGCCAAGAACCCATAAAGCAAATACATTACAGTAAGGTTTTTTTTACATTGAATTCTAATGATAAAGGCAAGTTGTAGTCAGGGAAATGGAGGCGAGAGTGAATTTATATCTAATGAATTATCAAAAATGATCCAGCATCCAGCCAGATCCTTCGAGGTCCTACAGCATATCCTATATGTCCTGTGAGATGTAACATTACATCCCACTTTTCCTACACGGTCTTGTATTGCATTCCATAGGACATTTGAGACTTGATATCACATCCCATATGTCCCGAGAGATCTTCCATTACATCCCGTTAACCTTGTGTGGATGACTTGTGTGTTACATCCCATACCTCTTGATATTATATATCACATTGCCTATACCCTGTGAGATGCTCCATTACATTCAGCATTTCCTATGAGGTCTTTGGTGTCCCATTTATCCTGCATGATGCCACGTTGAATGAACTCACTAATCACAGCTCTTGCTGTTGAAAACGAGAGCGACGGAGGTGAAATGTAGGGGGGAGTGGGACTAATTGGATCACTCTTTCAAAGACACGATGGGCCGAATGGCCGCCTCCTCTGCTGTATGATGCACTAAACTCTTATCTGAAAGAAATAATGCAAATCCTCTGCCAGTAATTACAAACGATGATTCCAACCTTGGGCTAACATCTGCTCATCAGACAGCTCAAGTTTCACTCTTACAGTCTGTGTCATCATGTGAGCCCTGCAATTGGATATCGGTCATCTGAGGTACCAGTAACTGCCTCATATTCTCTTTGCATGACACGCGGCGGAGGAATACTCAGCTACATTGTCCTTTTAACCGTTTGTTCCTTGTCAGGATAAAGAGAGGCTTGGAACTAATACAGCTGCATCGTGTAGGGCTCTTGGTTATTTGCCTGAAGATCGGATGAATCAGCAGGAGGAGTTAAATTGCTTCTTTTTGTTTAAACTCTGTGGTGCGTGGGGGTAACCGCAGCCAATAGGTGAGGCATCGGTGAGCAAGCAATTTGTCGCAATTCAGCAGGCGCCAGATGGCTGGAACCTTTTGCCTCCAGGAACTATCCCGTGACCATTAATACATGAATGCCCTGTCATAACAACCTTGGCACAAAGGCAGTCCGAATTTGGAGTATGTGGCGCTTTAGCACGAGGGCAGTTCAGTTGGCGGGCCGTGGTGACTGCTGACACAGACTGGAGTAGGAGCAGCCAATGGAAAATCAGATATTTAAAAATCCGTGTCGCTTTCTTCCTGTGCAGTCCCATCCATTTAAAGTTTACCAGTTAAGCCTGTGAGAAAACAGGCGTTGGGTATAGCACAGAGAGTAGTTGAAGCGAATAGCATCGATATCACCTGTTGCCACTGCTGAGACTGGATGACCAGGGCCAGGGCCCCATCTCTGAAATTAGGACTAGTTATTGCTGGCACAGTACTGGAAGGCGATACTTGCCTTAGAAGGAGTGCAGCGAAGGTTCACGAGACTAATTCCTGGGATGGGGGGGATTGTCCTATGAGGAGAGATTGAGTAGACTAGGCCGATATTCCCTAGAGTTTAAAAGAATGAGAGGTGATCTCATTGAAACATAGAAAATTCTTACAGGGCTTGACAGGGTAGATGCAGGGAGGATGTTTCCCTCTGGCTGGGGCGTCTAGAACCAGGGGTCACAGTCTCAGAATAAGGAGTCGGCCATTTAGGACTGAGATGAGGAGAAATGTTTTCACTCAAAGGGTGGTGAGTCTTTGGAATTCTCTACCCCAGAGAGCTGTGGAGGTTGGGTTGTTGAGTATATTCAAGTCAGAAATCAATAGATCTTTCGATATTGAGGGAATCAAGTGATGTGAGGGTAGTGCGAGAAGATGGATTTGAGGTTGCAGATCAACCATGATCTTACTGAATGGCAGAGCAGGCTCGAGGGGCCGAATGGCCGACTCCTACTTCTATTTTGTATGCTCTTATCTACTGTTACCCATCAGCTTATTTGTACAGCTGAGTAATAATTCACAAGTACTAACCTCATACCCCTCATAGTATGTGCAGTTAGCGATCAATTTAGGAATTAGCCGTTTCTTAGCTGAGCAGCCTGGTTTGTGTGTGTTATTGAAGTGGACTATTGGATAATGATAATAAAATAACTGCTTCGATTTGTGGATTGAACAGGTCAAGCGCGGAACCATCCGTAACTTTACATGTTCGAGGCGAGAAATGTGTGTGGGGTTTTTTTGTGCCGTTATATCTGTATGTTTTGTGCCTCCTGTTTCTGTAATGTATTCTTCTCAATGCCGCTGTCAATGAATGTCAGCATCAGGGCCCGATGTTGGCAGTAACAGTGTTACGAAGAGTCAGCCGACTGCCTTGCACCCAGCGGAGTCAGTTCACACTGACCACCCCCCTGAGGTGACGCCCAGTAAGTCCGCAGCAAACTCCCCCTCCCCTCTCCTCTCCCCTCCTCCCCACCCCCTGACCCCCCCCCCGCCCTGCCCCAGTGTGTTGTGTGATACTGAGTGAAAGTAGTACTCCGCCCTGGGAGCAGGTCTGCATGCAACGTTGGAATCCTAATCAAAGGTTGTAGTCAGTTTATTCACTGACACTTTGCAATCTGTTTTGCAAACTCCAGGCTGTGTAAGTGCGTGGTTAATGGCAAACTTAATCAGGTGTGTAGACTGTTTCAGAAAGTAATGTACGATAACCAACTGGTCAGTTTGCTGGTTCTTTTTTTAAATAAACGTTCTAAATGACAACGATGCATCATCTTTTTCCATCTGCAAAGCTAATAGTGTTGCTAAGGAGCATGCACTTTGTCGGTTTGTGCCTGTGATTAGCCTTCCAGCTTGCTCTTGTGCACTCTCTGGTGGCTGTTTCACGGAATAGCAAACAGCAGGAGCCTGTGAGTCGGATGGCTGCTCATTCTGGTCTGTGCAGTGATGTGATGCGCTATACTGAGACACGTTCTGAAAAGGGGCAAAAATAAAATAACTGACATTCTCACAGTCAAATAACGTCTCTCTCCCCCTCTCTCGCTCTCTCTTGTCACCCTCATTCAACAACATATAGACTTTGTTACCCTGCAACTAGAATATTTAGTTCATGTCTAATGCTTTTGATATACTAAATAAATGGTTCTTCTCAAAAAGCATTCGCAGTGCTAGAATCGGAAGAAACACTTCATCAATAGATGTTTTTGATGGATTTTAGATTACATCGAAGTACATAGAATTTACAGCACAATTCGGCCCAACTAAAACTAGGAGACATAGTCTTAGAATAAGGGGCCGCCCATTTAAAACTGAGATGAGAAATTTCTTCTTTGAGGGTTGTAAATCTGTGGACTTCTCTGCCTCAGAGAGCTGTTGAGGCTGGGTCATTGAATATATTTAAGGCGGAGATGGACAGATTTTTGAGCGATAAGGGAATAAAGGGTTATGGGGAGCGGGCAGAGAAGTGGAGCTGAGTCCATGATCAGATCAGCCATGATCTTATTGAATGGCGGAGCAGGCTCGAGGGGCCAAGTGACCGACTCCTGCTCCTATTTCTTATGTTCTTATGTAACTGGTCTAACCCTATGCTCACACTCCTCACGAGCCTCCTCCCACCTCTCTTCATCTCACCCTATCCACATAACCTTGAAACATACAACTTTCTTACAGGGCTTGACAGGGTAGATGCAGGGAGGATGTTTCCCCTGGCTGGGGAGTCTAGAACCAGGGGTCACAGTCTCAGAATAAGGGGTCGGCCATTTAGGACTAAGATGAGAGAAACTTTTTCACTCAGAGGGTGGTGAATCTTTGAAATTCTCTGCCCCAGAAAACTGTGGAGGCTCAGTCGTTGAGTATATTCAAGACAGAGATCGTTAGATTTTTGAATATTAAGGGAATGAAGGGATATGGGGATAGTACAGGAAAGTGGAGTTGAGGTCGATGATCAGTCATGATCTCATTGAATGGCGGGGCAGGCTTGAGGGGCCATAGGGCCGCCTCCTGCTCCTATTATGTTCCTTCCTCCCTCGTGTGTTTATCTAGATTTTCCTTAAATAGCATCTATGCTATTCGCTTCAACCACTCCCTGTGGCAGCGAGTTCCACATTCTCACCACTCTCTGGGTAAAGAAGTTTCTCCTGAATTCCTTATTGGATTTATTCATGACTCACTTATATTTATGGCCCCGAGTTTTGGAACACATGGAAACATCTTCTCTACATCTACCCTATCAAACACCTTCATAATTTTAAAGACCTCTATCAGGTAATTCCTCAGCCTTCTCTTGGAGGCAATAATACAGAATGCTGTGCTCAGTTAGAATGGAGTAAACTCTATTCCTAGTGCTTTACAGTTCTTCAGTGCAAAACTGCCACACGTTTGAACATTGAGCACAAGACACTTCCAGGACAAACCCACCTTCTCTCCGTCGCCCTCAATCCCTTCTCTCTCCTGGAGGACAACTAATTGTCTTTGGAACCCACTTCAAGGGCCTTTCTTAGTAACTTACTCCACGATTCCATTATTGTTCAGGTGAAAAGGTTCAGCCTGGCTTCCCTCACTTGTTGGTTTAACCCGTGACCCCTGGCCTTTGAACCCTTCACTATAATGGCTGGATTAATGTTGTCACTGTGCCGTGTTAAAAGAATCCGTCTCTTTTGCAATGAAAGCAGACCTAATGTCTTTAACCTTCCTCATAAATTAAAACTGCTGCTACTGGGGATCACTTTTATAGCCTGCCTTTCTGCTCCCTCAAGGGCAGCAATATCCTGCCTGTGATTAAGTGATCAGAACTACGCACAGTATGTCGGATCAAAATCAACCAGTGCCCTTTTCATCAACAATGTAACCTCATTGATTTGCAATCCACCTCTGCTAATGAAGCATCATTTGCCTGTTTCACTCCATCTAAGCAGTAACCTGACAGTTTGATAGATTTATCCACTAGAAGCCCTAAATCTCCTCATGATGAACACATTGTACAGTTGTCCCAGTTAACGCACACGTCCTGTGTCCGTCCGGTGGTAATCATTTCACACACCCACATCTGTTGGCCTAGAAGACCCACACCGTTCCTGAATCTGCTGGTGTTGCTCGTTATGATGTGATTGATCCCTTATTTTGACATCCCTTGCAGTGTGCCGCTTTCACTGAACAAATCGTGTGTTGATAAATAGCAAGGGTCCCCTAGACCATCCCCTGAAATACTCCAATCACAGTCTCCTTCCAAGCTAAAGAATTTTCACTCATGGCTGCCCTGCACTGTCCAATCAAGCACCCTATTTTGCCTCGTATTCTCTGGTTCCTTGCCACAACTATTAATGGAACCTTGTCAAAAATCCAATGGACAATATCTGCACTTTCCGATCCTTTATGTTAGCAATGTTAAGAAATAACTTGCATTTATATAAAGACCTCAGGACAATCATAGTCGAGGAATAGTTTTATGAATTGCAGACAATTTAGATCAAGAGATGGACTTGCATTTATATAGCGCCTTTCACAACCTCAGGACGTCCCAATTTGTGCTCAGCAAGGTCCCACAAACAGTAAATGAGATGAATGAGCAGCTAATCTACCTTGGCAGTGTTGGTTGAGGGAACAATGTTGGCCTGGACACTGGGGAAATGTCCCTGATCTTCAAATGGTGCCTCAGATTATTGTCTCATCTGTCGGTGTCACACCTCCTCGGTACCCCCCCCCCCACTCCCTCCCGCCCCCACTCTCTCGGTGCCCCCCCCCCCACCTTCTTCCCCCAGTGCCCCACCCCCTCCGATTGCCCCCATCCCCTCCGTTTTCCAGGCCCCTCTCGCTGCCCCACCCACGTGTCCGCCTCGAGTGTGTGCTGAAGTCCTGGAGTGGGGTTTGAACCCAAAGTTTCCTGACTCCGAGGCAACTGAGCCAAAGCAACACTTGAAGAATAAAATGCTTCCCGTTTAGGAGGAGAGGACAAGCTGAAGAACAGCCGGAGGGTACAGATTGGCATTAGAAGAGCTGGTTTAGCGTGAGAATGTTTTTTTTTTAAAAGCAGGTCGTCAAATTCGTCGTGGGCAAAGCTTGGGCATGTGGTGTGGAAATCTGAAACCTTTGCACACTTTAAATAGACAGATTGAGCTTCAGAGTCCACTTCTTCGAACCACTGAAGTGCTGCCAGCTGTTGTGCCTAGTTGCCCGTTTGGATTGGGGCTTTTCAACAACAAACAGCTTTCAGTTTGCAAATAACAGGGAGGTGTTGCTACAGTTGTACAGGGCCTTGGTGAGGCCACACCTGGAGTATTGTGTACAGTTTTGGTCTCCTAACCTGAGGAAGGACATTCTTGCTATTGAGGGAGTGCAGCGAAGATTCACCAGACTGATTCCCGGGATGGCGGGACTGACCTATCAAGAAAGACTGGATCAACTGGGCTTGTATTCACTGGAGTTCAGAAAGAGTGAGAGGGGACCTCATAGAAACGTTTAAAATTCTGACGGGGTTAGACAGGTTAGATGCAGGAAGAATGTTCCCAATGTTGGGGAAGTCCAGAACCAGAGGTCACAGTCTAAGGATAAGGGGTAAGCCATTTAGGACCGAGATGCGGAGGAACTTCTTCACCCAGAGAGTGGTGAACCTGTGGAATTCTCTACCACAGAAAGTTGTTGAGGCCAATTCACTAAATATATTCAAAAAGGAGTTAGATGAGGTCCTTACTACTAGGGGGATCAAGGGGTATGGCGAGAAAGCAGGAATGGGGTACTGAAGTTGAATGTTCAGCCATGAACTCATTGAATGGCGGTGCAGGCTAGAAGGGCCGAATGGCCTACTCCTGCACCTATTTTCTATGTTTCTATGTTTCTAAGCCACAGCAGAGAAACGCAAGTCGGAATTAAGTTGTTAGTGTGGAGGGTAAGTGGCTGGAATCTGAGTGGCATGGAGGCAGGAGCTGAATGCTCGGCAAATCAAATTTTGATCAACATAAGAATTAGGAGCAGGAGTAGGCCATTCGGCCCCTCGAGTCTGCTCTGCCATTCAATGAGATCATGGCTGATCTTCTACCTCAACTCCACTTTCCTGCGCTGTCCCCGTATCCCTTTGATTGAACAAGTCCGAGTTGAAGGCCACATCGACACGAAGGATTGCCATTTCCTCACTCATGGTTGTTCTCCTTGGAGCTGAGAAGACCAAGGGGAGATTTGAGAGAGATGTTTAAAATCACGAAGGGTTCAGATCGAGTAACTAAGAGAAACGGTTTCCAATGGGTCGATAACCAGAGGGCACAGATTTAAGGTGATTGGCAAAAGAACCAGAGGCGTAAGGAAAATACATTTTCACACAACGAGTGGTTAGGATTTGGAAAGCACAGCCTGTTAGGGTGGTGGACACAGATTCAATAGCAGCCTTCAAAATGGAGTTGGATAAGTACTCGAAGGAGAAAGAATTGCCATGATATGGTGAAAGAGTGGGGGTGGGGTGGGACTAACTGGATCGCTCTTCCAAAGAGCCGGGGCAGACGCGATGGGCCGAATGGCCTCCTCCTGTGTCGTACGATTCTACGATTCTTCATGATTGTTTGTATTTCTTCAAATCCTCTTACTTCAGCCCGCTCTGTGTCCGCCAGCTGTTCTTTCGCATTACACCTGAGGTAACGACAGCGACTAGCTCCGATATTCCATCTCACACAACCACTTCACTTTCACCTTTGTTAATCAACTATTGTGTAGTGTTACAGCTGGATTAACACAGGGAACATGTCCTAATACTCCCTCGACCGTAAACAGCGGGATTGCATGGAGACTATTAGCCCGGTGTTGGCTGTGGGGTTGCTGCGAACTTGCACCAGGGGACTGTCCCCTTCACTGACTCTTTGTACCATGTGCACAATGGCACTTGAAGAGGTGGGGAACGCGGGGGAGAAACATCACAGGGCTATACAGGAAAGAGCAAGGGGAGCGGGACGAATTGGATAGCTCTTCCAAAGAGTTGGCACAGGCACGATAGGCCGACTGGTTGCCTTCCTGTGCTGTATGATTCGATGAACATCTCTGCTTTACAGCGAAGAGAAGCTAAACCCTTGCATCGGAATGTTCCAGCTAAACCAGAAAATAGCTGTTCAAATTTGCCAGTAAGCCCAGACATTGCCCTCGTGTTATAGAGATTGGATCATTTATAGAGCAGGCTATGGGAGGGTTATAAAGAAAGAAAGACTTGTATTTGTATAGCACCTTAGAAGAGTGCCGCCCTGCTTAGTGTGACCTTTCTCCGTTTGCCAGACGATCCTTCGTGTGGCTTTCCTGAGTGAGATTGTGAAACCAGGAGCAACTTGTGTCCTCAGCCCGTGTCCTAACTCGCACCAAGTCCCGCTCACCCATCACCCCCTGTGCTCGCTGACCTACATTGGCTCCCGGTTAAGCATCGCTTCGATTTCAAAATTCTCATCCACGTTTTCAGATCCCTCCATGGCTGCCGCGTTTCCCACATTACAACAATGACTACACTCCAAAAAGTACTTCATTGGCCGTAAAGCGCTTGAGACGTCCGGTGGTCGTGAAAGGCGCTATATAAATGCAAGTCTCTCTTTCTTTCTAGTTAAGAATTCAGGAGGGAAAATTTAACAATGCGAGAGAGCGGGCTCCCTCAGCACACATCCTTACAGCTTGTTTGAAGTAAAAACAGAAAATGCTGGAAATACTCAGCGGGTCAGGCAGCATCTGTGGAGAGAGAAACAGAGTTAACGTTTCGGGTGGAAAAAGTTAGTGATGCAAGAGGTTTTTAAGCAAGTGTTGGGTCAGGGAAAGGCGGGAGGGGAGGAAAGAACAAAAGGGAAGGTCTGTGATAGAGATTAGAGAGACCAAAAGGATGACACTGTTCCAATGAAGCTCAACGCAAGCTCGAGGAACAGCACCCCATCTTTCGATTAGGCACTTTACAGCCTTCCGGACTTAACATCAAGTTCAACAAGTTCAAACCATAACCTCTGCCCCTATTTTTTTTTCTGTTTCTTTCTCCTTTCCACGGCAGCTGTTGCTGATTCTGCTATCTCCATTTACTCCCTATCTAGACTCATCTTTTGTTCCTTAACTTGTCCCATTGCCACCTGCTTTTTGCCTCGCACCGTTGTCCCTTTTGTCTCTCTAATCTCTCCTGTCTTCCCCCCCTATCACAGACCTTCCCTTTTGAACTTACCTCCCCTCCCCCCTTCCCCTGCCCCTGCACTTGCCTAAAAACCTCTTACACCTCTAACTTTTTTCCAGTTCTGACGAGGGGTCATCGACCCGAAACGTTAACTCTGTTTCTCTCTCCGCAGATGCTGCCCGACCCGCTGAGTGTTTCCAGCGTTTTCTGTTTTAATTTCAGATTTACAGCATCTGCAGTATTTCGCTTTTGTGTGAGCGTGTTTGAAGTTGTATGTGGTATTACAGTGCCGTGTTTTATTTGCTTAAATTCCATGTTTGCTTGCTGCTGCTTTATGTTTGTGTCTCTTTTTGTTCCCCCCCCCCCCCCCCCCCCACCCACCATCCCCTCCGTGTACTCAGCCACTGAAAGTGTGGAGCTCACATGTGCAGTGAATCACACAGATAATTCAGAGCTGTTTCCGCCCACATCTCCTCCCACGCAGTGTAAGTGAAGCAGAAGGTTCTTTCAGAGCAGTGGCTCGATTTCAGTGCCTAAACTCGCCGGAGATTAGGTGCCGTGAATCATACTAAATCTTGTTTTGTGTGTGTTTAACCGAACCAGCACAGAAAAAGAAGTATACTTGCATATTAATTTACTGCACAGTTTGTTTTTTTTTGTACTAATTTCACTGTGCTAAAGAAAATGCTGACTGTCAACTTTTTATTTGTCATTATTCAAAAGCAAACGTTCAAATTTAAGTTAAGCATCGCTTTGCAATTGATCACGATAATTATTCTCCATGCTTACTTGAGCAAAGGATGACTTAAAGCATTTTTAAAAAAAATATTTGCTGTAGTCGTGTTGTTTTAGTAATTTGCTTTGCTTTGTGTATAAGGTTCTGAGGGGGCTTGACAGGGTAGATGCAGGGAGGATGTTTCCCCTCGTGGGGGAATCGAGAACTAGGGGGCATAGTTTCAAAATAAGGGGTCGCCCATTTAAGATGGAGATGAGGAGGAATTTCTTCTCTCGGGGGGGGTCGTGAATCTTTGGAATTCTCTGCCCCAGAGAGCTGTGGAGGCTGGGTCACTGAATATATTTAAGGTGGGGATGGACAGATTTTTGAACGATAAGGGAGTCGAGGGTTATGGGGAGCGGGCGGGGAAGTGGAGTTGAGGCCAAGATCAGATCAGCCATGATATTGAATGGCGGAGCAGGCTCGAGGGGCCAAGTGGCCGACTCCTAGTCCTATTTCTTACGTTCTTATGTGTCACCGAACCACAGAAATATGGACGCCAATTTTAACCTAATCTGTCTGTCGGAAAGCTGACGGGATTGCGGGGCGGGGGGGGAAGGCAACGTTGGTTTTACACCCTGCCCGATTTAACTCCCCATTGAAGTCGAGGGAGAGTAATATTGGGGGCAGGGTGTAAATCCCAATCCCGGGGATTCCTCACCCCCAGCGTTAGGTTAAAATGGCCGCCGGTGGTGTGAGATCGCATCACGAGTGTCGGAGCATTTAACTCGCCGGTGCTAAATTCGTTCCTCCGCCTTTTAGCGGAGAGGATAAAATAAACAGGTTGGAAAACCTTCCGTTAAAATAATTGAGAGAATTCCACAACAAGCCCCCACGATGATTTACCAATCGGTCACCACAGGATTCTTTGAGGGCCAGTAGTTTTAAAGGAGCCCTTGTTTTTATATCACTGGCTCTCTTTAAATGTCTAATGCCTTCGAGGGAGTGAGACATTTTAAACTCTGAAATTGCTTTGTTTTTTAGATCTGGTGTGGGTTTTTTTTAAAAAAAATAAACAAACCTATCTGTTGCGTTTTGTGTGCATTTTGTTTATGTGATTGTCGTGTTGTGTGTGCATGTTCATGCTGATTTTTCAAAACGTTACTTCCCCTCCTCCTCCCACCCCTAATTGGCCCACTTTTTAAAAAAAAAATGTATTTATTTGTTCGTTCACGGGATGTGGGCAAGGCCGGCATTTATTGCCCATCCCTAATTGCCCCTTGAGAAGGTGGTGGTGAGCCGCCGCCTTGAACCGCTGCAGTCCGTGTGGTGAAGGTGCTCCCACAGTGCTGTTAGGGAGGGAGTGCCAGGATTTTGACCCAGCGACGGTGACAGAACGGCCGATATATTTCCAAGTCGCAATGGTGTGTGACTTGGAGGTGATGGTGTTCCCAAGCGCCTGCAGCCCTGGTCCTTCTCGGTGGTAGAGGTCGCGGGTTTGGGAGGTGTTGCCGAAGAGGCCTTGGCGAGTTGCTGCAGTGCATCCTGTAGATGGTGCACACTGCAGCCACGGTGCGCCGGTGGTGGTAAGAGATAGGATAGGCTGACGGCAATTCATACCCCCCTCCCGCTCCCCACCTCCTTTAGAAAGCGATCTTTGAATGTTTCTGGCTTGTTCCTGTAACCCCTGCCGCCTTGCATTTAATCTGCACACAGTTCGTTGACTGAGCAGTCTGCATAAGATATCGACAAGGCTGGTGCCTTGAGTTTTTATGGAAAAAAAACTGACGGACTCACACAAAGTGATCCATCAGTAAAAAGGCAGGAATCCCCAGCAATAAAAGCGGAAGATGCACAAAATGTTAATCAGCACCTTAAGAGAGAGATAAGTGGTTAATATTTCCTGAATAGATCCTCCAGCTAAATAATAAATTCATTTTGTTCTCTTTCTCTGATTCCCAAGTATAAAAAAATATACAAGAATTGAACTCGATGAGTCACCATAAACCAAAGACCCTATTTATTCTTCATGTAGTTATTTATCTAACTACAAGCTGCTGCTTTTAGGCTTGGGGCTTTTCTATCAGCGGGACCTGTTCTCAGCTTGTTTATATAAACAAGATTTTATTTCTTCTGAAGCGGTATTTCTCCATGGTTGCATTTATGAGGTGGCTGAACTTCTTGGGATTGTGGTTCCTAAGGGAGCGAGCAGATTCAATCAAGTGGGGAAGAAAAAACTAATTCGAACAAACTTTATTGGCATAAATTGTATCCAGATGGTGGATTTAATCATTAATTGTTGTTTGCGGATGATTATGTAATGTAGTTTTGGTCTCCTTAATTAAGGAGGGATATACTTGGAGGCAGTTCAGAGAAGGTTCACCAGGTTGATTCCGGAGATGAGGGTTTGGCTTATGAAGAGTTTAGAAGAATGAGAGGTGATTTTATTGAAATGTATAAGATACTGAGGAGGCTCGACAAGGTAGATGCAGAGAGGATGTTTCCACTCGTGGGGGAATCTAGAAGTAGGGGGCATAGTCTCAGAATAAGGAGTCGCCCATTTGGAACGGAGAGGAGGAGGAATTTCTTCTGAAGGTTGTAAATCTGTGGAATTCTCTGCCCCAGAGAGCTGTGGAGGCTGGGTCATTGAATATATTTCAGGTGGAGATAGACAGATTTTTGAATGGCAAGTGAAGGGTTATGGGGAGCGGGCAGGGAAGTGGAGCTGAGCCCAAGATCAGATCAGCCATGATCTTGTTCAATGGTGGAGCAGGCTCGAAGGGCCAAATGGTCTACTCCTGCTCCTATTTCTTATGTAGTGCCTTCTTCGTACAAAGTTTATCGTTACTTTAGAGGTGTAAAAAAAAAATGTATTGTTGGGATGTGGGCATCGCTGGCAAGGCCGGCATTTATTGCCCATCCTTAATTGCCCTAGAGAAGGTGGTGGTGAGCTGCCATCTTAAACCGCTGCAGTCTGTGTGGTGAAGGTGCTCCCACAGTGCTGTTAGGGAGGGAGTTCCAGGATTGTGACCCAGCGACGATGAGGGAACCTGTAAAGGGAACAAATGGGTCGCGAGGAAGCCTCAAACCATCACTGTTGTGTCTGCAACCGTGTCCACAGATCCCTAAAGGTAGCAGGACAGGTGAATAAGGTGGTTAAGAAGGCAGGCGGAATACTTTCATTATTAGCCAAGGCATAGAATATAAGAGCAGGGAGGTTATGCTTGAACTGTATAAAACACTAGTTAGGCCACAGCTGGAATACTGTATACAGTTCTGGTCACCACATTACAGGAAATATGTGATTGCACGAGAGAGGGTACAGAGGAGACTTACCAGAATATTGTCAGGACTGGAGAATTTTAGCTATGAGGCAAGATTGGATAGGCTGGGGTTGTTTCTTTTGGAACAGAGGAGGCTGAGGGGAGACCTTATTGAGGTGTGTAAAATTATGAGGGGCCTAGATAGAGTGGATAGGAAGGACCTATTTCTCTTATCAGAGAGGTCAATAAACAGGGGGCACAGATTTAAAGTAATTGGTAGAAGGATTAGAAGGGAGTTGAGAACTTTCTTCACCCAGAGGTGGTGGGGGTCTGGAACTCGCTGTCTGAAAGGGTGGTCGTGGCAGAAACCCTCATTGCATTAAAAAGTGCTTGGATGTGCGCTTCAGGTGCTGTAACCTGTAGGGCTACGGACTGAGCGCTGGAAAGTGGGATTAGGCTGGGTGGCTCTTGGCACAGGCACGTTGGGCCAAATGGCCTCCTCCTGAGCGGTATATTTTTATTAATCCAAAACAAACTCCAGTCTGCTGGACCCGAGAGTCCTGAAGCACAGTGAGTGAGCGGGTGGGTGCAGTTACTGCCCTGGGCTGATGCGGTGAAGGGCAGTTCGGCAGGAGCGGCCGCGTGTGTCGCGGTCAAGAGGAGGCCCAAACGCCGCGGGCACCTTTCGTTCACCCGCCGGCCTGTGCCCCAAGGGGCAGCTAGAAGCCCGGGTGTGAACACACGCCCCCGGCGGGAAGGGGGAAGCGAGCCACCAGCCCTGCTCCCCAATGCCAGGCGGGCAGAGCGAGAATTGCTCGCTCCATCAGCACTGGCGGAGCAGTGAAAGCTGCGTGTGCGTCGGCGGGTTCAAGCAGCGGGCAAGCGGCCACGTTACGCGCCTTGCGGCAACAGCAGGAAAATCTCGGTCGTTCACTGCTCTTCTTCTCTCTCTTGCTGTCCCCGGACGCTCCCCTCCGACTCGCAGACACACTCAGGGCTGGATTTTCCTGATGTTGCTGCCTCTGTTCGTGCCGTGGAGGGGCGGTAATGGCAGGCGTGTGGGGGCTGGTTTCCGGGCGGGACGTTCGTTGCCGGTTTTGCGGGGGCGCGGAGCAACACCGCCCGGGAGCGATGAGCCAACGTGCAATGCCCCCGGTTTCGACAGCGCTTCGATTTTTGTTGGACGCCGACTCTCTAGCGCCCCGCGGTGGGACCGCCTGGAAAACCAGGCCGGCAGAGCTCTCCTGGCGGCGGTGAGTGAAGTCAGTAACGACTGAGGTAAGTTTGATTGTTTTGTTTATTTTTATCTTTACGATTTATCCTAATATGGGGTGGGCAAGGTGTTTCGTGGGGGTCTTTTTCTCCCAAGGAAGCCTCTCTCAGGATGCTCCGAGTCCGGCTCTTTAGCTCGGGATTTTCAGTTGCTCAGCCGGCCTTGTGCCCTAAGAGTGGTGTGGAACGCCTCCCTTAGCGCCCCGCCCCACACTCGGGGGGGCGGCCAAAAGAAGGCAAATTTTGTGGCTGCCGACGCAAATCATTTCCCGCCGCAAACATCACCGCCCCGAAACGACCAGAAGCGGAAATCCAGCCCCAAGTGTTCATCAGCTTCCGTCCCATCTTGGCACTCTGTCACTCAGCCCTATGATCACTGAGTAAACGACAGGCGGGGCGAGTTTTCTGCTGAATGTTCCTCTGCATGCACAGCTGCTGCTGTTTCACCCAGACAAGACGGATCAGGTCTGGAAAGTAGGTATCTGTTTGATTAGCTGATAGACAGAGCTCCAGCTTTTGAAATCTCCGTTTGGGAGGAAGGTATTTATTTATGCTGTGTTCGCTGTTCCTGCTCCTCTTAAAGGGAGCATTTGTTAAAATGCCTTAAGAAACAAAACTAATCAGGTATAATAGACACACTGGCTGACAAGTTTGACGGAGCAAATTGCTTGAGAACCATTCCCTTGTGTGATGTCTAGAATCTTAACCATTACTTGAGATGCAACAGCATCTCCAACTATGCTGGATTATTTCTGCACAGCCGAGACACATTAGCAAAGTCTGACGAGGGCAGATGTAAGATCCTTTCGAAATGTGCCTCTGGTATAATATGCTCTATTCAGCTAAGCGTGCCTGATACCTGAAAGAGGAATAAGATTTATTTTTTTAAACGCAGGAACTACTTAGTATCTCAGTTCTGGAAACTGATACTTTACCAATCGCATCTTCATTTTTCTCTCTTTCCCCCCCCCCCCCACCTCCCCCTATGTTTTTGCAACTTTTAGCACGCAAGCAGGACATCATCAAGATCACGGAACAGCTCATCGAAGCAATCAACAATGGAGATTTTGAAGCTTACACGTAAGTTGAGGCTGGACCGGGGCAGCGGAACATACGATTTGAGCAAAGAAGGTTCGCCCACTGTATGTCTGTCGAGGCTTTTGATTCATAACCTGAGATGGAGGGGTTGTCATATGAAGGAAAGGTTGGGCCTATACTCATTGGAGTTTAGAAGAATGAGAGGTGATCTTATTGAAACATATAAGATTCTGAGGGGGTTTGACAGGGTAGATGCAGAGAGGATGTTTCCCCTCGTGGGGGAATCTAGAACTAGGGGGCATAATAAGGGGTCGACCATTTAAGATGGAGATGAGGAGGAATTTCTTCTGAGGGTTGTGAATCTGTGGAATTCTCTACCCCAGAGAGCTGTGGAGGCTGAGTCATTGAATATATTTAATGTGGAGATAGACAGATTTTTGAACGACAAGGGAGTCGAGGGTTATGGGGAGCGGGCGGGGAAATGGAGCTGAGCCCAAGATCAGATCCTGTTAAATGGCGGAACAGGCTCGAGGGGCCAAATGGCCAACTCCTGCTCCTATTTCTTATGTTCTTATGTAATGTCGCAGCTTTGGGCTTGTGTCCCAGTGTTGGCTGGCACTCGAACCTGTGAGGGGGGAGGGGTAGAGAGAGAGGAACTCGAGCGCAGGCAACTTTAGATCAAGCAAGTCTTCCGCGAAGGCTGTCCCCACTTTGTGGCACTGAATGATGTGCTGTCGCCTCAACCTCACCTGAGGCTTTAGGAGGAGGTGTTGCATTTACTTCACAGTGAGTGTCAATCGTGGTAGGCAGGGGGGAGTGACTCACACTCTTGGTGACCAGTTACCAAGAAGTCCTGACAGAGTTCCCAAGGAGACAGCGTCACAGAGCAATAGGAGTGAATGAGTGTCAAGTCCCTCCCCAGGGTTGTATCTTCTTCCTCTCCACATTTCACTGTTGGAGATTCAGTTCAGCTTCATCATGGTCAGACCGGCTCGATGGGATTCCTTGCTGTGATTGGCTAGGAGAAGACGAGCGTTATTCAGCTGGAATTGGTGGCAGTTGATTCGGTGGAGCAAGACTGATAACAGCTGGGGAACAATGAGCGAGGGGGAAAGGAATCGAAGACGTACAGATCACAATTATTGCAAATAGGCAGGGAGCAATCGACAGCATGTTTCCCCGAGAGAGGAACGTTTAGTGTGAACCGTGGCTCAGTGGGCAGCACCCTCACGTCTGAGTCAGAAGGTTGTGGGTTCAAGACCCACTCCAGGAACTTGAGCACATCAATCCAGGCTGACACTCCCAGTGCAGTGCTGAGGGAGGTGACGTCTTTTGGATGAGATGTTAAACCGAGGCCCCGTCTGCTCTCTCAGGTGGATGTAAAAGATCCCACGGCACTATTTCGAAGAAGAGCAGGGGAGTTATCCCCGGTGTCCTGGCCAATATTTATCCCTCCATCAACATAACAAAAAAACAGATTATCTGGTCATTATCACATTGCTGTTTGTGGGAGCTTGCTGTGCGCAAGTCCCGATCGCCCATCACCCCCTGTGCTCGCTGACCTACATTGGCTTCCGGTTAAGCAATGCCTCGATTTCAAAATTCTCATCCTTATTTTCAAATCCCTCCATGGCCTCGCCCCTCCCTATCTCTGTAATCTCCTCCAGCCCCGCAACCCCCCGAGATGTCTGCGCTCCTCTAATTCTGCCCTCTTGAGCATCCCTGATTATAATCACTCAGCCAGTGGTGGCCGTGCCTTCTGTTGCCTGGGACCCAAGCTCTGGAACTCCCTGCCTAAACCTCTCCGCTTCTCTATCCTCCTCTTAAAACATTCCTCTTTGACCAAGCTTCTGGTCACCTGTGCTAATTTCTCCTTATGTGGCTTGGTGTCAAATTTTAATCTCTCAATACTTCCTGCGAGAAGGGTCTTGGGACGTCTCGCTACCTTAAAGGCGCTATACAAGTTGTTGTTGTTAAAAGCTTAATTATACAAGCAAACTCCACACATCAGGCTGTCTCATCAAAGTGGGCCTCGGTAGCTGAGTGAGTCGTGTTGAAAAAAAACACTCGCCGTCCAACACAATTATCAGTGTGGCGGTGGTTATAACATATTGCGATTGAAAGCAATTCAGAAAAACAAGCAAGGGCGTTCCTTTGTAGAAATGAATCTGTTGCTGAGAGTGGGAGGTGGAGGGGGCCGATTAAGAACCAGCCCTTGTAAATGAAAAGCCCATCAGACACGGCATGATTTTCAACTCTGCGCTAATTAGGAGCGTTCGGCGGAACTTGCAAGGCTCTGAATTGGGAAGGGTGCTAATTAACCTGTGGGAGGATGTGACGGTGAGGCAAGGGGGAAGGCAGGGAGGCGAGGTTTTGTGCGAGTGTCGCCAGCCGGCGTGCGTTGAGTATGGTGATCCAAGCCTACACCCTCTGCACATTCGCTCAGGTTCCAACAATTTAAAGAAAATAATTTTCAGTTAAAGTCCAGCACTGCTGCTTTGCCAGCTCTGACCGGCTGTCTGGGTGTTGAGGATAAAGACAGACTCCCACACCTCTGGGACAACACACAACCTTTCTCTTCAAAACCAGGCTTCTTCAGTTGCAATTCCACCTCATTTATTTCTCCATCTGAGACATCCAAATATTAATCTGCCTCTCAACATAGTTTTATTTATTCAACCTTAAATTTAAAAAAAAAAACACTAAAAATGTTATTTCTAGTGAAATACACTCAAAATAATTAAAAGCGAAAACACTGCAGATGCTGAAAGTCTGAAATAGAAACAGAAACTGCTGGAAATACTCAACAGGTCAGGCAGCATCTGTGGCGAGAGAAATGTTGCAGGCCGATGACCCTTTTGTCAGAACTGGAAAATGTAACCGGTTTTCCCTGCCCCTGTACTTGCTGAAAACCTTTTCCTTCTCTTTCTGTTTTTTATTTTCTCTTCCCCATGTCAGCTGTTGCTGATTCTGCCATCTCCATTTACTCCCTATCTAGACTCATCTTTTGTTTCTTAACTTGTCCCATTACCATCTCCTTTTGCCTCGCACCATCATCCCTTTTGTCTCTCTAATCTCTCCTGCCTTCCACCCGATCACAGACCTTCCCTTTCGTTCTTTCCTCCCCACCCCCCTTTCCCTGCCCCACACCTGCTTAAAAACCTGTTACATCTCTAACTTTTTTCCAGTTCTGACAAGGGATTATCGACCTGAAACGTTAACTCTGTTTCTCTCTCCACAGATGCTGCCTGACCTGCTGAGTGTTTCCAGCATTTTCTCTTTATATTTCGCCATATTTAAGCTCTCCGAAAAATTGAGTGGGCAAGTGCTTCACGTGGTGTGATGCTCAGTGATGAAGACCCAAAAAGCGCTGGGCCATCAGTTAATCTCAGTTCAGGTAGCAGTGGACGGAGAGGTCTCCAACGGTCCAAGCTAGGGAGGGTAACAGATAAGCATCTTGCAAGGTCCTAGAACACGGTTGCTAGCCAATGAACCCCTCCTAGAAATTATCTGCTTGTGGCATGAGCTGAGGACAGGATGGGGCTTGATTGCAGTTTCACCCCGCCCGCCCATGGTTCAATAGCTTACTGACGCTTGCTATCTGGGCATCCACGTGGTGAATGGCCACTGCTGTGAGCTATTAAGGACTTGCTGGGGACAATTTTAAGCCTAATCGCTCAGCAGAAACCAGATCAGATGGGCAATTAAAATCGCCCCTGGCTCTTACCTGCCCCAAAGCTGCCATGATCGCAACATCTGCAATTTTAACAATAACAGCAAATTGTATTTATATAGCGCCTTTAACATAGTGAAATGTCCCAAGGTGCTTCACAGGTGTTAAAACAAAAAATTTGACACCAAGCCACATAAGGAGAAATTAGGGCAGGTGACCCAAAATCTGGTCGAAGATATAGGTTTCAAGGAGCATCTTAAAGGAGGAAAGAGAGGTAGAGAGGTTCAGGGAGGGAGTTCCAGAGCTTGGGGCCCAGGCAGCTGAAGGCACGGCCACCGATGGTGGAGCGATTATAATCAGGGATGCTCAAGAGGGCAGAATTAGAGGAGTGCAGACATCTCGGGGGTTGTGGGGGTGATGGGAGGCTGGAGAAGATTACAGAGATAGGGAGGGGCGAGGCCATGGAGGGATTTGAAAGCGAGGATGGAAATTTTGAAAATCGAGGTGTTGCTTAACCTGCTCTCCTGAGCAGGCAGCAAGGACATGTGCCTTGGGCACGTTGCAGTCCAATGACATCACCAACTGTGTAATGTTAACTCGGGCCTGAGCGGGGAAATCCAGCTGGAGTTAAAATCGGGGTAAATTGTGTTTATGGAAACATGTCCCGGCAAAAGTTACCCACTACAAGAGAAGAGGGAAGGAAAGAGGCTGAAGCAAAGAAAATTGTACACATTATTCACTGTGCCTGGGGCCAGATGTCAGGTCAGCAGAAAGACACAACAGATAGATATATAATTTATTTAATATTTTTGACAGTTTGAAGTGTTGCGAGACTTTTACAGGTAAGATAATTGGATAGCTAGGATATAAATAATGTGGTTCCCCTTTTTTCAAGAGTGGATAGTTCTAAAATTTATAGTAAGTTATGAGGTAAAGATGTCGAACGCCTTCGAAAGGGTGCAGAGGAATTTACCAGGATGTCACCAGGGATGAGCACTTCACTTATGAGAGGCAATTGAAAAAGTTAGGACTGTTCTCCTTGGAACAGAATTGATTAAGAGGCGGCCCAACGGAGGTTTTCAAGATGATGAGAGATTTCTGCCGCGAAAGAATATTCCCTCTGGTGAGTGGGTTAATAAGTAGAGGTCACAGATTCAAAACCATTGGCAAAAGAACTAAAGAGATGAGAATTTTTCTGACTCGGAGAGTTGTTGGCATCTGGAACGTTCCATCTGAGAAGGTGGTGGCTGCTGATTCTATCAATAATTTTAGTAGGGAGTTGGACAGGTACTTGAGGATGGGCAAGTTACAGGGTTACGGATATAAAGTGGGGGTGTAGGACTTATCACTGGAATTTAGAAGAATGAGAGGGGATCTCATAGAAACATATAAAATTCTGACGGGATTGGACAGGTTCGTTGCAGGAAGAATGTTCCCTATGTTGGGGGAAGTCTAGAACCAGGGGTCACAGTCTAAGGGTAAGGGGTAAGCCATTTAGGACCGAGATGAGGAGAAACTTCTTCACTCAGAGAATTGTGAACCTGTGGAATTCTCTACCACAGAAAGTTGTTGAGGCCAGTTCGTTAGATATATTCAAAAAGGAGTTAGATGTGGCCCTTACGGCTAAAGAGATCAAGGGGTATGGAGAGAAGGCAGGAATGGGGTACTGAAGTTGCATGATCAGACATGAATCATATTGAATGGTGGTGCAGGCTCGAAGGGCCGAATGGCCTACTCCTGTGCTGCAAGTTTCAATTATGTCATCGGGCCGCAAAATGCATATGTAAAAAAGGACCCTGTTACAAGAAGACAGCTCACCTGTAGTCAATGCACGAGGTAATTCCCTCAGGTGCTGCATTGAAGTATAATTACAGTGCTCGTATTCGAAGATGACTAATGGAACCGAAAGCACAAGTTCCATGAGCAGCATGGAAATGTCATGGATCCAAAACCCAATATTAATATTTAAATCCTAATTTAAATAAACATTGGGAGGACTACGCCACCGAATGAAGAGGAGGAGGTCGGGTGGCCTGTCAAATTAATGCAAAGCTATCAAGAAAAGTGAAAAAGAAGATGAGTGTGCCTGTTTAAAGAATAGTTAGAACACGAAATAATGAAAATGTATTCATATACACTAAATCCCAATTCCCTGAAGGTAATGGAGTGACTAAGACTGTCTGATAAACACAGCTTGAAGCCACTCTTTTATAGTCAAAAAGTACTAATCCTAACCAAGGGTTATGGGGAGCGGGCAGGGAAGTGGAGTTGAGGCCAAGATCAGTTCAGCCATGATCTTATTGAATGGCGGAGCAGGCTCAAGGGGCCAAATGGCCAACTCCTGCTCCTACTTCTTATGTTCTTATGTAAAAGGCTCATATGGAACGGCAGGTGGCAGTATCCTTGTAATGTAAAGAAAAAGACTTGCATTTCTATAGTGCCTTCCATGACCTCAACACGTCCCAAAGCACTTTACAGCCAATGAAGTACTTTTTGAAGTGTAGTCACTGTTCTAATGTGGGGAATGCGGCAGCCAAATTGCACACAGCAAGTTCCCACAAACAGCAATGTGATAATGACCAGATCATCTGTTTTTGTTATGTTGATTTAGTTGAGGGATAATATTGGCTCCAGGACACAGGGGTAACTCCCCTACTCTTCTTTGAAATAGTGCCGTGGGATCTTTTATGTCCACCTGAGAGCAGATGGGGCCTCGGTTTAACGTCTCATCCAAAACTGACATGACTGACACTATATAGCCCCTCTTCAGACCTCTGCATTGTGTCAGCTGTGGCTCAGTGGGCAGTACTCTCGCCTCTGAGTCAGAAGGTTGTGGGTTCAAATTCCACTCCAGGGACTTGAGCACATACTCTAGACTGACCCTCCCAGTGCAGTGCTGAGGGAATGCTGCACTGTCGGAGGTGCCGTCTTTCGGATGAGACGTTAAACCGAGGCCCCGTCTGCTCTCTCAGGTGGACGTAAAATATCCTACGGGCACTATTTCAAAGAAGAGCAGGGGAGTTCTCCCCGGTATCCTGGCCAATATTCATCCCTCAATCAAATCACTAAAAACAGATTATCTGGTCATTATCACATTGCTACTTGTGGGAGCTTGCTGTTCGCAAATTGGCTGCCGCGTTTCCCACATTACAACAGTGACTACACTCTAAATTTACTTCATTGGCTGTAAAGCGCTTTGAGACGTCCAGTGGTCGTGAAAGGCGCTATATAAATGTAAGTCTTACTTTTTTCTTTCTTCCTCTGATGCTGTTTAATAAGCTTTTCGTAGGCACAGTTGTCCATTAAAACAAAGTAACTGGGATTCCAGTGCAGTTTAACGATGGCATTTGCAGGCTCTTATCTCAGCCTGACTTGTTTGTGCTCTTTACTCTCTGAATATTTCTGTAGAGACAGACAGTGGGAAAAGAAAAACATTTTAACTTGGAGTGAAGCACCGTTAATAAGGGTTTATTAGCAATCAAACGCAGGAGTCAAGAAGAGAAACTGCCATGGCCATGAATCTCGGGGAGCAGATCCCGCACTCTGATCAGGAATTGGTGCTCCTGATCGGGTGCAGTTGCCATGACAATTTAGAAATCAGTAGCAGCTTGCTGTAAAAACAGTCGAAAATAAGAAATGAGACAGGGCTTCACAGCCCATTTACCTAGTTCCATTATAATCCAGATTTATCTTATGGATGATCTAATTGAACCTTTCCTACCACACATAACTCTTTTAAATACATGTGCATTCAACTGGTCATCCACTGTAATGTCTTTGCTTCAAGGATTCTTTGCTTAAGAATTCATAGCAACATATTAAGACTAGTTGGTTTATTAGCCAACGGTGTAACAATCACACTACACATCACCAGTTCATCCACCAGGCTCACAACTGCATACCTCATCGTGGGTAACCTAGACCCAACTGACTGGGGTTTTATTGAGTCTCGTGAAATCAGCTAAGCTGCTCCCAACTCAACAGCTCTACAACTATTTTAAATATAACTTAAACCCCTTATTGAAGGGTCACTAGAACAGCCAAACGAACACAAAAAACTTTACAGTGAACTTAAACCAATCAAATTAAAATTTGGTTGACGGGGGCGATGGTGCACTCCAGACGCTCCGGTGCCCACCTCTCGTGGAAGGCCACGAGCATACCGGTGGACACCGCGTGCTCCATCTTCAGTCAACAGCTCTACAACTATTTTGTTGTACCTGTAAAAACAACTGTAAATCAAATGCCCCCTTATTAAAGGGGCACTAAAACCAACACATTAAACAAATCAAACTTTGGACGCAACTGCACCCGATCAGGAGCACCAATTCCTGATCAGAGTGCAGGATCTGCTCCCCGAGATTTATGGCCATGGCAGTTTCTCTTCTTGACTCCTGCGTTTGATTGCTAATAAACCCTTATTAACGGTGCTTCACTCCAAGTTAAAATGTCTTTCTTTTCCCACTGTCTGTCTCTACAGAAATATTCAGAGAGTAAAGAGCACAAACAAGTCAGGCTGAGATAAGAGCCTGCAAATACCATCGTTAAACTGCACTGGAATCCCACGAGAGTACCGGTGGACACCGCGTGCTCCATCTTCAGTCATCAGTTCTACAAACCTGTGAGCATCCTCACAGGTGCATACATTATAACAACCCTTTCGGGTCCTCTCCCGCCCCGCCCCGCCCCAAGCACCTCCTTCAGCCAAGAGAATATGGTGGGCAGCCTCGAGAGTGTCAATCTGCCCTGCCCAATGTCCATTCGGTACCTCCCCCACATAGTGTGGCTGTGATAGGGAAATTCAGTGGTGTGAGTCAAATCAATGTTTCAGTTTTCCACATCTCTCATCATTTCAATCCTCATTGATTTTGCATAGCAACCCTCAATCTGCATATCCTTACCTCGCCTGAGGTTGTATCAGATAGTGGAGATCATCCACTCCAACTCTCCATTCTACAGACATCTTGCCACTGGGTTCAAATGTGGGGCAGTGAGACGGCAGATAGAGAGAAGCAATCTCTGCTCATTTCCCTCCCGTAAATCAATCTCGCGCAAGGGCCATTTATCGCATATCTCCTGAAAATGAGATGAGATTCTGGCTCGCTTCCCCGATGTCAAAGGATGAATGATACATGTATTACCAATGATGCTCTGTATTCCGGAGGGTGGGACAAGCAATGTGGTCAAACTCCTCGCCCTTCACCCTGTTGCTGTTCCCTTGAGCATCCCCGATTTAATGAGCCAACGAGGTCCTTAGTAACTTGACTATTCTCTCGACTTGACTAGTCCAATGCACTCCTGGCTGGCCTCCAGCAAACTAGAGCTGATCAAAACCTCGGCTGCCCCGTGTCCTAACTCGCACCAAGTCCCACTCACCCATCATCCCCTGTGCTCGCTGACCGACATTGGTTTCCGGTTGAGCAACGCCTCAATTAAAAAAATTCTCATCCTTGATTTCAGATCCCTCCATGGCCTCGCCCCCTCCCTATCTTTGTAATCTCCTCCAGCCCCAGAACCCCAATGAGATGTCTGCGCTCCTCAAATTCTGCCCTCTTGAGCATCCCTGATTATAATCGCTCAACCATTGGTGGCCGTGACCTTCAGCTGCCTGGGTCCTGAACTCTGGAACTCCCTCCCTAAACCTCTCCGCCTCTCTACCTCTCTTTCCTCCTTTAAGATGTTCCTTAAAACCTGCCTCTGGCCTAATATCATCTTATATGGCTTGATGTCAAATTTTGTTTTATAACGCCCCTGTGAAGCGCCTTGGGACGTTTTACCATGTTAAAGGCGCTATATTAATGCAAGTTGTTGCTGGGGCTATGGGGATCTGAAGACAGAAGGTAGCAGGGGACCAGTCTTTGCAGATGTGAAAACTAAGGGAGCCCCCTGGAGACAATGAATGACCATGCTTCCAACTGATGGTCTCTGATGTTTCTCCAGATCAATCCAACCGTAATAAAATACATCGCAATTAGGGAAAATGTTCCCTTACAGTTTATGAACCCATCGATACTGTTGAAGCTGACATTTGCAAGGCACGCCTGTTGTCAAAATGAATGTCACATTTGGTGTCATGTTTGTCCCCGGAATGAGCTTCCGACCACATATCCGCAGTATAACTAAGACCGCTTATTTTCACCTCCATAACATGTCCGTCTCCACCCCTGCCTCAACTCATCCTCTGCTGAAGCCCTCATCCGTGCCTCTGTTACCTCTAGACTCGACTATTCCAATGCACTCCAGGCTGGCCTCCTGCATTCTACCCTATGTAAACTAGAGGTGATCCAAAACTCGGCTGTCTGCATCCTGACTCGCACCACATCTTCCTAGGCCTAGGCCTCAAGCTCTGGAACTCCCTGCCTAAACCTCTCTCCTCCCCCACCCCTACCCCTCTCTCCTCCTTTAAGACGCTCCTTAAAACCTACCTCTATGACCAAGCTTTTGGTCACCTGCCCTAATTTCTCCTTGGATGGCTCAGTGTCACTTTTTTTTTGTCTCGTATCACTCCTGTGAAGCGCCTTGGGGCGTTTCGCTACGTTACAGGCGCTATATAAATACAGGTTGTTGTTGTTGAATTCCTTTCATAGTGTAATAGGAGTTCTCCCTAGCAATGTTCCCGTGAAATTTTTTTCAGGTACGGCCTCTTTAACTGGCTGCGCGGCCCATTTAGATAATTGCGCATGCGCAGTTTCTTCCATATAAAAGCCAGTGAGTGGCCTGCACGGGACTTCCAGACCGCTGTGCGGCTGCGCAGTTTAAAGGGAACATTGCTCCCTGCTGCCCTGGCCATTATTTATCCCTCAACCAGCAGACCTAAAACAGGTGATCTGGGTCATTATCACATTGCTGTGTGTGGGAGCTTGCTATGCACAAAATTGGCTGCCGCGTTTCCCACATTACAACAGCGGCTACACTTCAAAAAGTACCTCATTGGCTGTAAAAGCACTTTGGGACGTCCTGAGGTTGTGAAAGGCGCTATAGAAATGCAAGTCTTTTTGTTTTAAATGTTGGTCACTCGTGTGTACGAAAGCCCGTCTGAAAGCTGGTGTCTCTCATTGTAATATTTTTCGGAATCTGAACATAAAGCGATGGTGTGTTTCTTTCAGGAAAATCTGCGACCCTGGCCTGACCTCATTTGAGCCTGAAGCCCTCGGAAACCTCGTGGAGGGGATGGATTTCCACAAATTTTATTTTGAGAACTGTAAGTATGCTATTTGTTTTCTGAAATGCAAAGATATAACATCCAACTCATATCAGCCCTCCTGTAGTGGAATATCTCTCCAATTCCAATATTGCACATTGTCGACTTCGTGGTGCACAGAATAATCAATCTATCGTCGGGCAAGGATGCGAAATTAGATCAAGTTTCCTTTTGGCACAATGCCCTTGGCCTATGCCCATGGTTAGTTGATGAATTTAAGTTAAGTTGTGGGTTTTTTTTGTCTCGTAATACTCCTGTGAAGCGCCTTGGGACGTTTTACTAAGTTAAAGGCGCTATATAAATACACAAGTTGTTATATACACACACAAGATGACCATAGAGTTGGGACAGAGACTTCTGAAACTCCACCCACAGAGCGACCTGATGGCGAAAAAGTAACTAAATTGTGACCGTTGACATAGGAAAATTGAATGGGAGATGGTGGTGTAGCAGTTTACAATGGTGAACGCTGTACAGATTAGTAGCTCATGTGCTTGTGTATGCAACCCTCCAGTATCCCAATCTCCACAGTGCCGGGGGAGGAGAGGGGGAAGGAACACTAGATTTGTAAAAATTCATTCACGGGATGTGGGCGTCGCTGACAAGGCCGGCATTTATTGCCCATCCCTAATTGCCCTCGAGAAGGCCTTCTTGAACCGCTGCAGTCCGTGTGGCGAGGGTGCTCACACGGTGCTGTTAGGAGGGAGTTCCAGGATTTTGACCCAGCGATGATGAAGGAACAGCCGATATATTTCCAAGTCAGGATGCTGCCTGACTTGGAGAGGAACTTGGAGGTGGTGGTGTTCCCATGCGCCTGCTGCCCTTGTCCTTCTAGGTGGTAGAGGTCGCACGTTTGGAGGATGGAGGTTAAGTGTTTCCACATCGAGAAATTCACGCAGTCTGTTCCTGGGACAATGCCAGGACAGTCTTCTCCAATACGTTAGCCACTAGCCACATGTGGCAAATTGGGAATCCTAGTTTGGCAAATTGCATTTCTGATTGTTAAATAAAATTGACTAATGGACACCATTGTTGGGTGCTATGATCCCAATGCTCATAATCGCACCTTGAATGCATGTGAACTTCAACTTGTGCATTTGTTGGTTAAATGGTGAGATGAAAGGCAGAGTGTGTGCAAGTGTTTTTTGATCATTGTGAGTGCTTCACTTCTGTAATGTATTTGCTTCAAGGGTTCTTTGCTGAAGAATTCATAGCAACACCTTGCTATTAAGAACGAGTTGGTTTATGAGCAAAGGTTTAACAATCACACTACACATTACCAGTTCATCCACCAGGCTCTCAACCACCTGCTTCATCGTGGATCCCCTAGACCCAACTGGCTGGGGTTTTATTGAGTCTTGTGACCATCACGTGACTGGCTAAGCCACTCACAACTCAACAGCCCTACAAACCTGTGAGCATACTCACCGGTGTGCACGTTATAACTGCCTTGCTCACTGAATGGTGGTAGATGTTTGTCACGAGAATATGCTGACGGGAGGTACGTTCACCTTGTGCCGTGTGAGTGGCTAAAACAGTGTCACTGTAGCTGCACCTGTAGCTAGTGGGCAGTTTCTATTGGACAACCTTGTGCTCGCAGTGTTCCATTGGCAGAGGCTGGGGACCAGATCTTGCAGCCATTGGACGAGGGGCAGGAAGAGACCCAAAAACGGAACAAAATAGGGCAGTTGTTTTGTCAGCAGTTCTGTGTTTTCAGACACACAATGTTACAGCACTTTTGCCTCCCAATGTCTGTAGCAAATGAGTTTGATCGCGGCGGTTTGGCACGATCGTTATTTTTCGAGTGGGTGTGACCTGATGAAATGCGTGCAGCTTTTTTCATTTCCGCATTTGTGTTTCTGTTTTTCTTCCCCCCGCCACCCCCCCTCAGTGTTGTCAAAGAACAGTAAGCCAATCCACACCACGATTCTCAACCCTCATGTCCACCTGATTGGAGAGGATGCTGCCTGTATCGCCTACATCCGCCTAACGCAGTACCTGGACGGCCAGGGGAGGCCACGGACTACGCAGTCCGAGGAGACCCGCGTCTGGCATCGTCGCGAGGGGAAGTGGCAGAATATCCACTTTCACTGCTCGGGGGCTCCCGCTGCTCCGCTCCAGTGAACACAATCTGCAGGTAGTATGGCCTCTCCGCTTTATCCCACGTTTACGGTGCTTGCTTCTCCCGCTTTCCTTGGCTGGGAAGGTAGGTCGACAACCCGCGGAATCCCATTGACGCTGAGCCCACTGACGATGGGTTTGGAGGGGCCGGACAGTGGCTTGAGGTGACCCACCCATGCAGCACAATCTCCTTGGAGTTTAGAAAAATGAGAGGGGATCTTATTGAAACGTCTGACGGGGCTTGTCAGGGTAGATGCAGGGAGGATGTTTTCCCTCGTGAGGGAATCTAGAACTAGGGGGGCATAGTTTCAGAATAAGGGGTCGCCCATTTAAGGCGGAGATGAGGAGGAATTTCTTCTCTCAGGGTCGTGATTCTTTGGAATTCTCTGCCCCAGAGAGCTGTGGAGGCTGGGTCATTGAATATATTTAAGGTGGAGATGGACAGATTTTTGAGCGATAAGGAAGTCGAGGGTTATGGGGAGCGGGCAGAAAAGTGGAGCTGAGCCCATGATCAGATCATGATCTTATTAAATGGCGGAGCAGGCGCGAGGGGCCGAATGGCCTGCTCCTATTTCTTATGTTATGTTGCCGTTGGTTGAGCCTCCCCCTTTGATCGTTGAGCCTGAGCCAGGAATGTGCTATAAAGAGAACTATGGGCTGGATTTTTGGCTTTGCTCATTTCGGGGCGGTAATAGTGGCAGGGCGATGAAGTTTGTGCCCGGGAACGGTTTGCGCCTCAGTCAGAAAAATCCACCAGCTGGGCCCTGAGTGTGGGGCAGAGGGCTAAGGGGGGTGTTGCTCACCACTCTCGGGGCGCTAGGTCGGCTGAGCAAGCGAAAATCCCGAGCTAAACAGCCGGCCTGGGAGCGCTCAAATAGAGGCCTGGGGGGGGAAAAAAAACACCTGGAAAAAAACCCACCAAAAACATTCCCAATAAATACCTTACTCCACCAAAACATAAATCTCAACAACAAAAAATAAACAATCGTACTTACCCGAGGTCAACGTTACTTACCTCACTGCAGCCGCTGTAGGTCAGACCGCCCGCTTTCACAGGCGGACCCAGAAAGGGGGCACTGCGGATCGGGTGGGAGCCAAAAATCGAGCCGCTGTCGCAACCAGGGGGCGTTGCACACCGGCTCGCCTCTTCCAGGCAGTAATGCTCCGCGCCCCACCAAAACGGGCCCGGAAAACCCCGGCGGGGCGCTGGATGCTGGCCGCCCGCCCCAAAGAGCTCACCGCCTCCATTGCCACCGCTCCGGGGCGTAAACAGAGGCAGCAACAGGCTGAACTCCAGCCCCCAGGGTGTACAAAGTGTGTCCTACTATTTCAGGACTGGACTTGTGAGGGAAGACCGGAATAACTGGACTTCCATCCTCAAAGAGGCGAGTGAGAGGGCCTTAATCGAAATATGTAACGATACGGAGAAAACAAAGTCTCGAACACTATCTCAAACTAAGTCATGCTGGTAGAACAAGGGATATGGGGCATGGGCGGGTATATGGAGTTAGGTCACAGATCAGCCATGTTCTCAATGAATGGCTAAATGGCCTCCCTCCTGCTCCTATGTTCCTCAGGATGCATAGATTCAAACTATTAAACGGTAAATTTAAGAACAGAAATCTGAATGTTCATCACTGAGTGGTCAAGAGATGGACTAGACACGTGGGTAAGATCGTGGAAGTGTATCATAGAAAATCATAGAAATTTACGGCACGGAAGGAGGCCATTTCGTCCCATCATGTCTGTGCCGGCCGACAAAGAGCTATCCAGCCTAATCCCACTTTCCAGCTCTGGGTCCGTATCCCTGCAGGTTACACCACTTTAGGTGCACATCCAGGTACTTTTTAAATGTGGTGAGGGTTTCTGCCTCTACCACCCTTTCAGGCACTGAGTTCCAGATCCCCACCACCCTCTGGGTGAAAGAATTCCCCCTCAAAACCCCTCTAAACCTTCTACCAATTACTTTAAATCTATGCCCCCTGGTTGTTGTTCCCTCTGCTATGGGAAATAGGTCCTTCCTATCCACTCTATCTGGGCCCCTCATGATTTTATACACCTCAATAAGGTGTATTTTAACACAAACGGTTGGATATTGTGATAGGAGGGGAACTGTAAAGACTTTATGGACGGATCAGCTATGTTGGTCTGATTGGAATATCCGTAGTGATTTTGTGTTTGTGAATCTCGTTAGATAGAGAATTTTCCACACATGAAAACAGCATTAACCAATCTGCACTAATTTCTTTTTTATATAGAAATAATAATTTGGATGCTTGTATTTTGGCTTTAAAGGTTGGGGTAGCAATCCAGAGGACTGCCCAGAGGGCAGTTAAGAGTCATCCACATTGCTGTGGGTCTGGAGTCACATACAGGCCAGACTGGGATAAGGGCAACAGATTTCCTTCCCTAAAGGACATTAATGAACCAGATGGGTTTTTCCGACAATCTGGTAGTTACATGGTCACCATTACTGATACTAGCTTTTTATTCCAGATTTATTTAATTAACTGAATTTAAATTCCCCAGCTGCCGTGGTGGGATTTGAACTCATGTCCCCGGATCATTAGTCCCGGACTCTGGATTACTAGTCCAGTAACATCGGATATATAACACAGAAACAGGCCATTCAGCCTATTCATGCCAGCGTTTATGCTCCACTCGAGCCTCCTCCCGTCTTTCCTCATCTAAATCTATCAGCATAACCCTCTATTCCCTTCTCCCTCATATGTTTATCCAGCCTCCCCTTAAATGCATCGATACTATTCACCTCAACCACTCCCTGTGGCAGCAAGTTCCACATTCTCACCATTCTCTGGGTAAAGAGGTTTCTTCTGAATTCCCTATTGGATTTCTTAGCGACTATCTTATATTAATGGCCTCTAGTTCTGCTCTTCCCCACAAGTGGAAACACTCTCTCTGTATCCACTTTATCAAAACCTTTCATCATTTTGAAGACCTCTATGAGGTCACCCCTTATCTGATCTCCCGCTGGTGTTGTGTCAGGAGCTCTGGAGAATCCTTGTACAGTTTCAGGGCCAAGATTTATTGCACCACATAACCACTGTACATAACCTCTATACTATGTTCCTGGTGGTGTCGGGAAATAAAATAGAATCATAGAACGGTTACAGCACAGAAGGAGGCCATTCGGCCCATCGAGCCCTTGCTGGCTCTCTGCAAGAGCGCTTCAGCTAGTCGCACTCCACCGCCCTTTCACCACAGCCCTGCAATTTTTTTTTTCTTTTCAGGTACTTGTCCAACTCCCTTTTGAAAGCCATGATTGAGTCTGCCTCCACCACCCTTTCAGGCAGTGCATACCGGATCCTAACCACTCGCTGCGTCAAAATATTTTTTTTCTTACATCGCCTTTGGTTCTTTTGCCAATCCCCTTAAATCTGTGCCCTCTGGTTCTCAACCCTTCCGCAAATGGGAACAGCTTCTCTCTATCTACTCTGTCCAGACCCCTCATAATTTTCAATACCTCGATCAAATCTCCTCTCCATCTTCTCTGCTCACCGTTTCAGCCGTGCTTCAGTGGGTAGAACACTCACCTCTGAGTCAGAAGGTTGTGGGTTCAAGTCCCACTCCTGGGACTTGAGCACAAAAAAAATCTCGGCGGTGCTGAAGGAGCGCTGCACTGTTGGGAGGTGCCATCTTTCGGATGGGAGGTTAAACCGAGACCCTATCCGCGCCCCCTCTCTCTCAAGTGGACATAAAAGATCCCATACTACTATTTCGAAGAAGAACAAAGGGAGTTATCCCCGGTGTCCTGGCCAATATTTATCCCTGAATCAACATCACAAAAAAAGCAGATTATCTGGTCATTATCACATTGCTGTTTGTGAGAGAAAATGCTGGAAATCTCAGCGGGTCAGGCAGCATCTGTAGAGAGAAAAAACAGAGTCAACGTGTTTCAGGTTGATGACCCTTCATCAGAACTGTTTGAACAATCATCAGAACAAGCTATTTGCGGGAGCTTGCTGTGCGCAAATTGGCTGCAGCGTTTCCCACATAACAACAGCGACTACACTCCAAAGGTACTTCATTGGCCATAAAGCGCTTTGGGATGTCCGGTAGTTGTGAAAGGCGCTATATAAATGCAAGTTTGTCTTTCTGAGGAGAACAATCTTCTCTGCTCTTAAGTACACAGTGAACGCATTTGTATTTTTCCCGTTTCAGCTTGGGGATGCTGGAGTAGACTTCTCGTCTAAGCAGTGGATTGAAGCCGATCACTGTCATGGTGAACTCTTGACGACCAGCAGCACCATGCGTCAATCTGCATGTGTATAATGCTGTGGTGGCTGCCTATTCGTTGTTTTCATGGCTCCATCGTGTTTGTTTCTGCTGTATGGGAGGTGTACAGATAAAAATGGCTGCTGTCTATGTACCTGATAAACTCACTTGTTTGGCAGCGGTGATTCAAGCGAAATCGCTTCTGAACCGGTTACTTGCCAAAGTGCGGACATCCATAATTTAAAAAGAAAAACCTTTAAAAGAGGGGAAAAAAAACAAAAAAAAATAATAATTAACAGTCGGTGTAGTGCTCAGAGATTTAAAAACGCACAAGTATGCCATTTTTGTCCAGATTAAATCAAGCTTACTTTCACTCTGATCAGTACGAGAGTAATAACATTACAGTGGGTTCAGTTGACGGTGCCGGGGGGGATAGATACGATTCAAACTGCAGCCCCTTCTGTCAGTGACAGGCAACGGTTAATTGCTAAACTGAGAACACCTCTTGGAGGTTGACGAGCGAACATGTGTTGAAATTTGAAGGCCAAGACTTATGGCATCGCTGTTCCGTGAAACTTGTCAAAAAAACACACAAAAAAAAAATAATACTTCTAGGCGATTGCAATTTTTTTTCTCTCTCTCCTATCAATCTTATTGCAAAGTGAAGCGTGATCTCGTTTATTGAAATGGGACACACACATGCGAAAAAAAAAAGTATTTCTTTCTCATCTGTTTCACATTTCTTCTCCGCAGCAAAATTAATATGAATGTATAATATTGAAGTTTTTTTGTCGTGGCCTAAAGTACAGTAAACTTATCTCTGGTTTTTAAAGAAAATAAATAATGCTGAGTCATTTGCATACAAAGGTTTGCAGTATGTTGTAATCTAGTTACTGATCACGACCATTTGACCTGTCTGCTGGTTATACTCTGCCCTGTGTCGTTGAGGTATGGTGTAGATGTATAGCCCGGTTAACATTATCTTATTGGGAGTGCAAGATCAAACACAAGACACGCAGTGTTTACATCTATAGACAGCACTGCGCTGGCTGGGAGGGAAGTCTAGTCACCTTCGGAAAAATGGTCACACATTTAAAAAATATATATGCAGTTTTACAGAGGTTATGCATGTGTTGTTCTGGTCAATATTTTCACCGTACGTGTTTACTTGACAAAAATAATGATGTACCTAGTTCTGCAACTTTAACAATCTTGCACAGTCTGGACAGTATGTACCACATAATTTAAGCCGAAGCTTGAAATGATAAATTCCTGTTTTAAAAAAAAAAATGGCAAAGTTAAATTCATGGCATTGTTACTGTATCTTATGGAGCTAATATCTTATAGTTTAAAATAAGGCAACTGATGCAGGATTTTGCATGATATAAAAATAAAATACCCAGTGTTTGTTTGTTATGAATGTTGGTAGATCTTCATAGCTTTGTTACTATAGGACTTGATCTTAAAAAAAAGTATTTAATAAAAAGAAAATCAATTGGTGCATCTTGTTTTAATCGCTGCAGTCGATGGATGTTTACCTTAAAGTCTGCTTGAATTTGTTTGGCAAAAAAAACAAAGTTGTCAATTAGTAAGGAACATTCTTCAACCTTTACGAGTTCACGCGGTATTCAGTGTTTTCAGTTACTTCACTAAAACAAATCGAGTCCAAAATACGTGAAACTGAAACTAAGTTTCTCCTAAAATAAATACCCTGGCAGAACCAGTCATCGCTCCCTGTATCTGGGAGAAGTTCCCTTTGCAAATCACGACTTCAAATTAGCCACTTGTCAATGTGGTTCTCGCCTCTTGATTGGACAGGCCAACTCAGGTGTTGTTTGGGGTTGTCCTGGTTGGAGCTATTCGCGGTTATATTTAAGAACCCCCAGGCCTACGCTCGCTTTAGCCTCATGCCTTCATCTGAAATTTCAGTGATTGCTGAGGTACAAACAGCCGTGTGTTCAGAAGCCAGGCCTGTGGGAGATCCTTAAGGGCGCAAAAAAAAGTCATGGGCACCTCCCCGAAGCATTCACCTGCTCCAGCCCATGTACCATCAGAACTGCAGTTTGAGCAGAAAGGCAAATCGCCCCAAAGTTTGCCCATTTCGAGCCAGCCAAGATATTCAGTGGCCCTGTGGACGTACCTGAATCTCGCCCAAGTTTCACTCATTTTGAGACTCAATACTTTTAGTTACCTAAATGTAACCTGTTTCTGTGTGTCTCGCACTTTTAAAATAAACACACTGCTGTGTACTTAACTGGGTTCGTTATCTGTCTCACTCTTTGGACCCACAGCATTTCACTCCCAGCAACCGACTGGTGTCGACAGTTCGGCAGCCTCTCCGTCGTGTTTGCATATCACAGTAGTGTGGGGTTGTTTCAAAGCATCTAGTGCTTAAATCAGCCTGTAAACAAATTCTCGTCCTCCACTCCCCATCGAATCGGTCAGGTGGACTGAACAGTGGCAAATGGAATTTAATCCAGACAAGTGTGAGGCAATGTATTTGGGGAGGGCTAACCAGGAAAGGGAATACACATTAAATGGTAGGACATTGAGAAGTGTAGAGGAACAAAGGGACCTGGGAGTGCATGTCCCACAGATCCCTGAAGCTGGCAAGCTAGGTGGTTAAGAAGGCATACGGAATGCTTGCCTTTATTAGCCAAGGCATAGAGTATAAGAGCAGGGAGGTTATGCTTGAACTGTATAAAACACTGGTTAGGCCACAGCTGGAGTACTGCGTGCAGTTCTGGTCACCGCATTACAGGAAGGATGTGATTGCATTGAAGAGGGTACAGAGGAGATTTATGAGGATGTTGCTGGGAGTGGAGAATCTTGGCTATGAGGACAGATTGGATAGGCTGTTTTTTTTCCCTTGGAACAGAGGAGGCTGAGGGGAGACCTCATTGAGTTGTACAAAATTGAGGGGCCTGGATAGAGTGGATAGGAAGGGCCTATTTCCCTTAGCAGACGGGTCAACAACCAGGGGGCATAAATTTAAATTGATTGGTAGAAGGTTTAGAGGGGATTCGATGGGAAATTTCTTCACTGCCTGAAAGGGTGGTAGAGGCAGAAACCCTCACCACATTTAAAAAGTACTTGGATGTTCGCTTGAAGTGCCATAACCTGCAGGGCTACGGATCTAGAGCTGGAAAGTGGGATTAGGCTGGATAGCCTCTTGTTGGCCGGCACGGACACAATGGCCCTAAATAGCATCATCGGGATGTGGGACGCAGGGAGTATATGTGGAAATCTCATCAGCATTTATATATTGAGAGATCCCAGTCTCTTAAACTTCAAATGTTATCACTAAGCAAGCACACGAGTGTTGGAAGTAATCTGCCAGCCTGTGTGAGCAAGGCCCTCGACTGAAACGATCATTACTTGGAACATCTTTGCCATAATTGAAATATTCGGGTTATACTTGGAAAGGGGTTTAATGATTCTCCGAGTGCTGGTTGTGTTTACAAGAAAAATATTGTTGTGGTGAGAGTGTCAGGTGGCTCAGTGGGTCAGAAGGTTGTGGGTTCAAGTCCAGAGGCTTAAAACATAAATCTAAGCTGACACTCTAGTGCAGTGCAGTACTGAGGGAGTGCTGCACTGTCAGAGGTGCAGTCTTTCGGATGAGACGTTAAACCAAAGCCCCGTCTGCTCTCAGGTGGATATGAAAGATCCCATGGCACTATTTTGAAGAAGAGCGGTGGAGTTATCCCAATGTCCTGGCCAATACTATATTTATCCCTCAATCAACATAACAAAAAAAAACATTATTTGGTCATTATCACATTGCTGTTTCTGGGAGCTTGCTGTGTGCAAATTGGCTGCCGCGTTTCTCACATTACAACAGTGACTACACTCCAAAAGTACTTCATTGGCTATAAAGCGCTTTGAGACGTCCAGTGCTCGTGAAAGGTGACATATAAATGTAAGGCTTTTTTTTAAATCTATGAGCTCACCATGATTTAATTGTCACTGGGTCAAAATCCTGGAATTTTCTAACCCCATTGTAGGAGCGTTATCACCACAACCACAACAGCAGTTCAGAAAGATGCTCTCCCTTAGGGAGACATTTTGAGATAGTATCCTGAATTGAAGAAAATATATATTCTGTCCATTGAGAAATAACAGTACATCTTAAATGGAAAGACAAGGTAAGGCAACAGTACCTATGGAATAGCAGAGCAATAGATGTTGTTTTCTTATCCATATATACAGTAGGAGTCTGTTCTGGTCTTAGTAATGTCACCATCATCATCATAGGCAGTCCCTCGGAATCGAGGAAGACTTGCTTCCACTCTTAAAATGAGTCCAATAAGAGAGGCACAGTCCCCGTCACAGGTGGGACAGACAGTGATTGAGAGAAAGGGTGGGCAGGGAGTCTGGTTTGCCGCACGCTCCTTCTGCCTGCGCTTGTTTTCTGCATGCTCTCGGCGATGAGACTCGAGGTGCTCAGCGCCCTCCCGGATGCTCTTCCTCCACTTAGGGCGGTCTTGAGCCAGGGACTGCCAGGTGTCGGTGGGGATGTTGCACTTTTTCAGGGAGGCTTTGAGGGTGTCCTTGTAAAGTTTTCTCTGCCCACCTTTGGCTCGATCAGCTCCGCTGGGCTGGCCACATCGTTGGCATGCCAGACACAAGACGCCCAAAGCAAACGCTCTATTCGGAACTCCTTCGCAGCAATGTCACCACAATGCCAGAGAGCAGCGAGTAAGCCCGAAGCAAAGATTCACTGTGAGCTGCTCTCTCATGCCTTCAATCAGCCTGCTTTCGAATGGCATTGTCCAAGGTTAAGCCTTTTTTTTATTACCTTCCATCCTGTCCCTGGGGCTGACCTGAGAAGGGAAAGAAGAGAAATGTTTTACTGATTTCAGATTTAGAAACAGCTCTGCTGTGGGCCCGGCAGGTTTGTCACAGCGAGTGATCATCACATTGGGATCAGCTAGGTCGCACATTTGACCTCCCTGGGTTGATGTGGCGAGCGCCTCGGCTGCAACGCTGCTGTTGGACTCCAGGGTCAAGGAAGGATGGCCACGATTCCCACTCTCCTGATCGTTCAGTAAATCCTGACGGGAGAGAGAGAAACAGTGAGTGAGTCAATGCAATTAGGAGGGAGAAAAAAGCTGGTAGATCATTGAAAAAGTTGAGGACAACGTGGAAATTTGTTTTGTATTGTCTCAAAAGGCCAGGCATTTCTGGATTTGCATTTGCAATACATTTTTAACTGAGGAATTCCAGTGCTCAGGGCGAGGGGGCAAATTGAGGCGAGCTGCAAGTGTAAGGGAGCAGACTGAGAGACTTGAACTGCTTTCCCCTCTTGGGAATCAGCGATGGTGGGAGTGGGGGATATCTGCTCACTCTTCACTGGGGAGGTGGTGACATCCTGAGCTCGGCATTCCCAGGAAGCAAACCGTGCAATTGGAGAGGACGACAGAGCAAAGTAGCATTGCTGGTGGCCGGAGTCACTCCTGCACCTTTCCAGGCAGTCCACAGTCGCTTGGTATTTAACTGCGTGAGGAGCTGGTTACCTGCCCTGACCTGTAACTGAGGTATGATGTGAAGCATGGGGGAATGTTCCTTTTTTTTTAAAGTGCAAAATGAGTGTGGCGGGGTGGGGGGGGAAGGGTATGTTTTCTGTTTTTGAGAATGTTATTTTTAAAAAAACAATCATTTTTAAAAACTGCACATATTGCCAAATAAGGAATGGCTCCAGTTGTGTGTCTCAATAGTTTTGTACCTGTGGAAGGCACTGCATCATTCATGAGCCCCAGTGTTGGCCCAAGATGAGCAGAAGGAGCTATGTCCTGATCAAGGCCATGTTAGGTGCTCCAGGAACTTGAGCGCATATAGCCAGGCTGACACTCCCAGTGCTGTGCTGAGGGAGTGCCGCACTGTCGGAGGGTGCCGTCTTTCGGATGACATGTCTGCTCTCTCAGGTGGACATAAAAGAACCCGTGGCACTATTTCGAAGAGGAGCAGGGGAGTTTATCCCCGGTGTCCTGGCCAATATTTATCGCTCAATCAACATGACAAAAACAGATGATCTGGTCATTATCACATTGCTGTTTGTGGGAGCTTGCTGTGAGCAAGTTGGCTGCCACGTTTCCCACATTATAAGTGACTACACTCAAAGTACTTCATTGGCTGTAAAACGCTTTGAGACGTCTGGTGGTCGTGAAAGGCGCTATATCAATACAAGTCTTTTATGTTTGAAAGACTTTGTGCAATAGCAATGGTGTGGGAACACAATCAGAATTAGGAAGAAATAATTCACTAAACAGCCAGAAAACCCTCTCCAAAGCACCTGGAAAGTGTACCAAAGTCCACCACAGGTTAAAATAACCCAGAAATCATCACTGGGTTGATTCCTGAGATGAAAGGGTTGTCTTATGAGGAACGGTTGAGTCGGTTCGGCCTATACTCAGCGGAGTTTAGAACATATAAGATTCTGAGGGAGATTGACAGGGTAGATGCTGAGAGGATGTTTTCCCTTTGTGGAGGTATTTAGAACTAGGGGGCATAGTTTCAGAATAAGGGGGTCGCCCATTTAAGACAGAGATGAGGAGGAATTTCTTCTCTGAGGGTCGTGAATCTTTGGAATTCTCTACCCCAGAGAGCTGTGGAGGCTGGGTCATTGAATATATTCAAGGCGGAGATAGATACTTGAACTTTGGGGAGTCAAGGGTTATGGGGAGCGGGCGGGGAAGTGGAGTTGAGGCCAAGACCAGATCAGCCATGATCTCATTGAATGGCGGAGCAGGCTCGAGGGGCCAAATGGCCGACTCTTGCTCCTATTTCTTATGTTCTGATGTCACAGCATACTGCATTGGATTATCGAAAGCCCATTAAATTAAAGCCATTCTCCCATAGCAATGCTCCCAGATAGCCTTGGGTTCATAGCATAATTAGCTTCTCACGGGTCATGTGCCGAAGGGAATCAAGGGTTATGGGGATAGTGTAGGAAAGTGGAGTTGAGGTAGAGTACCAGCCATGATGGTGAATGGTGGAGCAGGCTCGAGGGGCTGAATGGCCTACTCCTGCTCCTAATTCTTATGTTCTTTAAGGGCATTTCTCTAAATAGATAAGCAGAGGTCATTGCAACCAATTTACGGTGTTGAGGGCACTTTAGTTGTTTGTAGATTTCACGCACCAAGTTGCGTTTGGAGTGCGACTGATGCAAGACTTGCTGTTGAACCTCCCGTGATATTGCTCATGGTGAGTTGGAGATTATTGTGCTGTTGAAGTAAATATTTTGAGGTGTTCCTGGATAGTGATTGCCTTGCCAATTAAGTAGAAAAACAATCCCACAATTTTGTAAATGAATCTCTCCATGTAATACGGGGGAGCTCTTTACCACCCAGAGTTGACCAAAAGTTATTTACAATGGCCTCAAGCCAGAAAACTAGCCCAAATCGAATGGGCTTGCTCCACCAAGGTGAAGTATTCCCAGCGAATTAAACTGGTTTTGGTCATGATTGGTCCGTGCCCATTCTCGGCTGTGAATGAGTGGTACACAGGCTGCACCCGCCGCAGGAGGCCAGCCCAAGGACCACCCAAAATTGGTCCTTGGGCCTCCACCTAATAAATCGCACCCCCAGGGGAAGCTTACCGCTCTAGTTTCAGGCCACTTGCCTCGCCAGCAATGGCCTTAAGTTTAAATCCTGGGAGGGGAACGCGGGAGGGGCGGAGAGTAGTCGAGTGCGGAACAAAGGGCTGCAATAGTGCTGAGGAGCTGGGAGTGGCAATGCTGCTCTTCCCGGCTCCACATTAAGGGAAGAATTTTTTTTTTTTAAACGTAACTTATAGGTGCGGCCTCCCGTGGTCCCTTTAAGAGCTGCCGGTTAGGCCGCAGGTGGACAATTTAATCCTGAGCACAGGCAGCCTGATAGCTGCACCGCACAACACTGTACTCTACTTTCGCACAAATTGGCACACTCACTCAAAATACAGCCTAAATAAGTCAAGCTGTCACGGTTGAAAGCACCTTTCTGTGCTTGGAGCTCAAGCAATCTGTCAGAACAATGTACTGGGAGTTCCACATTACTCATGGCCTTAGATATATATATATAGGCTGCGAATACTGCATCTAGCGAGAGTAAATATTGGGTTTTTCTACACAGTCATCCCTCATCTTGAACATGAATAACTTCAACAAAAAAAAGTTAGATCAGTCGTTCTTGAAAATTGGCACAATTATTTGATTAGTTAGGAGGCATAATCAATGCACCGTGTTCCATTGATTGTTATTCCTTTGTATTGGATGAAGGCAGATTTCAGATTTTCAAACTGAGCACTGCAAGATCAGACTGAAGTCTAAATGGGGAGTATGAACATAAGAAATAGGAGCAGGCATTGGCCATTCGGCCCGCCATTCAATAAGATCATGGCTGATCTTTGACTTCAATTCCACTTTCCCGCCCGATCCCCATATCCCATGATTCTCCTCGAGTCCAAAAATCTATCGATCTCTGCCTTGAATATTCCCAGCAACTCAGCATCCACAGCTCTCTGGGGTAGAGAGTTCCAAAAATTCACAACCCTCTGAATGAAGAAATCTCTCCTCATCTCAGTCCTAAATGGCCGAGCCCTTATTCTGAGACTGCCTTCGAGTGCTAGGCTGTGCAGCTAGGGGAAACGACTTCTCAACATCTTCCCATCTCAATCTTGAATATACTCAATGACAAACATAGAAACATAGAAAATAGGTGCAGGAGCAGGCCATTCAGCCCTTCTAGCCTGCACCGCCATTCAATGAGTTCATGGCTGAACATGAAACTTCAGTACCCCCTTCCTGCTTTCTCGCCATACCCCTTGATCCCCCGAGTAGTAAGGACTTCATCTAACTCCCTTTTGAATATATTTAGTGAATTGGCCTCAACTACTTTCTGTGGTAGAGAATTCCACAGGTTCACCACTCTCTGGGTGAAGAAGTTTCTCCTCATCTCGGTCCTAAATGGCTTACCCCTTATCCTTAGACTGTGACCCCTGGTTCTGGACTTCCCCAACATTGGGAACATTCTTCCTGCATCCAACCTGTCCAAACCCGTCAGAATTTTAAACGTTTCTATGAGGTCCCCTCTCACTCTTCTGAACTCCAGTGAATACAAGCCCAGTTGATCCAGTCTTTCTTGATAGGTCAGTCCCACCATCCCGGGAATCAGTCTGGTGAATCTTCGCTGCACTCCCTCAATAGCAAGAACGTCCTTCCTCAAGTTAGGAGACCAAAACTGTACACAATATTCCAGGTGTGGCCTCACCAAGGCCCTGTACAACTGTAGCAACACCTCCCTGCCCCTGTACTCAAATCCCCTCGCTATGAAGGCCAACATGCCATTTGCTTTCTTAACTGCCTGCTGTACCTGCATGCCAACCTTCAATGACTGACGTACCATGACACCCAGGTCTCGCTGCACCTTCTCCCTTCCTAATCTGTCACCATTCAGATAATAGTCTGTCTCTCTGTTTTTACCACCAAAGTGGATAACCTCACATTTATCCACATTATACTTCATCTGCCACGCATTTGCCCACTCACCTAACCTATCCCAGTCACTCTGCAGCCTCATAGCATCCTCCTCGCAACTCACACTGCCACCCAACTTAGTGTCATCCGCAAATTTGGAGATACTACATTTAATCCCCTCGTCTAAATCATTAATGTACAATGTAAACAGCTGGGGCCCCAGCACAGAACCTTGCGGTACCCCACTAGTCACTGCCTGCCATTCTGAAAAGTACCCATTTACTCCTACTCTTTGCTTCCTGTCTGACAACCAGTTCTCAGTCCACGTCAGCACACTACCCCCAATCCCATGTGCTTTAACTTTGCACATTAATCTCCTGTGTGGGACCTTGTCGAAAGCCTTCTAAAAGTCCAAATATACCACATCAACTGGTTCTCCTTTGTCCACTTTACTGGAAACATCCTCAAAAAATTCCAGAAGATTTGTCAAGCATGATCTCCCTTTCACAAGTCCATGCTGACTTGGACCTATCATGTCACCATTTTCCAAATGCGCTGCTGTGGCTCAGTGGGCAGCACTCTCTCGGCTCTGAGTCAGAAGGTTGTGGGTTCAAGTCCCACTCCAGGAACTTGAGCACACAAATCTAGGCTGACACTCCCAGTGCAGTGCTGAGGGAGTGCTGCAGTATCAGAGGTGTGCTGTCTTTCGGATGAAACGTTAAACCGAGGCTCCGTCTGCCCTCTCAGGTGGATGTAAAAGATCCCATGGCATTATTTCGAAGAGGAGCAGGGGAGTTATCCCCAGTGTCCTGGCCAATATTTATCCCTCCATCAACATAACCAAAAAAAATAGATTATCTGGTCATTATCACAGTGCTGTTTGTGGGAGCTTGCTGTGCGCAAGTTGGCTGCTGTGTTTCCCACATTGAAGCAGTGACTACACTCCGAAAGTACTTCATTAGCTGTAGAGCACTTTGAGATGTCCACTGATCGTGAAAGGCGCTATATAAATTTTTACCCTATCAAACCCCTTAAGAATTTTATATGTTTCAATGAGGTCACCTCTCATTCTTCTAAATGCTGGAAATATAGGCCTAGTCTACTCAGTCAAGCAGATAACACAGAGTAGGAATGCCATAAATCATTTGACCAGTAAAAATTGATTAGTGGGGCTAAATGTTCAACGGGATATTGCAGTGAATAGTAGCGAAGCTAGCGATAGACCAGCGACACGTAACCAGCAATTCCACTTCACACTTTGGTGTTAACATCCAACAAGACTTTGTCATTTTTGTTGCTTTATTCGAATTGTTCGATTTTAATAAAAATAATACTGTTTCTAGTGGAGGGTTATGGTGAAATTCCTATTTGAAGAATAGACTTTTTGTGAGGTTTGATCTGCCAAGCTCATATCCAAACCACCCCCCGCCTCGGCCATTGTCAAGGCTGTACAGGGGTCACTAGATGGTGATCGGGAGCAGGAAAAACCTTCCTCTTTCAAGCCGAAGAGCAAAGGGCACAGCACCATGAGCATGTCACAGCTAATTCAGCACAGGCTGACACGGGAACACAACCTGGGACATAGAAACAGAGAAAATAGGTGCAGGAGTGGACCATTCAACCCTTCGAGCCTGTACTACCATTCAATATGATCATGGCTGATCATGTAACTTCAGGACAATATGATTCAGCTGTGCTCTCCACCATCAACAACAACAACAACTTGTATTTATATAGCGCCTTTAATGTAGTGAAACGTCCCAAGGTGCTTCACTGGAGTATTATGAGACAAAAAAATTTGACACTGAGCCACATAAGGAGAAATTAGGGCAGATGACCAAAAGCTTGGTCAAAGAGGTAGGTTTTAAGGAGCGTCTTGAAGGAGGAAAGAGAGGAGGAGAGGTTTAGACAGGGAGTTCCAGAGCTTGGGGCCCAGGCAACAGAAGGCATGGCCACCAATGGTTGAGCGATTATAATCAGGGATGCTCAAGAGGACAGAATTAGAGGAGTGCAGATATCTTGGAGGGGGTTGTGGGGCTGGAGGAGATTGCAGAGATAGGGAGGGGTGAGGCCATGGAGGGATTTGAAACAAGGATGAGAATTTTGAAATTGAGAAGTTGCTTAACCGGGAGCCAATGTCGGTCAGTGAGCACAGGGGTGATGGGTGAACATCTAGAGTAACGTGTATTGGACGCAAAGATCCTAGTACAGAGCTGCCAAATCATAGTCTCGTGCTCCACTTCTCGACAGACCCACCCAAGCAGATAAGTTTAATGTTGGAGTAGCACTGTGCCAGCTCCAGCCTAAGAGGTGAAGCCAACTCAGCGGCCCATGGCATGAAATAATACCATCGTAACCAGCAGTGTGACTATGACCTCTCTCTATCCTATGAGGGCTGGAAGACACAAACAGCTCATCTACTTTGCATGTGTGAGTGTGGTTGGGCGAAATCATCATCATCTTCCGTAAGCTAGTCACAAAGCAAATCAAACGTCAATATCCAAGTCGGATATCCAGGCCAAAGCTTCCGGTGTAACAGCGTGGATATCTTGTAGGCGGCCTGTGAATTCCCTCCAAGGACAGTACCCGATGATGTGCTCCAGGGTCTGATTAGGAGCTCCACAGTCACATGATGGGAATGCTTTAATCTTCCACCTATGGAGAAGGTGGCAGCATCAACCGTGACCGCTTCCGAGGCGGTCGATGGTTGTCCACTGTTTGTGAGGAAGGTTTGATTCTTCAGTTGTACTGTGGGGTCCTCTATAAGGAATCCATTCCATATATCGCAGTTCTTCCAAGCATTTCGTCATCAAGGCTGAGGGGAGATCGCTGAAGGGCTTCGGTGAAATGAGCTGCGGGTTTGGTACTTGGGTTCGTTCCAGAGCTTAGAATACCTTGTAGAAACATATAGGTGCTCGTGCACAAGCAAGGCAACCTGAGCTGCTGAGGATATCACAGGCAGCAGAACCTGATCTGGAGAGGCCTCTCCTCCACAACATGGAACAAGCATCAACAAGATACTCAGGATGGCCAATGCTAGTAATGGAAAGGTGATTCTGTTGCACATGCCTCTGTAAGGCATTTTTGGGCACAGGAGGAGGAACTATCTCAATCTAACCTACAGAATTACACACAAGTATTTTTTCCGTAGAATGCACAACAAAGAAACAGGCCATTCGGCCCAACAGATCCATGCCGGTGTTTATGCTCCACACGAGCCTCCTCCCACCCCTTTTCATCTCACCCCATCAAGATATCCTTCTATTCCTTTCTCCCTCATGTGTTTATCCAGCTTCCCCTTAAATGCATCTATGCTATTCGCCTCAACCGCTCCCTGTGGTAGCGAGTTCCACATTCTCCCTACTCTCTGGGTAAGGAAGTTTTTCCTGAATTCCCTATTGGATTTATTAATGACTGTCTTATATTTATGGCCCCGAGTTCTGGGCTCCCCCATAAGTCTCTACGTCTAGAAAGCAATACTTGCCTTTGTCGACCGTAGGATGTCCCACTGAAATACTTTTTGAAGTGTAGTTACTGTTGTAATGTAGCAGGCACTGGAGGTAAAAGTGGAACAATATTGCACTCCGCAGCATTGACAGCCTTTACCTGGAGAAGCACAAATTTATAATTCTGTTCACTGAGAGTTGATTAACATATTAGAGAAGGAAGTGTATTGTACTGACAGTCAGGTGCCTACTTAAAAGTATCTTACGCGTATAAAGAAAAGCATTCAAGATTAATTGCACCTTGCAACTAATATCTTACATGAGCTATATTTTCTTTGGTTGAAGATATCTTCGTACTGCACTGGAGTGTTGGTCTGGATTTTGGTGTTCTGGTCCCTCGAGTGGGACTTGAACCCACAACTTTCTGACTTAGAGGCGAGAGTGCTACCAACTGAGCTGAGATCCAGGAAACTGTGGCGTGAATGACTTATGCCACACCATAATTTGCTGGGACTTTTGCGCTGCTCCACAGACACCTTCAATAAACAAGCTGAAGAGCCAGTTTTCATCGCTCCTCTGAGCCCCCTTATTAAAAGCAATGGCGAGATTGAGTTTGCTGAATTAACGACACTGTGATTGCCACAGCCACTGTAGAATGGCACTGAAGGGCTCCGAATCAGTAAAGTATTCAATCACTCAACATGTTGCCTGAGGGCAGGACTTCATTGAAATCAGAAACTGCAATTAAGTAAGAAAAATAAGTGATTTTCCACCAACTGATATTATTTTTATATTAATACATACTGAGCTGGTGCGCAAAGCATGGATTTCAACCGGTAATTAAATATGGGTAGGGATTGCACACAGTTTGGGAAACAACCCTATTGCTATTAGAGTGAATTCAGGACCATGGAACCACTTGACAGATCGCTCTCCAGGTGTCAAGTGATGACGGATGGGTTGATTTACATGTATTGCATAGAATACAAACGGTCACACATTTTTAGAGATTAGATGATCCCCTTGGACCTTTACAATCCCCATTCTCCTTCCCCATGTGTTATGAATTTCGGATACCCTCCTACCCCTGATTAATCCTATGCATACCAGCCGTGGCTCAGTTCTCTTTACAGTAGATTTAATGGTAGTGTACTGGGATTTGTTTTTAATAAGAGGATTTTAGTGCTTTTACCAGCGGCTGATCTCTCTTGTCCATGTGACCATGTAAGCAGTCAAATTTCAAGATAATGGCTTGTGTTTTGCAAAAGAAGAATTGGATTCTGAAAAGGGATCAAAGCCCCTTTCTGTGGCTTATGCAAAATGTGAAACAAATGCTTCAACACCAACCACTAGATGTCAGTGTCATATAAAAGATTCCATTTAGTTCCAATATCCTTTCTCGATTACATTATGAGGCTTATGTTGTGTCTTATCCAGTGTAGTGCGTGTAATAAAGACCCATTTGGTTGCATTGCTCCTGCTGTATTGTCTGCATGCTCTTCATTTCTTTGCTTGTAATGCTGTCGAACTGTAAATTAACGACTTTATTTGGTAGTGTGAAGCCACAGTGTTGTTTTACCGATGCTGTTCCACTTATGTCAGCCGTGGCTCAGTGGGTAGCACTCTTGCCTCTGAGTCAGAAGATTGTGGGTTCAAGTCTCACTGCAGAGACTTGAGCATAAAAATCTAGGCTGACACTCCCAGTGCAGTGCTGAGGGAGCGCCGCACTGTCAGAGGGGCTGTCTTTCGGCTGAGATTTTAAACCGAGGCCCCGTCTGCTCTCTCAGGTGGATGTACAATATCCCACAGTACTATTTCGAAGAAGAGCAGGGGAGTTCTCCCTGGTGTCTTGGCCAATATTTATCTCTCAATCAACAGATTATCTGGTCATTATCACATTGCTATTTGTGGAAGCTTGGTGTATGCAAATTGGCTGTAGCATTCCTGCATTACAACAATGACGACACTTCAAAAAGTACTTCATTGGCTGTAAAGCACTTTGGGACATCATGAGGTGCAATATAAATGCAAGTCTATCTTTTCATTGCTTCACCCAATTTTTTAAAAAAGAATTGTGGAATAATGCTAAAATTAAGTTGATCTCTCACAGATTCCTTGTAGTTTCCTTGCTGTGCGTACAACATGAATCTGGCCAAAATCTATTGTAGTGTTGTGTTCATACGCTCTCTGTTTGTTGTTGCTCACAGGACGGGTATTAGGACCCTGCAGGAGCTATTCACAGTTGCTGTACTCATGCTGGTTCATGTTGGTTTGGGGACTCCATTTTTGGGTTGTATAAAAGCACAGTTAAATTAAGTTACTCTACACCTGGCTCAGTTTGTCAGTTATTTACGTGTACACAACACGCAGTACACTGGAAACTATGATGACATGTTCACAAGTACGCTAAGACTTTCTTTACAAGTTAATTGGAAATAAGGCAATTGCTGCCCCACTCCCTCCCAAGCAATGACCACACTCGATCAGCTCCACTGGACAGGCCACATTGTTCGCATGCCAGACACGAGACTCCCAAAGCAAGGGCTCTACTCGGAGCTCCCTCACGGCAAACGAGCCAAAGGTGGGCAGCGGAAACGCTACAAGGACACCCTCAAAGCCTCCCTGATAAAGTGCAACATCCCCACTGACACCTGGGAGTCCCTGGCCAAAGACCGCCCTAAGTGGAGGAAGTGTATCGGGGAGGGTGCTGAGCACCTCGAGTCTCAATGCCGAGAGCATGCAGAAATCAAGCGCAGACAGCGGAAAGAGCGTGCGGCAAACCTGTCCCACCCACCCCTTCCCTCAACGACTATCTGTCCCACCTGTGACAGAGTCTGTGGCTCTCCTATTGGACTGTTCAGACACCTAAGAACTCACTTCAGGAGTGGAAGCAAGTCTTCCTCGATTCCGAGGCACTGCCTATGATGATAATGATTATGATGAATGGCGGAACAGGCTCACGGGGCTGAATGGCCTCCTCCTATTCCATGTTCTGATCTCAAACCTCCAATATTCGACACCAACAACAATTTGCATTTCTAGAGCATCTTCAATGTAGTAAAATGTCCCAAGGCAATTCACAGGAGCGTTATCAAACATAATTTAACACCAAGCCACATAAAGAAAAAAAGACTTGCATTTATACAGTGATTTCACAACCTCTGGACGTCTCAAAGTGCTTTACAGTCAATGAAGTACCTTTGGACTGTTAGGTGATATTAGGACAGATGACCAAAAGCTTGGTCAAAGAGGTAGGTTTTAAAGGAGTGTCTTGAAGGAGGAGAGAGAGGTGGAGAGACGGAGAGATTTATGGAGGGAATTCCAGAGTTTAAGGCCTAGGCAGCAGAAGGCACAGCCACCAATGGTGGAGCGATGAAAATTGGGGATGTGAAAGGGGCCAGAATTAGAGTACACTCTCAAAGCCTCCCTGATAAAGTGCAACATCTCCACTGACACCGTGAGTCCCTGGCTAAAGACCTCCCTAAGTGGAGGAAGTGCATCCAGGGGGGCGCTGAGCACCTCGAGAGCATGCAGAAATCAAGCGCAGGCTGCGGAAAGAGCGTGCGGCAAACCAGGCTCCCCACCCACCCTCTCCCTCAACGATTATCTGTCTCACCTGTGACAGAGACTGTAATTCCCGTATTGGACTGTTCAGCCACCTAAGAACTCATGTTAAGAGTGGAAGCAAGTCTTCCTCGATTCCGAGGCACTGCCTATGATGATGATGAGAGGCTTGTAGGGCCGGAGAGGGTTACAGAGATAGAGAGGGGTGAGGCACTGAAGGGATTTGAAAACCAGGATGAGAATTTTAAAATTGAGGCGGTTCCAGACCGGCAGCCAATGTAGGTCAGTGAGCACAGGGCTCTTTCCAGTTTTTCTATAATGCATCAGTTTGTGTATCAGCATTGCTGAATGTTATTCCAGCATCAGTAAATGGCAGTGCTTCAACCTAAGTATGAGAATTTATAGATTATTACCTCAATGTTTAACTTAAACCAAATTTGAGCAGTCGGTCAGATTGGAGGTTGTAAGCTTTTTAGTTTATTGATGCTGAATGTCAAATAGCTTTCGGCTGTAGTTACTAACCTTTCCCAATATAGGTTCCTTTATTAGAGTCCAAGTAATATAAACACAAGGGCAAGACACAGTGTCAGTCGTGCGGAATGAAAAGGAGACGCAAGCAAGCATTGGGGTTTAAAAAATAAACGGGAAATAAACCTTCAAAGTAGGAGATATTATTGCGATCTCCACTAATCCTTCTTCACATAACTGGAAAACCTAGAATTACATAGGATATACAGCGCAGAAACAGACCATTCGGCCCAACCAGTCCATGCCGGCGTTTATGCTCCACTAGAGCCTCCTCCTGTCTTTCCTCATCTAAATCTATCAGCATAACCCTCTATTCCCTTCTCCCTCATAAGCATGTCTAGCCTCCCCTTAAATGCATCGATATTATTCGCTTCAACCACTCCCTGTGACAGCGAGTTCCACATTCTCACCACTCTCTGGGTAAAGAGGTTTCTTCTGAATTCCCTATTGGATTTCTTGGTGTCTATCTTATATTGATGGCTTCTTGTTCTGCTCTTTCCCACAAGTGAAAACATTCTCTCTGTATCCACTCTATCAAAACCGTTCATAATTTTAAAGACCTCTATTAGGTCCCAAAATTGGAAATGGTTTGAACAATGGTTGGAAGTTTCATAGTGAGAACGGGAATGCATTTATTTGTCCACATTATTAGAGTGAAGCACTAGGTAATTAAAATAATTTCAACGTTGAGGTAGGAGAAAGACTTCTATGGAATCATCATAGGCAGTCCCTCAGAATCGAGGAAGACTTGCTTCCACTCTTAGCATGAGTTCTTAGGTGGCTGAACCGTCCAATACGAGAACCACAGTCTCTGTCACAGGTGGGACAGATAGTCGTTGAGGGAAAGGGTGGGTGGGGAGCCTGGTTTGCCGCACGCTCCTTCCGCTGCCTGCACTTGATTTCTGCATGCTCTCGGCGACGATACTCGAGGAGCTTAGCGCCCTATACAGTATAAATGTTGAAAGACACAGCAATCCTGAACAAATGTGGTTTAATAAAGCCACAAGGCTTTCCCGTGTGGGAAACCCATTGATCAGCGGGTAGCTGCATTCATTGATCAGAGCAAGACAGGTAGATTTGGTGAACTGGTCCAATTACCACAAAGACCAGAATCGTTTGGAAAACCAGTCGATTCTCTGGGAGAAAGGCTACCGACGGAGCATGTCAAATAAAAAGAAAGACTTGGATTTATATAGCGCCTTTCACGACCACCGGACGTCCCAAAGCTCTCTACAACCAATGACGTATAGTCACTGTTTTAATGTCGGAAATGCAGAAGACAATTAGTGCATAGCAAGTTCCAACACACAGCAATGTGATAATGACCAGATAATCTGTTTTTGTTATGTTGATTGAGGGACAAATATCGGCCCCAGGACACCGGGGAGAACTCCACTGCTCTTCTTCGAAATAGTGCCTGTGGGATCTTTTACATCCACCTGAGAGAGCAGACGGGGCCTCGGTTTAACGTCTCATCTGAAAGATGGCACCTCCGACAGTGCGGCACTCCCTCAGCACTGCACTGGGAATGTCAGCCTAGATTTATGTGCTCAAGTCCCTGGAGTGGGACTTGAACCACAATCTTCTGACCCAGAGGTGACAGTGTGTTACCCCACCCCCTCCCCACACGAGCAAATGTGGCAAAGTTCCCCAGGATATTGTACAGGGGGAACTCAAGTACACACTGTGCAACTAGTCACATGCAGTTTCTACGGGGAAATGCAAGTCAAACAAATGAGAGAGATTGGGTGCGACCAATACCCGTGAATGAAACCGTCATACCATTGGGTAGAAGAGTATAAATTGATTATGTTCTGCAATCTCACTCAGACATGATCAGCAAACTAAAGGAGGCAAAGATAAAAGTGCCAGAATATTCCAGAACAAACAGGCCGATAGAAAGAATGTGTTCCCAGCAACACATACAAGGACACCGACTCGAAGTGACTATTTATAGTGGTGCTAAAAGGTGCCCAACAGCCTGCTGTTAAAAAGGAAGATTAATGTAAATATGGAAATCCGAAATAGAAACAGAAGATGATGGAATTACAAAGCCAACCGAGCAGACACTCCTAGATGTTGAGTATTTCCACTGTGTTCTGTTTGCTGGGTAGATCTGGGTGTTGGCAAAAAATGTCATTGAACATTTCCTGCGTATAACTCTTTTCAAAGTGACATGGGATATTTGAGCACGGAATACAATGATCTATTTCAAGGACTGAGTTATTTGCCGGGGAATACTAGATCGTGATAAAGATTGAGTCATCTATCCATGTGGAATGGTGACATTTGCATTGCAGGAAAAAGTTTAAAAACAGAGCACGATAGATTGGAAGAGAGCCAAGAAAGCAGCTGAAGCAGTGAAATAGATGAACTCATTAATAATTGGCAAAGGGGATGGGAATTCCACATTCGCTTGGACTCCAAGGGGCCTGAGTAAGACTATTAAAAGAAAGCAGTTTAAGCTTCTAAATTATGACACGGTTATTAAAGCATAACACTTCGGCACGTTTGCTGCCTTCTCTGGTCTCTGGCAAACGGAACTGAATGGCATTGAATGGCGGTGCAGGCTCGAAGGGCCGAATGGCCTACTCCTGCACCTATTTTCTATGTTTCTATGAAGCAGTTTCCAAGTTGCGCACTTCAATATTTCTCATCGGAGGTCCAAAATCTTTCAGCTTCTGCTCCACAAGAAAGAAAGGAAGAAGGACTTGCATTTCTGTAGTGCCTTTCAGGACTTCCCAAAGCGCTGGAACAGAAGAATTAGGAGTCGGCCATTCGGCCCCTCGAGCCTGCTACGCCATTCAATAAGATCATGGCTGATCATCGACCTCAACTCCCCTTTCCTGCACTGTCCCCATATCCAATGCAAGTTTGTCCTTTACCAGTTGTGGGGGAGACTATATCTGTCTTCCATCCAAATCGCTGCTGATGTCGACCTTTGCCCTTTATATGAGGTGCCCTCTCTGCCTTCACTAGTTTATACCGATGATTTCTGGTGCTGTTTGCCTATCTTATTTTCAAGTGACAATCTGGATTTATTTTATCTGAGCATTTAATTCTTTTTCAACATGGTTTCCTTCTCCTTTAACTGTGTTCCCTAGATTGCAGAGACTGACATTGACGTTTCCCCTCATAGAGGTGCTTAAAATCATAACGGGTTTAGATCAAGTAAATGAAGAGAGACTGTTTCCAGTGGCTGAAGGGTCGATAACCAGAGGGCTCAGATTGAAGGCGATTGGCAAAAGAACCAAGGGTGACATGAGGAAAAATGTTTTACGCAGCGAGCGGTGAGCATTTGGAATGCTCGACCTGATAGGTTCAAAAGCAGCCTTCAAAAGGCAATTGGATAAATACTTGAAAGAGAAAAAAATTGCAGGGATATGGGGAAAGAGCGGGGGGAGTGGGACTGACTGGATCGCTCTTCGAAAGAGCCGGCGCAGACTCGATGGGCCGAATGACCTCCTTCTGTGCCGTGCTGTTCTACGATTCTCTGATTTACAGACAATGAAGTCTTTTTGAAGTGTAGTCACTGTTGTAGGAAATGTCACAAAGACATCACAGCACTAGCCATGAGATTTGTGAGCACACTGATGGGGTCAACACATCAGGGATAGCATAACAGAGCAGGGCTTGTCAAACAAATGACACATTACTTCAGAGTGTACTTAATGTTACGTGGCAGGCATCAGAAGCCAGAGTTGTTCTCCTTGGAGCAGAGAAGGTTAAGGGGAGATTTAATGCAGGTGTTATGAGAAGTTAGATAGGAAGAAACTATTTCCAGTGATGGGAGGGTCGGTAACCAGAGGACACAGAGTATAAATAATTAACAATTAATAATTAGTGGGGGAGGGGATGAGGAGAATTTGTTTTTTACTCGGCGGGTTGTTACGATCTGGAACCCACGGCCTGAAAGGGCGGTGGAAGAAGATTCAATCGTAACTTTCAAAAGAGAATTGGATATAGACTTGAAAAGAAAACATTGCAGGCTGTGGGGAAAGAGCAGGGGGGAGTGGGACTGAATGGATCGCTGTCTCAGAGAGCCAGCACAGGCACAATGGGGCGAGTGACCTCCTTCTGTGCTGTAATGAGTGTATCAAATGTATTGGTGAGGCCACACCTGGAATACTGCGTACAGTTTTGGTTTCCATATTTACGAATTGATATACTTGCTTTGGAGGCAGTTCAGAGAAGGTTCACTAGGTTGGTCCCAGGGATGAAGGGATTGACTTATGAGGAAAGATTGAGTAGGTTGGGCCTCTACTCATTGGAATTCAGAAGAATGAGAGGTGATCTTATCGAAACGTATAAGATTATGAGGGGGCTTGATAAGGTGGATGCTGAGAGGATGTTTCACTGATGGGGGAAACTAGAACTAGAGGGCATGATCTTAGAATAAGGGGCCGCCCATTTAAAACTGAGATGAGGAGAAATTTCTTCTCTGAGGGCTGTGGATCTGTGGAATTTGCTGCCTCAGAGAGCTGTGGAAGCTGGGACATTGAATAAATTTAAGACAGAAATAGACGGTTTCTTGAACGATAAGGGAATAAGGGGTTATGGGGAACGGGCAGGGAGGTGGACCTGAGTCTATGATGGGATCAGTCATGGTCTTATTGAATGGCAGAGCAGACTTGAGGAGTCATATGGCCGACTCGTGCTCCTATTTCTTATGTTCTTATATTTCAAATCACTTGGCTGAAATTTGTTGGTAACTGTAATGACTTCTTTCTTAGGCAGTCCCTCGAATCGAGGATGACTTATTTCCACGCCAAAAAGGGATGAGTTAACAGGTGTTTCAATGAAAGACCTAATATTCCAGGTCCCGAGATGCATATTGAAGGGTGGAAGATGCCTATGCGTGGATTTTTTTAACGTGGGGTGGCCGTTGCACCCCAGCCACCACACGGACTTGACGGAGCTAGGTCTTGGTCCAGTGGCAAGGATTAACCAGGACGACTGGAGACCTGCTCTGCTGCATGGACCTAGTGCACGCACATATCGCAGTGTGGGCTGGACCCGTGCTGCCCCTGGGCCCTCGCCTCTCCTGGGCCCTGATCACGTTGCTCCACGATCACTCGCCGTTCCTGCTGTACCTGCCCGCGCTCCAATTGCCAACCTGGGTTACCGTGACATCCAATCCAGTTGCCCTCTTCACTGCCATCGCCCTCCTGCACCAGCCCGCGTTGCTCCCTGGAGTGGCACGCTCATTTTATGGCCCCTACCTGCCGCAGATGACTAATGTATGCACCTATGAGTATGCTCACAGGCTTGAGGAGCTGTTGCACTGCGAGTGGCTTAGCCAGTCACGTGATGTTCACGAGACTCAATAAAACCCCAGCCAGTTGGGTCTAGGTCTTCCACGATGAGGCGTGCATTTGTGAGTCTGGTGGATAAACTGGTAATGGTCAGATTAATTCTTAAACCTTTGCTAATAAACCAGCTAGTTCTTTACAGCAACTGTGTCGCTGTGAATTCTTAATCAAATACACGACAGTAACGTCGCTAATGAAGATCTTAAATCTGATAATAGGAAAGTCTTAACGATTCAGCATGTGGCATATTAAAAAGAGGTGGAGTGACTCTTGCCTATGCTCAATTGGCCAGGTAACTTCATATCATGGAAAGAACATCAGCTCTTCGAAAATGGTGCTAAAAGTTTACCGAATGGATCTGGAATCATGAAGGGAGTCAAGGGTTATGGAAACGGGCAGGGAAGTGGAGTTGAGGCCAAGATCAGATCAGCCATGGTCTTATTGAATGGCAGAGCAGGCTCGAGGGGCCGTATGGTCGACTCGTGCTCCTGTTTCTTATGTTCTTATGTTCAACAAAGTGTGTTCAGTCAGACAGCCAGTGAGTGATAGCACCTAGACCTGTACAAGCTGAACATCGAGACATTAACCAGAGCGGAGACAGATAGGGTAAAGCCTTTGCCAGCCTCAAAGAATCAATAATGGAGGGAAAACCAAATGTAAAACTATGATTACTCTCCAGATGTTCACAGGCACATCAACTATAAAAAGGAGTTAACAGCGACAAATGGAAGAGTGTAACAGTAAAATGCTCGCAAAGAAATGCCGCAAAATATTCACCAGGGACGTACAGCCTTGGAGAAGTTCTTCTTAAAAACTGGCACAAGGGGTCGTGTATTGGCCCAGAATAAACCTGACTGTTCCTCGTGTGCTAATGAATCGCTCATCATGCTTTAAATATAGATTAAACCAACAAGCAAAGACACTGAAACCTCACCCAGCATCACATCATCTCTATCAGAGAGTCAGGACCAATTTGTTCATGTTGCAGGAGGAGGAGACATTGATAGTTATTAACGACTGCTCAACTTCCCCAGAGTTAGTCACAGTATGCAACATCACAAGGAAATCAATTGGAAATAACGTAACAGCTATTTTTTCCAGACTTGGAATATTTATTGAATGCTTTGGTGATAATGGGCCACAGTTCGCTCAACTTCCAAGTCCACATAACCTACAGTCCCATTTTCTTGAAGTCGATGAACACTGTAAACAAACCGATGAAGTAATCACAGAATGATACAGCACAGAAGGAGGCCATTCAACCCATCGTGCCTGTGCCGGCTCTCTGAAAGAATGATCCAATAAGTCATAACCCTGCATATTTTTCCTTTCAGCCGTGGTTCAGTGGGCAGCACCCTCACCTCTGAGTCAGAAGGTTGTGGGTTCAAGTCCCACTCAAGAGACTTGAGCGCAAAAATCTAGGCTGACACTCCCAGTGCAGTGCTGAGGGAGCGCCGCACTGTCTGAGGTGCAGTCTTTCGGACGAGACGTTAAACCGAGGCCCCATCTGCCCCCTCAGGTGGATGTAAAAGATTCCATAGTACTATTTCGAGGAACAGTAAAGTTCTCCCCGCTGTCCTGGCCAATATTTATACCTCAATCAACATCACCAAAAACAGACTATCTGGTCATTTATCACATTGCTGTTTGTGAGAGCTTGCTGTGCGTAAAATGTCTGCCGTGTTTCCCACATTACAACAGTGACTACGCTCCAAAAGTACTTCATTGGCTGTAAAGTGCGTCAGAAGAATGAGAGGTGATCTTATCGAAACATAGAAGACAATGAGGGGGCTCGGCAAGGTGGATGCAGAGAGGATATTCTCACTCATAGGGGAAACTAAAACTAGGGGACATAGTCTCAGAATATGCCGTCCATTTAAAACTGAGATGAGGAGAAATTTCTTCTCTTAGAGGGTTGTAAATCTGTGGAATTCTCTGTCCCAGAGAGCTGTGGAGGGTGGGTCATTGAATATATTTAAGGTGGAGATAGACAGATCTTTCAACGATAAGGGAGTCAAGGGTTATGGGGAGCGGGCAGGGAAGTTGAGCTGAGTCCATGATCAGAACAGCCGTGATCTTATTGAATGGCGGAGCAGGCTCGAGGGGCTGAATGGCCGTCTCCTGCTCCTATTTCTTATGTTCTTATGGGACGTCTGGAGGTTGTGAAAGGTGCTGTCGAAATGCAAGTCTTTTAGAGTTTTTCTTTTGTTGAATGTATATCCACTTCGCTGTTGAAAGTTACCATTGAATCTGCTTCCACCGCCCAGTCAAGCAGTGCATTCTAGAGGCTGGAGATAATGCCGACCTGAGTCTCCTAGTGCACTGAAGTACCCCATTAGTGAGCAGGCTAGCTGCTCGTGACAGACTAAGAACCCACCTCCCTGAAGAGGAAGAATTACTTGAGGCTGACAATTGAGAAATGGTAAAGCTCTACTCGAAGTTCCGACACGGCAAGCGAGCCCCAGGTGGGCAGAGGAAACGTTTCAAGGACACCCTTAAGGCCTCCTTGAAAAAGTGCAACATCCCCACCGACACCTGGGAATCCCTGGCCCAAGACCGCTCAAAGCGGAGAAGCATGCAGGAAAGCGCCGAACACTTCGAGTCTTATCGCCGGGGGCACGCGGAAGCCAAGTACAAACAGCGGAAGGAGCGCACGACAACACAAACACCCCCACTCACCCGTCCCTCCAACCACCGCCTGCCCCACCTGTGACAGAGACTGTAGGTCCCGCATTGGACTCATCAGTCACCTGAGAACTCATTAGTGTGGAAGCAAGTCACCCTTGACCCCGAAAGACTGCCGGAGAAGAAGAATGGGGCACAGAAAAGAGCAACAAAAGTGGCAGCCAATACTTTTTATTGGGAATGAGGGGATATGGGGATCGAGCGGGAAGGTGGAGTTGAGCTCGAAGATCAGCCAATTTGCGCACAGCAAGCTCCCACAAACAGCAATGTGATAATGACCAGATAATCTGTTTTTGTTATGTTGATTGAGGGATAAATATTGGTCCAGGACACCGGGGAGAACTCCTCTGCTCTCCTTCGAAATAGTGCCACAGGATCTTTTACGTCCACCTGAGAGGGCAGACGGGGCCTCGGTTTAATGTCTCATCCAAAAGACGGCACCTCCGACAGTGCAGCACTCCCTCAGCACAGCACTGGGAGTGTCAGCCTAGATTTATGTGCTCAAGTCCCTGGAGTGGGACTTGAACCCACAACCTTCTGACTCAGAGGCGAGAGAGTGTTACCCACTGAGCCACGGCTGACAAAGAATTGACAAAGCTAAGAAAGTATTTTACGATGTCGACATATCAAGTATGTGTTTATGAGGCATGGATTTGTCAATTAAAAACCTACATATTCTTAACTTTCCCTCCTCTTGGCCGGATATTTTCCCGAATGGGTAAATTCCTTGCGATCTCATATGTTTATCACCAAGCAAGTTTAGACAACGTGCGGTGGAAATTGCTGCCAAAACGATTAGGAATGCTTTTTTAGAAAAAACCGTGGGCAGCTGCTCAGACCCCATCTGCAACCACTTAGGTGGATTTTTTTAATAAACAGCTAAGGGTCAATTAACCAGTGGAATCGTATAAAAGTGTTCAAAAATGCACACTGCAATAATCAAAGTGGAATTGCTATTGTGCAAATTTTATTTCAACCACCAGCAATAAATCGCACCGTTAAATCGAGCGGTTACAGCACAGGAGGAGGCCATTCGGCCCGTTGAGCCCGTGCTGGCTCTCTGCAAGAGCACCTCAGCCAGTCCCACTCCCCCGCCCTTTCCCCCTAGTCCTGCAAATTTCTTTTCCTTCAGCTTCTTATCCAATTCCCGTTTGAAAGCCATGATTGAATCTGCCTTTCAGGCAATGCTTCTTCACGCAAAGAGTCGTGGAAATCTGGAACTCGCTGCCACCAAAAAGCTGTTGAGGCTGGGGTTCAGTTGAAAATGTAAAAACTGAGATTGCTAGAATTGCGTTCGACAAGAATATTAAGGGTTATGCAACCAAGACTGGTAGATGGAGTTACGATACACAACAACAACAACTTGTATTTATATAGCGCCTTTAACGTAGTGAAACATCCCAAGGCCCTTCACAGGACTGTTATAAGACAACATTTTGAAATCAAGTCACAGAAAAATAAATTAAGGCAGGCTTGGTCAAAGAGGTAGCTTTTAAGGAGCGTCTTAAAGGAGGAAAGAGAGGCGGAGAGGTTTAGGGAGGGAGTTCCAGAGCTTAGGGCCCAGGCAGCTGAAGGCACGGCCACCGATGGTTGAGCGATTTTAATCAGGGATGCTCAGGAGAGCAGAATTAGAAGAGCGCAGATATCACTGGGTGGGGTGGTGGGGCTGGAGAAGGTTACAGAGAGGGGCGGGGGGGGTGAGGTCATGGAGGGACTTGAAAACAAGGGTGATAATTTTGTAATGGACCCTGATCCGATTGAATGGCGGGACAGGCTCGAGGGGTGAATGGTCGACTCCTGCTCTTATGTTAGTGGGCAGCATCGCTGGAGAGAGAAACCGAGTTAACGGATCAGTTCGATAGAAAATGTGTTAACAGCTTGTCGGCCTGAAACGTTAACTCTGTTTCTCTCTCCACTGATGCTGCCTGACTCGTTGAGTATTTCCACCATTTCTGATTTCCGATTTCCAGCATCCGCAGTATTTTGCTTTTGTATCTCAGGATTAATTTCTCCTCCATCAAATTTGAATCCCCACCCCCCCCATGACTTGTTTCACAATTAATCACCACTGGTTCGCACCTTCCCGAATGTGATGCCAAGACCAGGAACCTGGAGGGCAGGTAAATCATGGCTACTCATTATCCTGTGTTTCACAACCCAGCGCATTGGGTTAGGATTGGAGTCGGAAAATCACAGGCACTCATTATCCCACTTCATAACGGAGCGCACTTGACACCAACACATTGTGCCACAGGACTGTTTGAGTTTAATTACATAATATACATTTTAAATTGAGTTATGTCAGAAGTACCATCGACACAAAGGGCTGCATTTTCTGACTTCTACAGCAACAAATGTTAGCGTCCCGGAGAGGCGGCAATGGTGGCGGTAAGCACTTCCGGGCCGGCGGCCAGCTTTCCAGCGCCCTGCCGGGACTTTCGGTGCGGGTACTGACGAGGTGCGGAGCATTCCCGCCCGGAAAGAGGTGGGCCGGTGTGCAACTTGGTTTTTTTTGACTCCCATCCGATCCGCAGCGCTCCATAGCGCCCCCTGGTGGAACCCCTGCAAAAGTGGGCGGTCCGAGCTACGGCAGCCGCAATGAGGTAAGTATTGTTCACCGTAGGTAAGTGTGAATGTGTTTTTATTGTTTTTGTGATTTATGTTGTGTTGGCGTGAGTTATTTATTAGGAATGTTTCTGGTGCTTTTTTTCCAGGTTTCCTCTCCGCCCCCCCCCCCCCCCCCCCAACCCACCCCCATTCCTGAGGCCGGCCGTTTAGCTCGGGATTTTCGCTTGCTCAGCCGGCCTAGCGCCTTAAGACAGTTGTGTAACGCCTCTCTTAGCGCCCCGCCCCACACTCGGGGGGGGCCCCAGCCGATGAATTCTGCTGACTGAGGCACAAACTGTTCCCGGGCGCAAACTTTAACACCCCACCACCATTGCCGCCCCGACAGGAGCAGAACCGAAAGTCCAGATCGGTGTGTTCCGTGACCTCAAATGCCTGTTCAATGGATGAACCCCTCTCAAAATAAACTTGTTCGCTTCAAAATAAATTAAAAACGCAGTTTGGTCACTTGGGATCGACTATTTCCATTTCTGCCCACTTATTTCCAGTAGTCTTCAGGTGAGTGAGATGCAACAACAATTAACTAGTTCACTGCTGTCTGAGACACAATTAACAGGTCATGAAAGAAGTGAAAATATTTTGGGGGTTTTGATATAAATTTTAGCTGAAGGGCGCCATTTTTCAGACTTGAAAGTAAGCATTTTTTCCTTAGCTTCTAGAAACATAGAAACATAGAAAATAGGTGCAGGAGAAGTCCTTCGATCCTGCACCACTATTCAATAAGATCATGGCTGATCATTCACCTCAGTACCCCTTTCCCGCTTTCTCTCCATACCCCTTGATTCCTTTAGCCGTAAGGGCCATATCTAACTCCCTCTTCAGTATATCTAACAAACTGGCATCAACAACTCTCTGCGGTAGAGAATTTCACAGGTTAACAATTCTCTGAATGAAGAAGTTTCTCCTCATCTCGGTCCTAAATGGCTTACCCCTTATCCTTAGACTGTGACCCCTTGTTCTGGACTTCCTAAACATCGGGAACATTCTTCCTGCATCTAACCTCTCCAGTCCTATCAGAATTTTATATGTTTCTATGAGATCCCCTCTCATTCTTCTAAACTCCAGTGAATACAGGCCCAGTCGATCCAATCTTTCTTCATATGTCATCCTGCCATCCCGGGAATCAGTCTGGTGAACCTTCGCTGCACTCCCTCAAGAGCAAGAATGACCTTCCTCAGATTAGGAGACCAAAACTGTACACAATATTCAAGGTGTGGCCTCACCAAGGCCCTGTACAACTGTAGCAACACCTCCCTGCTCCTATACTCAAATCCTCTCGCTATGAAGGCCAACATGCCATTTGCCTTCTTCACCGCCTGCTGTACCTGCATGCCAACCTTCAGTGACTGATGTACCATGACAGGGCCCTCGCATACAAAATAAATGGCTTGAACCTTTTGGGCTTCATTTCATGTTTCCAGTCACTTATGTAAAGAAAGACTTGCATTTATATAGCGTCTTTCACGACCACCGGACGTCTCAAAGCGCTTTACAGCCAATGAAGTACTTAGGAGTGTAGTCACTGTTGTAATGTGGGAAACCCAGCAGCCAATTTGCACACAGCAAGCTCCCACAAACAGCAATGTGATAATGACCAGATAATCTGTTTTTTTTTTGTTATATTGATTGAGGGATAAATATTGGCCCAGAACACCGGGGATAACTCCCTGCTCTTGTTCAATATAGTGCCTTGGGATCTTTTATGTCCACCTGAGAGAGCAGACGGGGCCTCAGTTTAACGTCTCATCCGAAAGGCGGCACCTCCGACAGTGCAGCATTCCCTCAGCACTGCATTGGAATGTCAGCCGAGATTTTTTTTTGTGTAATGAGAGAGGAAATGGTTTCCCGTGCAGATCACAAGCTGCCTTGGTTGTTAGTAAGCAGATTCTTTGTTTAGGTCTGGAATGCACAAGATAAAGAGAAATGAGGGAGAAAATTTGTCCCATCTAAGCACATCCGTCCAGAAGCAGTTTTTTGGCTCCACTACATTGCCCGGAAGGACATTCCAAATGTTGGTCAACCTTTCCATGAAGAGGGCCTTCCTGATATTTACCCGAAATTGACCTACTTCTAGTTTTAGCCAATACTCCCTTATTCCACTGTTATGCAGCTGTACAACACTACCATATATGCCCACACAGCCATAACATACTTTAACACAGGTGAGAAAGAAATTAGCAACTAGTTTGGTTCAAAGTGTGCATCTTATGCGGAACAATAAAATCTTGCAATTGTTCAAATGTAATCAATGAAAGAGCAATTTCATAATTCATTCAAACGTTCTTCCAGAGATAGTCATCCAACAAGAAGCCAATTTTTTAAATTATTTTTTGTTCGGTCCTGGGATGTGGGCGTTGCTGGCAAGGCCAGCATTTATTTTTTTATTTTTAATTTTTTTAATTTTTCGTTGCCAATCTTTCCAATTCTTTGTCAAATCACAAACGCCAGAGGTCACCTTGCACACATCAAGGATCACTCTGCGCCAATGCTCTTAGCCAAAAGGCCTAGAGCCACTGCACCGTTCCTGGAAGTACTGCAATACCAGGTTCGTGCCATGGAGGTGGATGGGTCAGGCCCCCCACACACCTCCGTCGAGGTGGATGGGTCAATCCACCCCACCCACCAAGGCCGGCATTTATTTTTTTTTATTTATTTTTTTATTTTATTTATTCGTTGCCAATCTTTCCAATTCTTTGTCAGATCATCTTGTCAGATTACAAACGCCAGAGGTCACCTTGCACACATCAAGGATCACTCTGCGCCAATGCTCTTAGCCAAAAGGCCTAGAGCCACTGCACCGTTCCTGGAAGTACTGCAATACCAGGTTCGTGCCATGGAGGTGGATGGGTCAGGCCCCCCACACACCTCCATGGAGGTGGATGGGTCAAGCCACCCCACCCACCTCATTTATTTTATTTTATTTTATTTTTTTTAATTCGTAGCCAATCGTTCCAATTCTTTGTCAAATCACAAACGCCAGAGGTCACCTTGCACATGCCAAGGATCACTCTGCGCCAATGCTCTTAGCCAAAAGGCCTAGAGCCACTGCACCGTTCCTGGAAGTACTGCAATACCAGGTTCGTGCCATGGAGGTGGATGGGTCAGGTCCCCCACACACCTCCGTGGAGGTGGATGGGTCAAACCTCCCCACCCACCCACCTCATTTATTGCCCATCCCTAATTGCCCGTGAGAAGGTGGTGGTGAGCTGCCGCCTTGAACCGCTGCAGTCCGTGTGGTGAAGTTGTTCCCACAGTTCTGTTAGGGAGGGTGTTCCAGGATTTTGACTCAGCGACGATGAAGGAACGGCCGATATATTTCCAAGTCAGGATGCTGTGTGACTTGGAGGGGACCTTGCAGGTGATGGTGTTCTCATGCGCCTGCTCCCCTTGACCAAGCTTCAAGCCTCTATCTAAGAATAGCCAAAAAATGGATTACGTAGACTGCAATGCTTTTATTTCACTGCAGTGGGCGTTATTCTGCGTGGCAGCCCCAACTTGTGAGGGAACATCAGCGGCAGGTCGGGGCCACAAAAGGAGCGGCGGCCATGGGCAGCGTGGAGGCATACTACTTCAAGGTACAGCGCGAGCTGGTGTAGGAGGGCGACAGCTGTGAAGAGTGATGTCATCAAGGTCCAGGTCGGTGATTGGAGCATGGGCGGATACAGCGGGAGCGGCGAGAGACTGTGGAGGGAAGTGATCGGGGCCCAGGGGAGGCGCGAGTTCGGGGCCAGGGACCCAGGGGCAGCACAGGCCCAGCCCACACTGCGATGTGTGTGTGCGCACCAGGTCCGTGCAGCAGAGCTGGTCTCCAGTCGTCTTGGGTAATCCTTGCCATTGGACCAAGACCGAGCTCTGTCAAGCCCGTGTGGTGGCTGGTGTGCAATGGCCACCACACGTTAAAAAAAATCCACGCACAGGCATCTTCCGCCCTTCAGGATGTAGTTCAGGTCCTTCATAGAAACATCTGTGAACTTATCCTTTTTTTGGCGTGGAAGCAAGCCATCCTCGTTTCGAGGACTGCCTATGATGATGATTTCAATTCAATATCAGGAAAATACAGACTTGCTTAACTTTGCTTAGATAGGTGGAATTTTGGAGGATGATGTGGCTGTCCAATCCAACAACAACAACTTGCATTTATATAGCGCCTTTAACCTAGTTAAAAGTTCCATCCAACATTCACAATGAAAGTGAGAATGAAATGGTTCTTGGACCGACTGGTCAAATGCATGGTACTGTAGCATTTGGAGGAGATATGGATAATACTGGATGCAAAGATTTAAATACTTTGGGGCGTGGCTGATCATTCAATCCCTTTGCATGTTATTCTGAGAAACTCGATGACTTTGAATATCAAACTCTCCAACAATTGTCACCGTGAATTTTGTCCCTGAAGTTCAAGTGCAGACCTGTTGTTCACTGAACCATGGGCGCGGTATCAAATAGCAGACTATGGGAATCTCTGGGACTTTGTTGTTATTGCCTTTGTGCAATTTCACCAAGTGTTCCCATGCTGCCAGCAACCAATCGTCTATTTTGTCCAGTAACCTTCAATTTCTTTTTTTATTCATTCACGGGACGTGGGCGTCGCTGGCAAGGCTGCCATTTATTGCCCATCCCTAATTGCCCTTGAGAAAGTGGTGAGCCGCCGCCTTGAACCGCTGCAGTCCTTGTGGTGATACTCACTTTTATGCCACCTAATAATAAAAAAGGGAGCTAGAACTCCAGTTCAGTCCTGATCGTTTTTTTGTTACTGTATTTGCTTCATGGGTTCTTTGCTTAAGAATTCATAGCAACACATTGCTATTAAGAACTAGTTGGTTTATTAGCAAAAGGTTTGACAATCACACTACACATTACCAGTTCATCCACCAGGCTCACAACCACCTGCCTCATCGTGGATCCCCCGAACCCAACTGGACGGGATTTTATCGAGTCTTGGGAACATCACGTGACTGGCTAAGCCACTCCCAACTCAACAGCTCTACAACTATTTTTATAAGAACTTTTAAATCAAGTGGGCACTGGAACCCACAAATCAAAATTAACATGGGAACTTTTCCCAATCAAATTAAATTTCTACTTCCAGGGGTGATGAGGCACTCCAGTCTCTCCGGACCTGGTATTCCCAGACGGTCTTCCATCCAAGTACCACCCAAGGCTGACTCTGCTTAGTTTTCAAAATCAGACATGATGGGGCGTTTACAGACAAACCTGGGGTGGTGCATACAATAAAGTTATGTTCAATCAGAAAACCAAGTGCGGAAAAAGGGTTTGAAATGGAAAAACTTTCAGGACCAATTCAGTTGAAGGGAACTTTTCCTCCACTATATCTGTAAGCCACTATACCTCAAATATGCCAATCAAAGTGCTTTAACTATACTGACAGCAATAAGCCAATATTTCTTGCTGTCAAACGTTTGAACTCCCAAACTAATGCTGAAGCTTATCCTCCTCTTGATTGTGACTGGAGCGTTGTTACTTTTTTTAACTTGATGGACACAGCCAGTTTTTTGCCCAGACTGAGCACCATGGCAGGTCACTCCGTTTTGGGAGGGGGAGGGGGTTAAAGTTAACATACCATAGGTGGGCTTTCCATGGGTTGGCATTGACGCCAACCATGGGTAAGACCACATCCAGGAATGCGTTTCCTTCTGGAGAGTTGGGGGATGGAATTCAGATCAGGTAGCAGCGGTACCACCACAACAATGGTCATGGAGAAGAGAATACCGTAATTGCTGAAAATCAATGGAGTGAGCTTTTAAACAGATTCCATCACTCAATCACAGTCCCACTCTTGAACTAGTTGCAAATATGCAGTGTTAGCATATTGTTCTATTTTATGCAAAGTGCACTTTTGGCAGCAGCCTTGCAAGTCTGGTATTAAAATTTCCATTAGGAATGAAAAATAAAAATTGCTTGGGTACGGTAATTTAGAAAAATTAAGACACCATGACATTCACAGAAAATAATACATGACTAATTTTCCAACATTACTTATAATAAAAAAAAATCACTTTGGAATGATTAATCTTTGCTTCAATAAATCTCTACTTACTAAAGGATTCACTCTGCAAAATCTATTCAGTCCGCAGTTCTTTCAGGTGGGGATTTAGTTCCTATTCAAGCCGTCATTTGTATTGAAGCATAGCAACAACAACTTCCATTTAACATCTTTATATAATGCCTTTAACATGGTAATGTATGCACCTGTGAGTGTACTCACAGGTTTGTAGAGCTTTCACGTGGTGTCCACTGGTACGCTCGCGACCTTCCGTGAGAGGTGGGCGCCGGAGGGACTGGAGTGCATCATCACCCCCGGCAACCAAATTTTAATTTGATGTCAGTTACTGTAAAAATATAATTTGAAATTTGTCGCTCTGGTGCCCTTGCAGAGGTGACACTTGATTTTATGTTCAACTAAAAATAGTTGTGGAGCTGTTGTTTCAGTTAATGCTTAGTTAAACTTTTGTTGTTAATTTTTGGGTCCGTGTGACCCTTTAATAAGGGGGCATTCGGCATTATCTGTTAACCAAAACAGTAGTTGTAGAGCTGTCACGTGGTGTCTACCGGTACACTCGCAGCCTTCCGCGAGAAGTGGGCACTGGAGGGACTGGAGTGCAACATCACCCCAGGCAAACAAATTTTAATTTGAACTGCTAAGTCTAAAGTTTCATTGTTAATTTGTCGGTTTTAGTTCTCCCTTTAATAAGGGGACACTCTGCTTTATCGTTTAATTTAAAATAGTTGTAGAGCTGTTGCATTGTGAGTGGCTTAGCAAGTCACATGATGTTCACAAGACTGAATAAAACCCCAGTCAGTTAGGTCTAGGTCATCCACGATGAGGTATGCAGTTGTGAGCCTAGTGGATGAGCTGGTAATGTGTAGTTTGATAAACTTTTGTCAATAAACTAACTAGTTCTTAATAGCAATGTGTTACATAGAAACATAGAAAATAGGTGCAGGAGCAGGCCATTCGACCCTTCGAGCCTGCACAGCCATTCAATATGATCATGGCTGATCATGCAACTTCAGTACCCCACTCCCGCCTTCTCTTCCTACACCCTGATTCCCTTAGCCGTAAGGGCCACATCTAACTCCCTCTTGAATATATCCAACGAACTGGCCTCAACAACTTTCTGTGGTAGAGAATTCCACAGGTTCACCACTCTCTGATGAAAAAGTTCCTCTTCATCTCGGTCCTATATGGCTTACCCCTTATCCTTAGACTGTGACCCCTGGTTCTGGACTTCCCCAACATCAGGAACAGTCTTCCTGTATCTAACCTGTCCAATCCCGTCAGAATTGTATATGCTTCTAAGAGATCCCCTCTTATTCTTCTAAATTCCAGTGAATATAAGCCTAGTCGATCCAGTCTTTCTTCATATGTCAGTCCTGCCATTCCGGGAATCAGTCTGATGAACCTTCGCTGCACTCCCTCAATAGCAAGTATGTCCTTCCTCAGATTAGGAGACCAAAACTGCACACAATATCCAAGGTGTGGTCTCACCAAGGCCCTGTACAACTGTAGCAAGACCTCCCTGCTCCTATACTCAAATCCTCTCGTTATGAAGGCCAACATGCCATTTGCTTTCTTATCTGCCTGCTGTACCTGCATGCCAACCTTCAATGACCATAACACCCAGGTCTTGTTGCACCTCCCCTTTTTCTAATGTGTCACCATTCAGATAATAATCTGCCTTTCTGTTTTTGCCACCAAAGTGGATAACCTCACATTTATCCACATTATACTGCATCTGCCATGCATTTGCCCACTCACCTAACTTGTCCAAGTCATCCTGCAGCCTCTTAGCATCCTCCTCACAGCTCACACTGCCACCCAGCTTAGTGTCATCTGCAAACTTGGAGATATTCCTTCGTCCAAATCATTAATATATATTGTAAATAGCTGGGGTCCCAGCACTGAACCTACTAGTCACTGCCTGCCATTCTGAAAAGGACCCGTTTATTCCCACTCTTTGCTTCCTGTCTGCCAACCAGTTCTCTATCCACATCAGTACATTACCCCCAATACCATGTGCCTTAATTTTACACACTAATCTCTTGTGTGGGACCTTGTAAAAAGCCTTTTGAAAATCCAAATACACCACATCCATTGGTTCTCCCTTATCCACTCTATTAGTTACATCCTCAAAAAATTCTAGATTTGTCAAGCATGATTTCCTATTTGTCAAGCATGATTTGTCAAGCATGTGTTACTATGAATTCTTAAGCAAAGAACCCACAAAGCAAATACATTAGAAACATAGTAAAGTGTCCCATGGTGCTTCACTCAAAAATAATTTGACAACGAACTACATACGGAGATGTTAGGACAGGAGACCAAAAGCTTAGTTCAAGAGGTAGGTTTTAAGAAGCGACTTAAAGGAGGAGAGAGACGCGGCGAGGTTTAGGGAGGGAATTCCAGTGTTTGGGGCCCAGGCTGCTGGAGACACGGCCGCCAATGGTGGAGCGATGAAAATTGGGGATGTGTAGGATGCTAGAATTGGAGGAGCGCAGATTTCTCATCGGGTTGGAGGAGGTTGGACGGATAGGGAAGGGCAAGACCATGGAGGGATTGAAAACAAGTAAGACAATTTCAATATGGAAGGTTTGCCGGAGCGGGAGTCAATGTAGGTCAGCGAGCACACGTGTGGTGGGTGGACAGGACTTCGTGTGAGTTAGGATACTGTAATGTATGCACCTGTGAGTATGCTCACAGGTTTGTAGAGCTGTTGACCATCAATCGGTCCAGGCAGCGGGCGGCCGACAGGGTCATTCAGCCCGACTGCCTGCCTCTCTTCCGCGGTTACATCCGAGCCAGGGTGTCCCTGGAGATGGAGCATGCGGTGTCCATCAGTATGCTCGCGGCCTTCCGTGAGAGGTGGGCGCCAGAGGGACTGGAGTGCATCATCACCCCTGGCAACCAAATTTTTATTTGTTCCACCAATGTCTAAAGTTTAATTTGCTTAAGTTTGTCGGTTTTAGTGCCCCCCCCCTTTAATCAGGGAACACTTGATTTACAAGTGTAACTTAAAATAGTTGTAGAGCTGTTGAGTTGGGAGTGGCTTAGCCAGTCACATGATGTTCACAAGACTCAATAAAACCCCAGCCAGTTGGGTTCGGGGGATCCACAATGAGGCAGGTGGTTGTGAGCCTGGTGGATGAACTGGTAATGTGTAGTGTGATTGTAAAACCTTTGCTAATAAACCAACTGGTTCTTAATAGCAATGTGTTGCTATGAATTCTTAGGCAAAGAACCCATGAAGCTAATACATTACAGATACGGACAGCAGAGTTTGGATGAGCTCAAGTATACGGAGGGTGGAAGGTGGGAGGTCGGGCAGGGGAGCATTGGTGTAGTTCGGAACGTGTTCAGTGACACAGGATACATAAACAGTCTCAGTGGGTAACAGTGCACAGCCTGGTGTAGTTACCGAACCATAGTGATAAGGAAGGTCGCGGATTGTGCTGAATTAGTTCCACTTGGCTAAGGCAGAAATCCATCAATATTCCCCCACCTGATCACCATGCAGTCACCCTCCCCATGCACTGGAATCGTGGGCCGTTCTGACCTGTGCGAGGACACCACCGCAGGCCGGGGCTATAAATAGAGCTGGAGCGCTGGGCCCTGGAACACCGTGGGCGGAGGTGCGGCGAATGAGGGTACAGGGCCCAGAAGAGCCGAGGGCCCAGGGGCAGCATGGAGCTGCCCACACTGCGATATGTGTGCGCACTAGGTCCGTGCAGCAGAGCAGGTCTCCAGTCTCACTGGTTCAATCCTTGCCACTGGATAAAGGCCTAGCTCTGTCAAGCCCGTGTGGTGGCTGATGTGCAATGGTAACCACACGTTAAAAAAATCCACGCACAGGCATCTTCCACCCCCTCAATTGGAGCTCAGGACTGGGTCCTTCATTGAAACATCTGTGAACTCTTGTGGAAGCAAGTCACCCTCGTTCGAGGGACCGCCTATGATGATGATGCACTGGAATGGTGGCTGTTGGGTGAGGGCAGTATTGCATTTGGTTGCCAAGGAGACTATTGCCATTCACTGGGGCTGATACAGCAATGGCAGCAGGCTGAAGCACTGATGTGCATCAGGCACCGGCTCCCTGTGATACCAGTCTCGGCAAGCTGAGGCCTACTGTGCAAGCCTAAGGCATTATAGGCTAGAATTTGATTAAAAAATACCATCGCTGGATTGCCGCCCAAAAAACCGCTAAGGTTTCTTAAATTGATCAAAAAATTGGAAAAAATTCTGTCCGGCGGGAAAAATCAGTCTTCCGCACGGATTCTTGGTCATGTTCGGCGATACTTACTCAAAATTTAGTCCGAGGCTGCAAGTTGGGCCTAGGGAGGGGGGGGGGAAACACAAAAAAATATTTTTCGAAAAAACAAAAATCGGAAAACATTCACAGGGACCCTTCTGCACTGAATCGCTGCAAAAGAATGTTTAAAAAAAAACTTTTACTTGCTGTTTTTTCAGGGTTTCATACCTGCCGCTTCTGCTCCGGTTGGTTGGGCTGGGTGCTCTTTACCTTTCCACCATTGTTCACTGTTCATAGGTTTATATGTAACCTTCAGGGTTGCTGACCGAGGGCCGTGCGGCTCTTTGTCGGCCGGTGCGGACACGATGGGCCGAAATGGCCTCCTTGCACGCTGTAAATTTCTATGTATCTCCTGGGTGGCGTTTTATCCAGCAACTACGGAACACCGCTCCCACCAAACTCGGGCGGTGCCAGTTTTTCCAGTGTTGCACGCCGGCGGTCCGCTCCCCAGCGGTATTTTGAAACCACTGGGGTAACACTTTAACGAAACTTGGTCAGAGAGGTTTTCAACCAGAAAAAAAGGAGCACCCTAAGAAACCGGGGGGGAAGTGCTGATCAAATTCGAGCCCTATGAGTGCTTGGAGTAAAAACAGCAAATCTGGATGTTGTATATGCAGACTATGGATGTACTCTCTGTGTAGTCACTGTGTGGTTGCATAAGGTGGAGACTTGGTTACCTGATGTACGATCAATGAGGTTTACACTGTGTATATACATGCTGGCACCACTAGAGGGTGCAACTGGTGGAGACCTGCCCTGGTGACAGAGGCTGTCCACCAGAGGGCACTGCGGTGGGAGACCTGAGGGTCACCTGCCTAGGTGTGCAGGGCCCAGTATAAAAGGCTGCTCACCATGCTTGTGCCTCACTCTGGAGTTTGGAATAAAGGACCAAGGTCACTACACTTTGAGTACAACACATTGCCTCGTGGAGTTATTCATAAGTACATTACAGACATAATACTGGAAATCTCAGTGGGCCAGGGAGCATCTATGGAGAGAGAAACAGAGTTAACGTTTCAGGTCGATGACCCTTCGTAGTCATCGACCTGAAACGTTAACTCTGTTTCTCGCTCCACAGATGCTGCCTGACCCGCTGAGATTTCAAGCATTTGCTGTTTTTATTTCAGATTCCAGCATCTACAGTAGTTTGTATTTGTACAAGTGCTTGGAGGCTATGCACAGAAAGCTCACAAGGCTTATTACAGCCTACAATTTTATATAAATGAGAGGTCTTCCCCATAATGTAATCAAGAGGCATGAGCATTCCCTATTAGACTGAATGCCTATTACGTATTAGACTGAACGCCTCTGTCCTTTAGGTGTTAAAAACGCATGGCTGTTCTTGCTGAATCTCTGAGCAGTTGATTGTCTCACTACTATTTTGGGTCATAAGAAATAGGAGCAGGAGTCGGCCATTTGGCCCCTCGAGCCTGCTCCGCCATTCAATAAGATCATGGCTGATCTGATCTTGGCCTCAACTCCACCCCCCTGCCCGCTCCCCGTTACCCTTCACTTCCTTATTGTTCAAAAATCTCCACCTCAAATACATCCAATGACCCAGCCTCCGCAGCTTTCTGGGGCAGAGAATTCCTCAGATTTACAACCCTCTGAGAGAAGAAATTACTCCTCATCTCAGTTCTAAATGGGTGGCCCCTCATTCTTAGACTATGCCCCCTAGTTCCAAATTCCCCCACGAGGGGAAACATCCTCTCTGCATCTAGCATGTCGATCCCCCTCAGTATCTTATATGTTTCAATAAGATTACCTCTCATTCTTCTAAACTCCAGTGAGTATAGGCCCAACCTGCTCAACCTTTCTTCATAAGGCAACCCCTTCATCTCATGTTTGACAAAGAAAGTATGTTGAACCTGGTTGGAGCCTTGCTGACCGACCTAAAGCATTATTTCTCCATAGTTTGAACAGCTGAAGTTACACAAGTGCCCATTAGTGTCTGCTTATGAGTATTCCTCGTTATTTGCAGATTGCCCCGGAGGGGAAATCACTGGCAGATGGGTGAAAATGCACCTTCGACTTTGCATTGAGAAACATCCTTAGAGTGACATCCGTGTAAACAGAGACAGGGGCCTCTTGCTTACACCTGCCTGAACAGAGGAACTGCTGGATGGAGGAAGACCAACGTCTGTCTAGTTCGTTTTCTACCATCCCGGTAGTCGCGATGACACGACGATAAAGGAGCTGTTGACCAATCCCAGTGATCAATCTCTATCAACGAGCCTACAACAGACGCAGACATGAGGTGAGGGAAACTCTTTGGAACTTTGGATCAAATCTTTGGAATTCTCTATCCCAGAGAGTTGCGTTGAGTATATACAAGATTGAGATAGATAGACTTTTGGGCTCTCTGGGAATCAAGGGACATTGGAATCGGGCGGGAAAGTGGAGTTCAGGTAGAAGATCAGCCATGATCTTATTGAATATTGGAGCAGGCTCGAGGGGCCGAATGGCCTCCTTCGGTGCTGTACTGTTCTATGATTCTTGCAACCCCCTCCCCCCGCCCGCGTACTCTCAACACCCCATCCACCAGGAGTGAATATATCCATGATAATGCTTGCCATTGTTGGAGAGAGTCATGCATCATCATCATCATCATCATCATAGGCAGTCCCTCGGAATCAAGGAAGACTTTATTCCACTCTTAGACTGTACAGCCACCTAAGAACTCATGCTAATACGAGAACCACAGTCTCTGTCACAGGTGGGACAGTCAGTGGTTGAGGGGAAGGGTAAACGGGGAGCCTGGTTTGCCGCACACTCCTTCCGCTGCCTGCGCATGCTCTCGGCAACGATACTCGAGGAGCTCAGTGCCCTTCCTCCACTTAGAGCAATCTTTGGCCAGGGACTCCTAGGTGTCAGTGGGGATGTCGCACTTTATCAGGGAGGCTTTGAAGGTGTCCTTGTAACGTTTCCTCTGTCCACCTTTGGCTCGTTTGCTGTGGACGAGTTCCGAGTAGAGCGCTTGCTTTGGGAGTCTCATGTCTGGCATGCGAACTATGTGGCCTGCCCAGCGGAGCTGATCAAGTGTGGTCAGTGCTTCAATGCTGGGGACGTTGGCCTGGACGAGGACGTTAATGTTGGTGCGTCTATCCTCCTAGGGGATTTGTAGGATCTTGCGGAGACATCGCTGGTGGTATGCAGGGTGCCGTGAGATACGGGGTCAGAGAGGAATAGTTGGCTTGACTGACTTCTTTTGGGCACTTGGAAGAGCAAAGGGCTGCATTAATTGCCCCAACTCGGGACTCGCACATGAAGAAGGACTGCATTGTTGAGGCTGTTGTGTCCGATACCCCACAAGTCACTGCATTCAGAAAGAAAAAAAGGAAAGACTTGCATTTATATAGCACCTTTCACGACCACCGGACATCCTAAAGCGCTTTACATACCAATGAAGTACTTTTGGAGTGTATTCACTGTTGTAATGTAACAAAGGCGGCAGCCAATTTGCGCACAGCAAGCTCCCACAAACAGCAATGTGATAATGACCCAGATAATCTGTTTTCGAGATGCTGATTGAGGGATAAATATTGGCCAGGACACTGGGGATAACTTCCCTGCCCTTCTTTGAAATAGTGCCGTGGGGTCTTTTACGTCCACCTGAGAGGGCAGATGGAGCCTCAGTTAACGTCTCACCCGAAAGACGGCACTTCCAACAGAAGAGAGAAAGTAGAAGGCAACTTCCTAGTAAAATAAAAAGATAATTGCAGATGGTTTTGGCATCTTCAAACAACAACTTGCTATGACTATTTTTAAACTCTTGAAATGAGACTGAATCCAAAGGTTAGTCTTGTGCAGCAAGGTTCCTGCTTACCTCCTTTGTCAATATTAATTAAAGAGAATATAATGAGGATTCATTGCCAGTGAATAATATTTCATGATTATCTGTGTCAGTTTCTTCTCGAGAAAGCTTCGTGCAATTTACAAACAGAAGTGATAATTTATTAAACACCCAATTTCAATCCTTTACTGCCATTAATGTGCTGTAATTATAGATTCAGAAGTGTTCGTTTGCAATGCAAAACCTGCCCGTTGCTAACTGAACCAAGAGCTGCTGTTTCTCATAACAAGTCATGCTGAAGTTAATGAGCTGCAGCCTAAGTTTGATTGCAATCCAGGGCATTTGAAAGTTATGCAATTATTCTCACAACAGAGAAACATGTTGTCCATTTCCCTCAAGGGCGTTTAAGTTTTATTGTCTTCACTCCAGAAAGTATATTTATTGCAATTGCTGCAATGGACTGGAGCAACTCTACGGATTTTGGACCATTCTTTAACTATCAAAGAAAATACTTCAAATGAAATAAAAGGCCTTGGAAAACTGAAGGATCTATTCCCCGATTTTAACTCCAGGCGGATTCCCCGCTCCGGCCCGAGTTAAAATTACAGTCGGGTCTCGATGATGTCATCAGGCCGCCAACATGCATATGTTAACAACAACAACAACAACTTGTATTTATATAGCGCCTTTAACGTAGCGAAACGTCCCAAGTGCTTCAAGGAGTATTATGAGATAAAAAATTTGACACCAAACTGGATAAGTAGAAATTAGCGCAGGTGGTCAAAGGTTTAGTCAAAGAGATAGGGTTTAAGAAGAATCTTGAAGGAGGAAAGAGAGGTAGAGAGGCGGAGGGGTTTAGGGGGAGAGTTCCAGGGCTTGGGGTCTCGGCAATAGAAGGCACGGCCACCAATGGTTGAGCGATTATAATCAGGGATGCTCAAGAGGGCAGAATTTGAGGAGTGCAGGCATCTCGGGAGTTTGTGGGGCTGGAGGAGATTACAGAGATAGGGAGGGGTGAGGCCATGGAGGGATTTGAAATCAAGGATGAGAATTTTGAAATCGAGGTGTTGCTTAACCGGAAGCCAATGTAGGTCGGCGAGCACAGGGGTGATGGGTGAGTAGGACTTGGTGTGAGTTAGGACACGGGCAGCCGAGTTTTGGACCAACTCTAGTTTATGTAGGGTAGAATGTGGGAGGCCAGCCAGGAGTGCGTTGGAATAGTCAAGTCTAGAGAATAGTCAAGTTAAGAAGGACCCTGTTGGCTCTGGGCGTGTGTCCTTGCTGCCTGCTCAGGAGAACAGGTTAAAATTGCAGATGTTGCGATCATTTGCGCCTGGGGCGAGTTTAACTGCCCACCCACCAGGTTTCTGCTGAGCGAGGAGGGTTAAAATTGCCCCCCACTAATTTCTTATGAAGTGCAGAGACAATACTCAAAAGGCTTCTGTAGGGGGCAGTCCAGTGGTATGGCACTTGTTGAGTGAGTTCCCAATCTGCATTGTACCATCACAAGAGTCAACAAACACAGGGCACTCCATACAAGGAATGATGAGAAATTGGAGCCAAGTCTTTGATCATCTTGGTTGCCTCCAAGCTTCTGGTTGCGGAATGGCATTGGCAAATGCCGAGAAGCAGGCTCCCTGCCTGGTTGCTTTTTTGGCTGTAGAATGGTGCGTCATAGAGGGGGCACCCAAGAGAATGTAAAGCAATTTCTCTCGCTGTCAAAATCTAAATTAAAATACCTTCGCATATTCAAGCCATCCTTACTTGGGAATGCAGATCCATAACTGATGCCAAAATGCCTTTTGAATATATTTGACTACTTCCCCGAAATAATTAGTACTGCCCAAAGCTTTTTCTGTGCACTTTGCATATTATTTGGTAGATTAATTTGTAAGAAGCGGAATACAAGCAGCAATATTCCAACAGAACCCGCCTCTGCTATAAATCTTCTTGATATATTAGTGCTCCAATAGCACCATGGCATGTGATAATCAACAAAAAACAAAGTGGTGTATTACAGCTGTAGCAGACCTCTTAGTTGACCTACACTAGCTTTATAAGCTCCGTCTGACCCTTTTAAAAATAGGACAGATCTTTCCACTGTACGTATGACACTGGATCGTTGGATATATTTAAGGTGGAGATAGACAGATTTTTGAACGATAAGGGAGTCGAGGGTTATGGGGAGCGGGCAGGGAAGTGGAGTTGAGGCCAAGATCAGATCAGCCATGATCTTATTGAATAGCGGAGCAGGCTCGAGGGGCCGAATGGCCGACACCTGCTCCTATTTCTTATGTTCTTATGTGTTGTTGCAGAAGCTTCTGCCCGCAAGATAGCCACGCAGTCAAGTTTGGAGACAAAGCATTTTGTTAAGAGCTCAACTTCTGTGAAAAGGCTGATGTAGGCCAGTCTCACATTTTCCCCACTGTAATATATTGCTTCATGGGTTCTTTGCTTAAGAATTCAGAGCAACACATTGCTATTGAGAACTAGTTGGTTTATTAACAAAGGTTTAACAATCAAACTGAACATTCAGTTCATCCACTCATCATCATAGGCAGTCTCTTCAAAATCGAGGAAGACTTGCTTCCACTCTAAAAGTGAGTTCTCAGGTGACTGAACAGTCCAACACGGGAATTACAGTCTCTGTCACAGGTGGGACAGATAGTCGTTGAGGGAAAGGGTGGGTGGGGAGTCTGGTTTGCCGCACGCTCCTTCCGTTGCCTGCGCTTGGTTTCTGCACGCTCTCGGCAACAAGACTCGAGGTGCTCAGCACCCTCCCGGATGCTCTTCCTCCACTTAGGGCGGTGTTTGCCCAGGGTTTCCCAGGTGTCGGTGGGGATGTTGCACTTTATCAGGGAGGTTTTGAGGGTGTCCAGGGTATAAAGTCAGGAAACACACGCAGGCATTAAAACGAATTTAAAAATTGATTGCTTATGACTATTTCAACCATTATATATAGGTTTTTGGATCCAACAACAAACTTGCGTTTATATAGTGCCTTTAACATAGTAAAACATCACAAGGTGCTTGATCCGGTTCAAACCCTACAAAAAGTAAATTCTGATAACACTGACTTTCACAGTTTTTTCGCTCAATATTCATTTTACTCCAGAGAAATTGAATGTATTTAATTTTTTTAATTCATTCACGGGATTTCTTGCCCATCCCTAATCGCCCTCGAGAAGGTGGTGGTGAGCTGCCTTCTTGAACCGCTGCAGTCCGTGTGGTGAAGGTGCTCCCACAGTGCTGTTAGGGAGGGAGTTCCAGGATTTTGATCCAGCGGCGATGAAGAAACGGCCGATATATTTCCAAGTCAGGATGGTGTGTGACTGGGAGGGGAATGTGGGGGTGGTGATGTTCCCATGCGCCTGCTGCCCTTGTCCTTCTAGGTGGTAGAGGGCACGTGTTTGGGAGGTGCTGCCGAAGAAGCCTTGGCGAGTTGCTGCAGTGCATCTTGTAGATGGTGCACACTGCAGCCACGGTGCGCTGGTGGTGGAGGGAGTGAGTGTTGAAGGTGGTGGATGGGGAGCCAATCAAGCGGCTGCTTTGTCCTGGATGGTGTCGAGCTTCTTGAGTGTTGCTGGAGCTGCACTCATCCAGGCAAGTGGAGAGTATTCCATCACACTCCTGACTTGTGCCTTGTAAATGGTATATTAAGCCCCCAATCCATCTCTATCCTGTGTCTGGCATGCATGTCTCAAACTTCAAAGTGTCAAAAGTATTTTTTTTAGAGAAATAAAGCCAATCATATCCTGCTGGTTTGCTTGACCTTGACAATTCAGCCTCTCTTCACGGGCAGAGGCCACAGATTTACAAACACCCAATGTACAGAAGTGATACTCAATCAATTAGCCACAAATTGACCTCGGGAGTACCTATTTAGACAACCTCCCCAATGAAACAATGGCCTTAAAAATTTAGGTCATTTAAACAACGCTCCATCATAACTGTGCTCCAACCACAGTCCAACCATGAGCAACGTGTTATGAGATCAGCTAGTTTTCGGAATAATTTTTAAGCACCCTCTTCTTAGATTTCTTCACATCGTGTGTTAACCCTGCTTGTAGTAACCTAACCTTCACCAGAGCTAAAGGCATCGATTTAATCTCTAGGGACACTTTCCGCATTTTGTGATGGATGAAACCAGCCAGTCAACTGGCACAAGAGCTTAAAAGAAAGAAAGACTTGCATTTCTGTAGCACCTTTCACGACCACCAGACGTCTCAAAGATTTTTACAGCTGCTGAAGTGTAGTCACTGTTGTAATGTGAGAAACGCAGCAGCCAATTTGCGCACAGCAAGCTCCCACAAACAGCAAAGTGATAAAGATCAGATAAATTGTTTTTGTTATGTCGATTGAGGGAGAAATATTGGCCAGGACAGCGGGGATAACTCCCCTGCTCTTCTTCAAAATAGTGCCATAGGATCTTTTATGTCCACCTGAAAGAGCAGACAAGGCCTCGGTTTAACATCTCATCTGAAAGGCCTCAGCACTGCACTGGGAGTGTCAGCCTAGATTTATGTGCTCAAGTCTCTGGAGTGGGACTCAAACCCACAACCTTCTGACTCACAGGCGAGTGTGCTGCCCACTGAGCCACAGCTGACACAGCAAATATGTTGTAAAGACCACATAATGGAGATAGTGTACAATATATCTGAGCTTTTTCAAAGCACAACTTCATCCTGGGAACTGTGTTCACTATTATCACTGGGAACTGTGGAACGATGCACCAGAATGATCGTTCAAATGTTTTTTTTTAAAGATGCAACCACTTGGAGTAAAGCGTCAAGCTAACATCCATTTCATCTCGGAATCATTGTCTTTGGTATGCTGGCAGTGATGCACAAACCACACTGAGCTCCAGTCAGATCATTATTCTCTGACATATTGTAGAAATTATCCTCCTATATTTAACAGACTTAAAATAAACATCAAATATAGCTGGGGGCAACAGACCTCCCAACACAGCGTCTATCCAAAAGGTTGAATGCAATAACAAGTGTAAGCGATTCACTGATGGGTCAAAAACGTTTACTTGACATTAATAAGTACATGCCATGAATCACTGATTACAAGACTTGCTAATTTGGCTGTATTTCTTCATCAGTAACCTGGGGCAAATTGCTGGAAATATTTCTTAACAGGAACATTCAAAGATGAACTTAGAGTCCTTGTCCTAAAGTTCACAGCTCCCAGACATCCTGCAGTCCTCTATAACAACTCCAATAGTTTGTACGTCACTAGATTACAATTTAGAAACAGTTCCTCCACCCAGACTCCCGATCACACAATCCAGCTCTTGCTTAAATCATGTGAGTGTTTTTGCATCACTAACTGGGTCCACAGGTTCATCACTGATTGAACAGTGACTACACTCCAAAAAAGTACTTCATTGGCTGTAAAACACTTTGAGATATAAATGCAAGTCTTTCTTTCTTGAAAAACATCTTGATATTGGTCCTATTTTGCCTGTTATTAGGATAAACTGTTCCTTGAAACATTTCCTTGTAATGCCTTGAAAGTGCCCTCTCTGCATTTTTTTTACTAGGATAAATCTTTCCTTCGTAGCCCAGTGGGCAGCACGCTTGCCTCTGAGTCATGAGGTTGTGAGTTCAAGTTACATAATCCAGGCTGACACTCCCAGTGCAGTGCTGAGGGAGCGCTGCACTGTCGGAGGTGCCGTCTTTTGGATGGGACATTAAACCGAGGCCCCGTCTGCCCTCTCTGCAAGAGCATTTCAGCCAGTCCCACTCCACCACCCTTTCCCCGTAGCCCTGGAAATTTTTCTCCTACAGGGACTTATACAACTCACTTTTGAAAGCCACAATTGAATCTGCCTCCAGCACCCTCTCAGGTAGTGCATTCCAGATCCTAACCACTCGCTGCGTAAAAAGGTTTTTCCTCGTGTCGCCTTTGGTTCTTCAGCCAATCACCTTAAATCTGCATCATCTGGTTCGCAACCCTTCCGCCAATTTAGAACAGTTTCTCCCTACCTATTCTGCCATTAATGAGAGGGGAGATATGGTCTGTATTTTCTTTTCTAAAGAAAAGCGGGTGGAGTTGGCCGATTGGCTAACACCTTTTTGGCCAATTGCCCAAGACAAAATTATATCTCTGTATAACTTTAAGACAATTTGCAAAATGTAAGTAACAATCTTAAAAATCAACGTTGTGAGCTCTGGTGTTCTGACCTTTATGCAATCAGTTCTAAAAATATCCTCGCGCTCCTTACAGCTCTTGCTGTACTGAAGATCTAGCTTTTTCCCATTAAACACGTTCTGTATCTTAAGTGGAATTGAAGCCTTCAAACATCTACTTTAGGACATGCCATGCATTTACCTATTCACCCTTTGTGTATCATTCAAGATTGCTTTGTTAAAGTTCCATTTTGTCCAATGCACTTACTCATCGTACATCCATAGTGAAAACATGCATTCAGAGACCACTCTGTCCTTGACTTTTTCTTGGCTGTTTATTACCCAAACTGAGCTAATTAGTTATTTATTTGCCATTCTCAAGAGCTGGGAACCGCATAAAACTGCCACGACTATCGTCAAAAGGAAACTTAGTCACGTTGGCTTAAAAAACAAACGACATGACTTAACACTGAGCAACCCTGTTCAACTGCTCTTCTTCCCGAAGAGCACTGGTGTCGAATTCAAAGTACAGCTATGTTTGCATTCTCTTCTGGTATATATTTTTTTTAAACAGAGTCAAATTACTGCAAACCGTAAATCATTAAACTGTAAAAATCCATTCCTAGGCGACTGAGTGTAACAGAATAAATCACGCAAACCTCAAACTCAATACCACACACAAACCCCAACCTTGGAAGAAAGATTTCAGTGTTCAAAACTATTTCCATTAAATTTAATTCAAAATCAGCTACTGAAGTTTAAATGCGACTTAACAAATCTAACGATAAGCGCGAGTTTAAGAAGTAATGGGATATTGTTTTCCTGCACTTGCAGTGTCAGCTGTGGCTCAGTGGGCAGCACTCTCGCCTCTGAGTCAGAAGATTGTGGGTTCAAGTCCCACTCCAGAGACTTGAGCACATAATCTAGGCTGACACTCCCAGTGGAGTCTTTTAGATGAGACATTAAACCGAGACCCCCTGTCTGCCCTCTCAGGTGGATGTAAAAGATCCCATGGCACTATTTTGAAGATGTGCAGGGAAGTTCTCCAACCTATATGCACGTGGGAACAAACCCCACAGAGAAATCATGCTCATCGCCATGTTTTTACTGTACGTGCAGATAATAACATGAGGGAGAAAAAGAAACTGGGTGTTATGCAGGAAAGGTCAGATCCTGGTTAGAAATCCAGTTTGTTACCAGATGTGGGAATGTGTCATGCTGACTGTGTCGGCAAGAAAATAATAATGGAAAGGTCCTATTTCCCAGGACAGGCATTCCTCATGAAAAGCCATATTTATGTTCTCATTTCTAAAGGATAGAAAATAACCTATTTCAACTTGGAAATAGCAAATAATGCTGTGGAAAAATATGCTGTGGATCAAAATCATACATTTTGTGCTCAGTTGAAAACATTATCGTTACCAGAAGCTAAAAGATGCATTATAAATAGATGAAGAAAGACTGGATCGACTAGGCTTATATTCACTGGAATTTAGAAGAATGAGAGGGGATCTCATAGAAACATATAAAATTCTGACGGGATTGGACAGGTTAGATGCAGGAAGAATGTTCCCGATGTTGGGGAAGTCCAGAACCAGGGGTCACAGTCTAAGGATAAGGGGTAAGCTATTTAGGACTGAGATGAGGAGAAACTTCTTCACTCAGAGAATTGTGAACCTGTGGAATTCTCTACCACAGAAAGTTGTTGAGGCCAGTTCGTTCGATATATTCAAAAGGGAGTTAGATGTGGCCCTTATGGCTAAAGGAATCAAGGGGTATGGAGAGAAAGCAGGAATGGCCTACTCCTGCACTTATTTTCTATGTTTCTATGAAACTTTGGAGGTGATTTTAACCCGACTCGCTCAGCAGAAACCTGGAGGGTGGGCAGTTATAATCGCCCTGGGCTCTTGCCTGTCCGAAAGACGCCACGATCGCGACATCTGTGATTTTAACCTGCTCCCCTGAGCAGGCAGCAAGGACACGTGCCCGGAGCCAACCGGGTCCTTCCATTACATAGGCATATTGCGGCCCGATGACGTCATTGAGACCCGAGTGTAATTTTAATCTGGGCCCCAGCGGGGAATACACCTGGAGTTAAAATCGGGGCCATTTTCCTACATTTGTGCTCCCACCTTTCGAGACCTCAGAAATGCACAGTGGCTCACTCGTGTTCAAAACTGGTGCTACCAATGTTGCTAACAAACCCATCACAACTGTTAGATATCACTAGATTACAACTGCTATAGAAACTTCAAAGTCAAAAAAATCCTAGTTAAGCGGCAACAGCTAAGTGCTTTCAAACAATTGGGCATCCTGTGCGGAGGGGAGCGGACAGGTCGGAGGGCCTCCTTGTGGGACCGCTCCTGGGCCTGGCCAAGGTGGCCATTAACCGGTCCAGGCAGCGGGCAGTCGAGGGGATCGTTCACCCCGACTGCCTGCCTCTCTTCCACAGCTACGTTCGTGCCAGGGTATCCCTGGAGATGGAGCACGCGGTGTCCACCGGTACGCTCGCGGCCTTCCGAGAGAGGTGGGCACCGGAGGGACTGGAATGCATCATCACCCCCGGCAACCAAATTTTAATTTGCACTAAGTTTCCTTTAAAGTTTTAGTTGGAAAATGTGTGGTTTCTAGTGCCCTTACCAAAAGGGGGCACTTGATTTAAAGTTACAATTAAAATAGTTGTAGAGCTGTTGCATTGTGAGTGGTTTAGCCAGTCACGTGTTGTTCACAAGACTCAATAAAATCCCAGTCAGTTGGGTCTAGGTCATCCACGATGAGGTAGGCAGTTGTGAGCCAATGGATGAACTGGTAATGTGTCATGTGATTGTTAAATCTTTGTCAGTAAACCAACTAGTTCTCAACAGCAATGTGTGGCTATGAATTCTTAAGCAAAGAACTCATGAAGCAAATCCATTACAAACGATGTTCTACTCACTTTTAACCTCCCTGCTCTCTCTTTCTGCTCTTGCTCACTCTCACTGATCTTTCTCCCTTTGCTCATTCTCACTCTCTCCTTGCCTGCTTATGTTCATTCTCCCTGATCCCTCTCTCTGCTCGTGCACACTCTCCCTGTTTCTCTGGGCCCGAACTTGATGGCCGCCCACTGCCGCCAACATCCCTCCTCGGGTTCCGCCCGGTGCCACTTTCGATTTGGTCTGGAGCGGGTGGGAGGGGAGAACCGCCGGGAAACGCCCGCTGACCTCAGCGGACGGCCGAGTGGCGTAACTGACCTCCCGCCCGCCGAGATGCCAGATTGGTGCGGGCGGGAGTCGGCGCCAGAACGGGTGTGGACCGCCGGCTGGAAGCTGGTCTGTCCCCGACGGTGAGTATGAAGATCTGAAAAAACGGTGAGTCAGCATTTAATAAATGTTTTTTTCTTTAGAGGGACTTACCTGGATGGGGTCCCCTAAAGGTCTTCCGATGGGTTATTTTTTTAATGCTTTTCCTTTGAAGGTCTTCGACCCTCCGTGGGCCCGACTCCATCCCCGACGGCACTTGGGCGGCAAGCGCCGAGAATGAGAGCTCCCGCCCGCTGCCGCCCAGATTGGCGGCGTAAGTCCCTCATTTGCCGCCCGCTGCCCTTTGAAGTACCTTCACGATGAAAACCCCGCCCAGAGTACCGTCAGGTACCTCGCCGGCCATCGGCGGTTCTTTGGACGGCACTTGGGCGGTTGGGGGCCTTTACCAATTTTGGACCCATGGTTTCTCACTCTCTCTGCTATTTTCACTTTTCTCGATCTCTCTCTCTTTCTCGCCTCTCTCCCTTTCCCTCCCCAGCCCCCCGTCCGTGCTCATTTTTGATGTTAGGTGATTTTTTTTATCTTGCTATTCACCGATAGACTGTAGCTGAGGACTTTGTTTTCCCGATGACTTATGTGTGCTGGGTTGTCCTGCTGTGTTCAGGACTGCACAGCAATGTTTCTTTGTGTGTGTGTGTGTGGTTATGTTTGGTATCTGTGGCTTTATAGCAGTGCACGTGACTTCCCTCATGAGTACAGGCCAGGCTATGCGGTGATGTTCGTGGCTGTGGGACAGTGAATCTGGTTGTGTCCAATGTTTGTGGTTATCAGTGGTGAGCTTTAAGAACAATATTGTGACCTATTTCATTCCTATTTTGGAGCTCACTGCAATCTCCAAATCACCAGTAAAAATCCCAGAATGCCATTGAATGAAAATGTGATTTCAGTCACGGTAGATCAGTTGTGTGCCTGTGTGCCTATTGTTATAGAACAGTGAGCCCTCTAACTCAACGCGACAAATGCTGTAGGAAAAAGGCTAGTTGTAGATTTTTGTGCATTTTTATCACATTGCTGTTTGTGGGAGCTTGCTGTGCGCAAATTGGCTGCCATGTTTCCCACATTACAACAGTGACTACACTCCAAAAGTACTTCATTGTTTGTAGAGCGCTTCGAGACATCCGGTGGTCGTGGAAGGCGCTACAGAAATGCAAGTTTTTCCTTCTTTCTTTCTAAGCTGCGTGCGCACAAGGGCGCGTGGGCCGCTCAAAGGGTCTCAAATACCACGGCTGCACGAAAGATTTAAAAGTATTTGAAAAAACTGGCCGCACACAGCACTGGAATTTTAGAGGGAGCATCGGTGCCGTGGACTGAGGAATGGGGCGAGGTTGTTCCCAGCCAACACCAGAGAAACAGGCTAACTGATCATGCACCACATCCTGGTCACACCACATTACAGGAAAGATGTGATTGCACTAGAGAGGGCACAGAGGAGATTTACGAGGATGGTGTCTGGACTGGAGAATATTAGCGACGAGGAAAGATTGGATAGGCTGGGGTTGTTTTCTTTGGAACAGAGGAGACGGAGGGGAGACCTTATTGAGGTGTATAACATTATGAGGGGCCTAGATAGAGTGGATAGGGCGGACCTATTTCCCTGAGCAAAGGGGTCAACAACAACCAGGGGGCATAGATTTAAAGTAATTGGTAGGTTTCCAGGGGATTGAGAGAACATTTTTTCACGCAGAGGGTGGCGGGGGTCTGGAACTTACTGCCTGAAAGGGTGGTAGAGGCAGAAACCCTCACCACATAAGTACTTGGATATGCACATGAAATTCCGTGACCTACAAGGCTACGGACCAAGAGCTAGAAAGTGGGATTAGGCTGGATAGCTCTTTGTCAGCACGGATATAGTAGCCTCCTTCCGTGCTGTAAATTTCTATAATTCTGTGCATCTCATTGCTGCTTGTGGAACTTTGCTGTTCAATAAATATCAGCCACATTTTCCAACATAATAACATCACTGGATTTCAAAGTATTCAATGAACGGGCGAAGCGCTTTGAGATATTTCTAAGGAACCATAATAAGCCACGGTATTAATGCAAGTCCTTCTTAGTCATATTAAGGGACTTGCAAAGCCATTCAGGAAAGGGAAGTTTTGCGGTCTGGTCTAAGAAGCAAGCCCCAAAGGTGAAAGATTAGTGTTGTGACCCATGTAGCCTTACCAATTTACATGTATCACAGAAATCCAGAGCCCATTCAAAATCTGAACAAAAACAGCTAAAAGCTTAAAGTGCATCAGTAAGCAAAAAATGCAACTGCAAACATTACATTAAATCTCCTGGGAGCTTTTAATGAGATTATATGTTATAACCAGATAGCTTAGGATAGCTTAAGTATATTTCCATCAAATTGAATTGAAAAGTAGGATTTAAAATATTGAGGTCAAGTGTATCAAATCTGCTCTTTGAAGATATTATTGTTGCAGCATAGTTATTTTTACATTTCCCTCCTCCCCACCACCCCATTTTTAATCGATTTCATGTTTCTGGATTTCTCTGTCTATCACAACAACCACCATTTGCATTTCTATAACGCCTTTAACAATAGTACAACGTCCCAAGGCGCTTCACGGGAGCGTAATCGGACAGAATGCGGCAAATTCTCCACGTAAGGAGATATTGGGGCAGATTGTCAAAAGCTTGGTCAAAGAGGTAGGCTTTAAGGAGCGTCTTCAAGGAGAAGAGAGAGGCGGAGAGGTTTAGGGAGACAATTCCAGAGCTTAGGGCCCAGGCAGCTGAAGGCATGGCCGGCAATGGTCGTGGTGACCATTATAGAGGTGATCCAAAACTCTGCTGCCCATGTCCTAATTCGCACGAAGTCCCACTCACCCATCATCCCCTGTGCTCGCTGACCTACATTGGCTCCCGGTTAAGCAACACCTCGATTTCTAAATTCCCATCCTTGCTTTCAAATCCCACCATGGCCTCGCCCCTCCCTATCTCCTGTAATCTCCTCCAGCCCCACAACTACCCAAGATGTCTGCGCTCCTCTAATTCTGCCCTCCTGAGCATCCCTGATTATAATCACTCAACTTTTGGTGGCCGTGCCTTCTGTTGCCTGGGCCCCAAGCTCTGGAACTCCCTGCCTAAACCTCTCCGTCTCTCTACCTCTCTTTCCACCTTCAAGACACTCCTTAAAACCTACCTCTTTGACTAAACTTTTGGTCATCTGCCCTAATTTCTCATGTGGCCCGGTGTTAAGAATGTTTTGTGAAGCGCTTTGTGACGTTTTACTACGTTAAACATAGAAACATAGAAATTTACAGGGCAGAAGGAGGCCATTTCGGCCCATCGTGTCCACGTCGGCCTTTGGTCAGCAGTGCTGATGGTTACATATAAACCTATGAACATGAACAATGGCGGACAAGTAAAGAGCACCCAGCCCAACCAGACCGCTCCACATAACTGCGACACCCCTTGCACTGAAACATACTACACACCACCCCAACCGAAGCCATATGACCTCCTGGGAGAGGCAAAAACCAGATTTAAAAACCCAGGCCAACTGGGGAAAAAAAATCTGGGAAAATTCCTGTCTGACCCATCCAGGCAATCAAAACTAGTCCAGGAGATCACCCTGGCCATATTCGATTCCCTGCAGTACTTACCATTGTATCTGCGCCAGCCAACAAGAGGTTATCAAAGCCTCCCTGATAAAGTGTGACATCCCCACTGACACCTGGGAGTCCCTGGCCAAAGACCGCCCTAAGTGGAGGAAGTGCATCCGGGAGGGCGCTGAGCTCCTCGAGTCTCGTTGCCGAGAGCATGCAGAAACCAAGCGCAGGCAGCGGAAAGAGCGTGCGGCAAACCTGTCCCACCCACCCCTTCCCTCAACCACTGTCTGTCCTACTTGTAGTTCTCGTATTGGACTGTTCAGCCACCTAGAACTCATGCTAAGAGTGGAAGCAAGTCTTCCTCGATTCCGAGGGACTGCCTATGATGATGATCCAGTCTAATAAAGGTGCTATATAAATACACGTTGTTGGTGGTGGTGGAGCGATTAAAATCGGGGTTGGGCAAGAAGCCAGAAAAAATGACCGGTACTTCCTTCAAAAAATAAGCCACGACTCTAGACAAAGCCTGCGGTTTATTGGCTTGCAGCTCACTGGTTGTGGCATGCGTCGGAGTGTCCCGAGGATGCAAATAGTGCTTTGCGAAAGCAAATGATTTATTTTCAAACATGACAATTCCTTATAAGTAAGAATGTTTCCCACAGGATTATGAGGGAATAAAAAATCTGTACAAAAAGCTGATTACAATGTTAAATAATCTTTTTATTAATAAATCTGAAGAAAAAAATCACGAGCTCAGATAATTCATTTAGAGGACTTGTTTTCAGTCGATTGATGTGGATTGCGAGGCAGACAGTGAGTTTCTCATTCAATTGCTGAAAGAAATGTCAGTTAAATATATCTCACCATATTCATTACATATCCTGTGGGCTATTTGGATCTAATCTCAGAATCTCAGACACAGGATGGGCGCCTAGTTTCACATTTCTGACACTTTCGAAATTGGTATCTCATTGGGCTCCAATCCCCAGGGAGATATCAACACTTATCAAAATTGATATTTCACCAGATCTTGCAAGTTACACCAGCTAGGTTACTTCACAAATGTTTAACATAGAAGTAGAAAATAGTTGCAGGAGTAGGCCATTCAGCCCTTCGAGCCTGCACCACCATTCAATATGATCATGGCTGATCATGCAACTTCAGTACCCCATTCCTGCTTTCTCTCCCTACCCCTTGATCCCTTTAGCCATAAGGGCCACCGAACTCCCTTTTGAATATATCTAACGAACTGGCCCCAACAACTTTCTGCGGTGGAGAATTCCACAGGTTCACAATTCTCTGAGTGAAGAAATTTCTCCTCATCTTGGTCCTAAATGGCTTACCCCTTATCCTTAGACTGTGACCCCTGGTTCTGGACTTCCCCAACATCGGGAACATTCTTCCTGCATCTAACCTGTCCAATCCCATCAGAATTGTATATATTTCTTTGAGATCCCCTCTCATTCTTCTAGATTCCAGTGAATATAAGCCTAGTTAATCCAGTCTTTCTTCACCAGACCTTACAAGGTGATAAGTATTTACCTGTCTGCTGTTCCCAGCCCATTGGAGAATGCCATTTAATAATGTCGGACATAGCCCAGAGATCACTGCGATTAAGAAGACAGGTTGACTATCTCTTGAGATACTGGGAATCATATCATTGAATAGTTACAGCACAGAAGGGGGCCACTCGGTCTGTCGAGCCCGTGCCGGCTCTCTGCATAAAAGACTTACATTTATATAGCGCCTTTCACAACCATCGGATGTCTCAAAGCGCCTGAAACATTAACTCGCTTTCTCTCTCCAGAGATGCTGCCTGACCCACTGAGATTTCGAGCATTTTCTGTTTTTATGTAAGAAAATATTGGGACAGGTAACCAAAAACTTAGCTGCAGGGGTAGGTTTTAGCGAGTGTCCGGAAGGAACAGGGTGCTGCTTAATCTCCAGTGGGACGCCTTGCTTTTATGTATGCTGCAGTGCTTGATGCCTAGCCTTTCACGCATGTGGACGCAGCACACTTTTTTTGTGCCGCACTGTTTATTTTGTGAATGCAAGTGGAAATGAATGACATCCTGCAAATGATCCCCTGGGTCACGTGGATTACTAAACATAATAAAAGATGCGACAATGTGAGACTAATTACATTCATGTTGCCTTGATACTCAAAGCATATAATAGACCGCAATTTCCAATTAGTTACTTGCCCTCGGAAATGTAATCCCAAAGGAAAATAAGATTACAACATGCTAATAAGAGGCAGATCAGAAATTCGATATGGTACTAATAGAAGTAAAGCCGCTCTATTAGTTACTCTACTTTTGAAAGGTGGCCTATTGTTTCGAAAGGCCAATGATGAGGCTCACTGCTCTCCTCTTTCCTTGGATAATGTATACTGCCATACATCTAGTTCTAAGTTCACATGCATCTCTGGGGGTACATTTTGACAGTAATAGCCTTAACCAAAGAAATCGCAACGATCAAACCTTTTCAATTTCTCTATATAATGGCATATTATGATAACTAATGGCTGGCCAGGACAGAGGAAACGTTTCAAGGACACCTTCAAATCCTCCTTGATAAAGTGCAACATCCCCACCGGCACCCGGGAGTCCCTGGCCAAAGCCCGCCCTAAGTGGAGGAAGAGCATCTGGGAGGGCGCTGAGCACCTCGGGTCTCGTCGCCGAGAGCGTGCAGAAACCAAGCGCAGGCAGCGGAAGGAGCGTGCGGCAAACCAGACTCCCCACCCACCCGTTCCCTCAACCACTGTCTGTCCCACCTGTGACAGAGACTGTAATTCCCGTATTGGACTGTTCAGTCACCTGAGAACTCACTTTTAGAGTGGAAGCAAGTCTTCCTCGATTTCGAGGGACTGTCTATGATGATGATGAGTATGTCTACACTTCACTTATATTCTCCATGCCTTTCCACGCTGCTGGCTCATGCTGGGTAAAGAAAAAACAGATAGAACTTGCATTTATGTAGTGCCTTTCACGACTACCGGATATCCCATAGCGCTTTACAGTCAATGAGATACTTTTGAAGTGCAGTCACTGTTGTAATGTAACATCGGTAAGACAAAGGTCCTCCACCAGCCTGTCCTCGCCGCGCAGCACTGCCCCCCCAAACATCAAGATCCACGGCGCGGCCCTGGACAACGTGGACCACTTCCTTTATTTCGGGAGCCTCCTATCAACAAGAGCAAGCATTGATGAAGAGATCCAACATTGCCTCCAGTGCGCCAGTGCAGCCTTCGGCCGCCTGAGAAAGAGTTTGAAGACCCGGCCCTCAAAACTGTCACCAAGCTCATGGTCTACAGGGACGTAGTAATACCCGGCCTCCTGTATGGCTCAGAGAAGTGGACCATGTACAGTAGACACCTCAAGTCGTTGGAGAAATACCACCAGCGATGTCTCCGCAAGATCCTACAAATCCCCTGGGAGGACAGACGCACCAACATTAGTGCCCTCATCCAGGCCAACATCCCCAGCATTGAAGCACTGACCACACTTGATTAGCTCCGCTGGGCAGGCCACATTGTTCGCATGCCAGACACGAGACTCCCAAAGCAAGCGCTCTACTCGGAACTCATCCATGGCAAATGAGCCAAAGGTGGGCAGTGGAAACGTTACAAGGACACCCTCAAAGCCTCCCTGATAAAGTGCGACATCCCCACTAACACCTGGGAGTCCTTGGCCAAAGACCGCCCTAAGTGGAGGAAGAGCATCCGGGAGGGCGCTGAGCTCCTCGAGTCTCGTCGCCGAGAGCGTGCAGAAACCAAGCGCAGGCAGCGGAAGGAGCGTGAGGCAAACCAGACTCCCCGCCCACCCTTTCCTTTAAACACTGTCTGTCCCACCTGTGACAGAGACTGTGGTTCTCGTATTGGACTTTACAGCCACCTAAGAACTCATGCTAAGAGTGGAAGCAAGTCTTCCTCGATTCCGAGGGACTGCCTATGATGATGATGATGCAGGAAATGTGACAGTCAATTTGTGCACAGCAAGCTCCCACAATCAGCAATGTGATAAGAACTAGATCATCTGTATTAGTGGTGTTGATTGAGGGATAAATATTGGCCAGGACATCGGGGATAACTCCCCTGCTCTTCTTCAAAATAGTGCTGTGGGATCTTTTACATCCACCTTCGAGGGCAGACGGGTCCTCAGTTTAATGGCTCATCCAAAAGACGGCACCTCCGACAGTGTAGCACTCCCTCAGTACTACATTGGAGTGTCAGCCTATATTTTTGTGCTCGAGTCTCTGGAGTGGGACTTGAACCCACAACCTTCTGACTCAGAGACGAGGGTGCTACCCACTGAGCCACAGATGGCATTGTACAGTTTCATGGGCACCAGAAACCCAACGATGCCTCAACGAAATACCCATCCATCATCTGTGAGGGCGGGCATCGATTGCCAGGAGGCTGTTCAACCATGTGTGGAATAGGGGGAGGGCAGGGTCCTGAATACCTTGGGGAACCACTGATGTATCAGCCATGTGGCCGTTTGCAACTCCAGGTACAAAATGCACTCGCGCGCCTTAAACATGGTCATCAGAAACATTTTCATTGAAATTTCTACTCTGCACTCAATGGTATTTGGGCTCCTTAGCTATGAGCCATGCTTCAAAGCAACAGCATGCTCAACAGCAGGAGTACCTATTTCTACATAACACTGCCCAACAATAACAATAACTTGCATTTATTTAGGGCTTTTAACACAGAAAGAAATCCCAAGGTGCTTCGCACAGGTGTAATCAGGCAAGAACATAAGAAATAGGGACAGGGGTAGGCCATGTGGGTCAAAATCCTGGAACACCCTCCCTAACCGCACTGTGGGAGCACCTTCACCACACGGACTGCAGCGGTTCAAGGCGATGGCTCACCACCACCTTCTCGAGGGGCAATTAGGGATGGGCAATAAATGCCGGCCTTGCCAGCGACACCCACATCCCAGGAACAATTTTTTAAAAATCTCCTAAAATGAGAGAAAATGGAAACTATGTCAACCACACTGTCAAAATCCATTTCAGATGTCGCATTGAACACTGAGCAAGAATGAAATGTCCCGATTCTGGCAGGGAAAACAGAAGTAATTTTGCACATGCTAAATCAAGCTGAAGTAATTACCCTTTTATAATAAATATACAAGACATATCATTATATGTTCATCACAGTTTTGACATTTTTGGAAATGATTGTGAAAGTCATTTTACATTTTGCAGTTTCAATTATACTCTTGACAACTACAAGTATCACTTAATTGCGAAGATAATTCTGAGGTGATTGCAATATTAAGAGATGCAGACTGTCGGTTACATTACTCAAGAGTTGCATTGTTGCACATGTACTACTGAACAATGCAGTAGTTTTAATTCAATCCTGGGATGTGGGCATTGCTGCCAAGGCCGGCATTTATTGCCCATCCCTAATTGCCCTTGAGAAGGTGGTGGTGAGCTACCTTCTTGAACCGCTGCAGTCCCGTGTGGTGAAGGTGCTCCCACAGTGCTGTTAGGGAGGAAGTTACAGGATTTTGAACCAGCAATGATGAAGGAATGGCCGAGATATTTCCAATTTAGGGTGTTGTGTGACTTGAAGGGGAATGTGGAGGTGGTGGTGTTCCCATGCGCCTGCTGCCCTTGTCCTTCTAGGTGGTAGAGGTCGCAGGTTTGGGAGGTGCTGCCGAAGAAGCCTTGGCGAGTTGCTGCAGTGCATCTTGTAGATGGTGCACACTGCAGCCACGGTGCGCCGGTGGTGGAGGGAGTGAGTGTTGAAGGTGGTGGATGGAGTGCCAATCAAGCGGGCTGCTTTGTCCTGGATGGTGTCGAGCTTCTTGAGTGTTGTTGGAGCTGCGCCCATCCAGGCAAGTGGAGAGTATTCCTAACTAAATATGGAGCTTCTTCTAATTTTTGTTATAAAATAGAAAACATTAAGTGAGATCAATGGTAATGGTATACCATGGGTATGTTTCAGGTCATTCTTTAGGGCGAATATTACTAATGTCATCATTTCACAAACTCGCACTTAGGTCTTTTGGTACCTTAATAGAGCACGAGACTCCTTCTCACCATCTTCTCTCCTAGCCCTTCTCTTTTAAAGTGTGTTTTGATGCTGAATCTCTATCTTGATGTCTTGGCCAACAGTACAGTAGGGCCTTGGGTGCTTGGGTGGTCTTGATTGCGCTGACGAATCCATGCATGTTGTGGTTGTCGACTAACCGCTGGATCGCCTGTGCTTTCTCTATCCACCATCTGTTTTATAGGTCGCAGGTTTTTTGTTGGACCTCGGTCTTCAGCCATCTGTTGAACTGCTTTCTAGCTCTCGTGTTGGGTTGCTGTTTTTAGTTCAGAAATGCCTTGCACTTGTGGCTAATTATCTCCTGGATCTCCTGGTCGTTCTCGTCAAACCAGTCAGTGTTCTCGGTCAGGCCAACATCCCCAGCATCGAAGCATTGATCACGCTCAATCAGCTCCGTTGGGCGGGCCACATCGTTCGCATGCTGACACAAGACTCCCGAAGCTTCGACATGGCAAGCGAGCCCCAGGTGGGCAGAGGAAACGCTTCAAGGACACCCTCAAAGCCTCCTCGATAAAGTGCAACATCCCCACCGACTCCTGGGAATCCCCGGCCCATGACCGCCCAAAGTGGAGGAAGAGCATCCGGGAGGGCGCTGAGCACCTCGAGTCTTATCACCGAGAGCATGCAGAAAACAAGCGCAGGCAGCGGAAGGAGCGTGCGGCAAACCAGACTCCCCCAGCCACCCTTTCCTCCAACCACTGTCTGCTCTACCTGCGACAGAGACTGTAATTCCCGCATTGGACTCCTCAGTCACCTGAGAACTCACTTTTAGAGTGGGAGCAAGTCATCCTCGACTCCGAGGGACTGCCTACGATATGATCTTGATGTTCCTTTGATCCCCAATTCCCATCTTGGTTAATCTCCTGCTCTCCTGCATGTTTTGCCTCAGTGTTCTGTCACCATCGGGTTCCATCCCTCACCTCTTGCCCAAGCAACAAAACTGAAGCCTGCTGATGAGAACAGCACTGCATAGTTATTGTATTGCACACCAGGCTGTTCAAAATGTATTCCTGTACATGGTTTAAATTTCAAATTCTGTAAATATATAATGTAAAATATGAAATCCAAAATGGTAGCCAACATGTTTTGATTCAACAGTCGTGGTTTTTCAAAATGATAATGCATCCAATGAGCTGGGGTCGCAAAACCCACCAGTCTATTAAGAACAATAAGTATATATTTGTGGGCCTGAGGAGATTAACTCTGTACAATCGGCTGGGGCTGAAATGTGCTGAAACAGTGAGATAACAAGTGATTCTGTAGGTATCTTGATTTTCCAACTTTCTCTTCTAAATTAGTTGCTGTCTCTCATAAGAACATAAGAACTAGGAGCTGGAGTAGACCATATGGCCCCCTCGAGACTACTTCACCATTCAATAAGATCATGGCTGGTCTTCTACCTTAACTCCACTTTCCTGCCCCATCCCCATATCTTTTGATTCCCCGAGAGTCCAAAAATCTATCGATCTCAGCCATGAATATACTCAGAAACTCAGCATCCACAGCTCTCTGGGGCAGAGAATTCCAATGATTTACAACCCTCTGAGTGAAGACATTCCTCCTCATCTCCGTCTTAAATGGCCAACCCCTGACCCTGAGACTGTGCCCCCTGGTTCTAGACTCTCCAGCCAGGGGGAAACAACCTCTCAGCATCGACCCTGTGAAAACCTCTCAAAGTCTTATACATTTCAATTAGATCACCTCGCATTCTTCTATAATTGCTCTTTACTATATATATATATATACATCCCATAGCAACCCAAGGGATTGATGTAAGGAAAAACTGTGAATTCTGGGAACCTAAAATAAAAATAGCAAATGCTGGAAATGAACAGGTCGATCATCGTCCGATAGAGAAAGACATGTCAATATTTCAAATGAAACCTTTCATCAGAACTGATGGAAAGCCCTGACTCAAAACGTGCTCTCTCATTTATTACCAAAATTGTACTTTCTTCTCCCACTTGAACAGAAGACAAATCAAAGTCAATCATTTAATGAACAGTTGGACGCAATAACAGGAGGGAGGGAATCTATAGGGTCTTTCTACATGGGTGAAAGGAGGTGGGCTGAATGGCCTTCCTCTCCCTCATCTACTTTGTGATCCACGATAGGGTTAGTTCCAGCATCGTTGCACCTCACCTCGAGTCAGAAGGTCGTGGGTTCAAATCCCACTCCAGGGACTTGAGGACATAAATCTAGGCTGAGGCTCCAATGCAGTGCTGAGGGAGTGCTGCACTATTGGAGGTGCCGTCTTTCGGATGAGACATTAAACCGAGGCCCCGTCTGCCCTCTCAGGTGGACGTAAAAGATCCCACGGCACAATTTTGAAGAAGAGCAGAGGTGTTATCCCCGGTGTCCTGGCCAATATTTATCCCTCAGTCAAAAAACAGATTATCTGGTCATTATCTCATTGCTGTTTGTGGGAGCTTGCTGTGCGCAAATTGACTGCCGTGTTTCCCACATTACAACAATGACTACACCCCACAAGTCGTGAAAATTGCTATACAAATGCAAGTCTTTCTTACCTTCCAGAGCCTCAAATATCTCTTAGGTGAATTAATATTAAGCTTTAAGGATCCAATTATAGGCTGCTTAACATTAATATTTTTTTTGTTCTTATAAGATACTAGGATGAATTTAAGTTAATGAGTACGCTTCCCCCCTGAAGCTATTCTAAATGTAGCATTCAGTGTTGATGTTTTAAATTGAGATTATTACAAAAATGGAACCAAAAACTATTAAGTGAAATGAAATCAGGTCATTGAAAGAAAGAAGAAAGACTTGCATTTATATAGTGTCTTTCACTCACCGGACGTCTCAAAGTGCTTTACAGCCAATGAAGTTCCTTTGGAGTATAGTCACTATTGTAATGTGGGAACATGAGAGGCGTGAGTTCAGGGCCCAGAAGAGGCGAGGGTCCAAAGGCAGCAGGGGCCCAGCCCACACTGCGATATGTGTGCGCACTAGGTCAGAGCTGGTCTCCAGTCGTCCTGGTTAACCCTTGCCACTGGACCAAGACTTAGCTCTGTCAAGCCTGTGTGGTGGCTGGTGTGCAACGGTCACCCCACGTTAAAAAAATCCACAAATAGGCATCTTCCACCCTTCAGGATGTAGATCAGGACCTGGAATATTAGGTCCTTCATTGAAACATCTGTGAACTCATCCTTTTTGGCGTGGAAGCGAGACATCCTCAATACAAGGGACTGCCTAAGAAGAAATTGGGGAATGGTACAAATGAAGGGAGCTACAGATACTAACAAGTTCAAGTATGTCAAGAATAGTCAGCGCTGACGCAGCTGGGTGACCAAGGATGAAGGATGTTGCTGGGTACAATAATATGTAATCACTATTTATGTCACTTTATTGATGTCAGCTTTGCTTGTTCATTCTGCATCCGGGATAAATCTATTCATCCCACTGTGTTTACCATGCTAGAAATTGTTGCCCATGTTCCTTTATTTACAGAAGTCACTACTCTCCCGACAACATTTGTCGTTGGTCACCTGGTATGCAGGGTGAACAAGTTAGAGGAACACCCGATGGGTTTGTACCTGGGCTTGTCGAGATCGGCAATGCACACAGGGCCAGGATCGGCAATACACAGGGCTAGGATCGGCAATACACACAGGGCCAGGATCGGCAATGCACACAGGGCCAGGATCGGCAATACACAGGGTTAGGATCGGCAATACACAGGGCCAGGATCGGCAATACACAGGGCCAGGATCGGCAATACACAGGGTCAGGATCGGCAATACACAGGACCAGGATCGGCAATACACAGGGCTAGGATCGGCAATACACAGGGTTAGGATCGGCAATACACACAGGACCAGGATCGGCAATACACAGGGCGAGGATCGGCAATACACAGGGTCAGGAACGGCAATACACAGGGTCAGGATCGGCAATACACAGGGTCAGGATCGGCAATACACAGGGTCAGGATCGGCAATACACAGGGTCAGGAACGGCAATACACAGGGTCAGGATCGGCAATACACAGGGTTAGGATCGGCAATACACAGGGTTAGGATCGGCAATACACACAGGACCAGGATCGGCAATACACAGGGCGAGGATCGGCAATACACAGGGTCAGGAACGGCAATACACAGGGTCAGGATCGGCAATACACAGGGTCAGGATCGGCAATACACAGGGTCAGGAATGGCAATACACAGGACCAGGATCGGCAATACACAGGGTCAGGAACGGCAATACACAGGACCAGGATCAGCAATACACAGGGTCAGGAACGGCAATACACAGGACCAGGATCGGCAATACACAGGGTCAGGATCGGCAATACACACAGGACCAGGATCGGCAATACACAGGGTGAGGATCGGCAATACACAGGGCGAGGATCGGCAATACACAGGGTCAGGATCGGCAATACACAGGGTCAGGATCGGCAATACACAGGTTCAGGAACGGCAATACACAGGATCACGATCGGCAATACACACAGGGCGAGGATCGGCAATACACAGGGCGAGGATCGGCAATACACAGGGTCAGGAACGGCAATACACAGGACCAGGATCGGCAATACACAGGGTCAGGATCGGCAATACACAGGATCACGATCGGCAATACACACAGGGCGAGGATCGGCAATACACAGGACCAGGATCGGCTATACACACAGGCCGAGGATCGGCAATACACAGGGCGAAAGTCGGTAATACACAGGGCGAGGATCTGAAAGACACGCCTGGGCCCATTAACCTGCCCGTGTTCAAGGCTCTGAGAGCAACAACCACTTGGCATTTATATCACGCCTTTAACATAGAAAAACGCCTCAAGGCACTTCACTGGAGTGTAATCAGATAAGCCATTGGGTGACAGATTATGACCACATGGTGTCTGCTGCTTCACCGAAATCTTTCTATCATCACTCGAAAATTGAAAATTGCTGTTTTAAAAAAGAATACCGAATACCCTGTACTGATTTTGCAAAATGAACAGATATAATGATTATTTTATCAGTGGTACCCCTCCTTCAATTGAAGGGAGGGGGAATGGCTTGTCATTTGTTTTAGTAGACCGAGTGCTACCAAACATTGCTTTCTACCACAACAACAACTTGTATTCATATAGCACCTTTAACGTAGTGAAACGTCCCGAGACGCTTCACAGGAGCGTTATAGAAACATAGAAAATAGGTGCAGGAGTAGGCCATTCGGCCCTTCGAGCTTGCATCACCATTCAATATGATCATGGCTGATCATTCACCTCAGTACCCCTTTCTCTCCATACCCCTTGATCCCTTTAGCCATAAGGGTCACATCTAACTCCCTCTTGAATATATCCAATGAACTGGAATCAACAACTCTCTGCGGTAGGGAATTCCATAGGTTAACAACTCTCTGAGTGAAGAAGTTTCTCCTCATCTCAGTTCTAAATGGCTTACCCCTTATCCTTAGACTATGTCCCCTGGTTTTGGACTTCCCCAACATTGGGAACATTCTTCCTGCATCTAACCTGTCCAGTCTCATCAGAATTTTATATGTTTCTATGAGATCCCCTCTCATCCTTCTAAACTCCAGTGAATACAGGCCCAGTCGATCCAGTCTCTCCTCATATGTCAGTCCTGCCATCCCAGGAATCAGTCTGGTGAACCTTCACTGCACTCCCTCAATAGCAAGAATGTCCTTCCTCAGATTAGGAGACCAAAACTGAACACAATATTCCAGATGAGGCCTCACTAAGGCCCTGTACAACTGCAGTAAGACCTCCCTGCTCCTATACTCAAATCCCCGAGCTATGAAGGCCAACATACCATTTGCCTTCTTCACCGTCTGCTGTACCTGCATGCCAACTTTCAATGACTGATGTACCATGACACCCAGGTCTCGCTGCACCTCCCCTTTTCCTAATCTGCCACCATTCAGATAATATTCTGCCTTCGTGTTTTTGTCACCAAAGTGGATAATCTCACATTTATCCACATTATACTGCATCTGCCAAGCGTTTGCCCACTCACCTAACCTGTCCAAGTCACCCTGCAGCCTCTTAGCGTCCTCCTCACAGCTCACACCACCACCCAGCTTAGTGTCATCTGCAAACTTGGAGATATTACACTCAATTCCTTCCTCTAAATCATTAATATATATTGTAAATAGCTGGGGTCCCAGCACTTAGCCCTGCGACATTCCACTAGTCCCCCACTAGTCACTGCCTGCCATCCTGAAAAGGACCCGTTTATTCCGACTCTCTGCTTCCTGTCTGCCAACCATTCCTCTATCCACGTCAGTACATTACCCCCAATACCATGTGCTGTAATTTTGCACACCAATCTCTTGTGCGGAACCTTGTCAAAAGCCTTTTGAAAGTCCAAATACACCACAACCAATGGTTCTCCCTTGTCCACTCTACCAGTTACACCTTCAAAAAATTACAGAAGATTTGTCAAGCATGATTTCTCTTTCATAAATCCATGCTGACTTGGACCGATCCTGTCACTGCTTTCCAAATGCGCTGCTATTTCATCATTAATAATTGATTCCAACATTTTTCCCACTACTGATGTCAGGCTAACCGGTCTATAATTACCCGTTTTCTCTCTCCTTCCTTTCTTAAAAAGTTATGAGATAAAAAATTTGGCACCGAGCCGCATAAGTAGAAATTACTCCAGTGCAGTGCTGAGGGAGCGCCGCAATGTCGGAGGAGCCAACTTTCGGATGAGACGTTAAACCGAGGCCCTGTCTGCCCTCTCGGGTGAAGGTAAAAGGTCCCGTGGCACTATTCGAAGAAGAGCAGGTGGAATTATCCCCGGTGTGCTGGCCAATATTTATCCCTTCATCAACATCACTAAAACAGATTATCTGGTCATTATCACATTGCTGTTTATGGGAGCTTGCTGTGTGCAAATTGGCTGCCGCATTTCCCACATTACAACAGCGACTACATTTGAAAACACTGGATGTCTCAATAACCAGGCCAACTGAAAAGTAAATGAAACCCAAAATTGCAATGAGGTGAACTACTTGAGTTGAACAATGACATGTTCCGAAACCCTCATCCTGCGGAAAGCCCCAGATTCTGACTCAAGACCTATTCCTGAACCAGTGAATTCTGCTGCCAATCTCGAGAGACCGTCCACTTTATTTCCAGCTCACAACGGATTATTGAGGGGAAATTTCCCATTTCCCCTTTTGGGAGCCTGGGTGCTACCGTGGCGATGTTCTCACAGGACACAAATGAGAAATGTGTAACAAAGGGAGACTTCGCATTTATTTTTTTTCAATTAATTTTCACAGGTGGGAGGAAAGGGTGGGAGGGGAGTCGCTGGCAAGATCGGCGTTTGGAGCCCATCTCCAGTTGCCCTCTTCTTGGTGGGTCTTCTTCTTGAAGACCTCCCCCCACAGTGCGGTTAGTTGGGGAGATCGAATAATCTAGCCCAGCGACAATATATGCAGCACGTTTCATGACCTCGGGACATACCAAAGTGCTTTACAGCCAATTAACTACTTTTTTGGAAAGGTAGTCACTATTACAATGTAGGAAATACGGGAGCCAATTTATACATAGCAAGGTTCCACAAGCAGCGATATGATGATGACCAGATAATCAGTTTTCGTGAAGCTGATTGAGGGATAAATATTGGCCAGCACACCGGGGAGAACTCCCTTGCTCTTCTTCGAAACAGTGCCGTGGGCTGTTTTATGTCCACCCGAGAGGTTTAACGTCTCATCCGAAAGACGGCACCTCCGACAGTGCAGCACGTTAGCGTCCTCGATCAGGCCAACATCCCCAGCATCGAAGCACTGACCACACTCGACCAGTTCCGCTGGGCGGGCCACATTGTCCCCATGCCTGACACAAAATTCCCAAAGCAAGCGCTCTACTCGGAACTTCTACACGGCAAGCGAGCCCAAGTTGGGCAGAGGAAACGTTTCAAGGACACCCTCAAAGCCTCCCTGATAAAATGCAACATCCCCACCGACACCTGGGAGTCACTGGCCAAGGACCGCTCTAAGTGAAGGAAGTGCATCCGGGAGGGCGCTGAGCACCTCGAGTCTCATCGCCGAGAGCATGTAGAAATCAAGCGCAGGCAGCGGAAGGAGCGTGCGACACACCAAACTCCCCACCCTCCCTTTCCTTCAACCACTGTCTGTCCCACCTGTGACAGAGACTGTAATTCCCGTATTGGACTGTTCAGTCATCTAAGAACTCACTTTTAGAATGGAAGCAAGTCTTCCTCGATTTCGAGGGACTGCCTATGGCTCCCTTGGTACTGCACTGGAAGTGTCAGCCTAGATTGTGTGCTGAAATCTCCAGAGTGGGACTTCAAACCACGACCCCTCTGACTCAGAGGCCAGAGTGCTGTTGAGTGAGCCAGGCTGACACCAAACAGGCACACATAGCGGGCAGCGCTGATAAAAAAAGTGACATCACAGATTTCTTTTTCCGAAAGGAACTAAAGCTTCACCTCAGAATCAAAACACACCTACATTTGTGGAACAGGATAGGTTACTTCTTGGGAAACATACCAGAAGGAGCGATTTGGACAAGGTGATAACTCTATTAGTAAAAGAGACAAGAGGCTGGGCTGCAATCCACAAGAAGTCGTGTGACAAACACCACCCACCCCTCATTTTATTTATAGACATATCATATTGCAATTACTTCGCACTCTTTAATAGAACCATTCACCCACATGGAGCATGCATTGAGGGATCTATGTTATAAAGTTAGCAGTAAAAGAAGTCAGCAACTACAGTTGGAACTAAGCCAGGCAATGTCCGCATTATCCACCTATGAAGAAAATAAAGTTACTAAATCTACTTATGAACTTATTGATAAACCAGGTCTGCTGGATTCTGAAGGAAACCATGACATTGATCAGGTTGATTCCTTACAGGAAGTTCACAGTAAGCCTGTGCATAACAGTAACAATTATGATGATGCAATGCAGTTTCTGAAGAAGCGCCGTTAATTGCAAGCAGCAAGTAATAATAGTAGAGTGTATGCCCAGAATGTAGGCCAGATAGCATCACAACCATCTGTTCACTCTGCTCAATGGGGAGCACTCTCACCTCTGAGTCGGAAGGTTGTGGGTTCAAGTCCCACTCCAGGGACTTGAGCACTTAAATCTAGGCTGACACTCCCAGTGCAGTGCTGAGGGAGTGCTGCACTGTCGGAGGTGCCATCTTTCGGATGAAACGTTAAACCGAGGGCCCCGTCTGCTCTCTCAGGTGGATGTAAAAGATCCCATGGCAGTATTTCGAAGAAGAGCAGGAGAGTTATTCTTGGTGTCCTGGCCAATATTTATCCCTCAATCAACATCACAAAAACAGATTATCTGATCATTATCACATTTCTGTTTGTGGGAGTTTGCTGTACGCAAATTGGCTGTTTCCGACATTACCAGGGAGGGATTCAAATTCCTGGGGCATTGGAACCGGTTCTGGGGGAGGTGGGACCAGTACAAACCGGACGGTCTGCACCTGGGCAGGACCGGAACCAATGTCCTAGGGGGAGTGTTTGCTAGTGCTGTTGGGGAGGATTTAAACTAATATGGCAGGGGGATGGGAACCAATGCAGGGAGACAGAGGGAAACAAAAAGGAGGCAAAAGCAAAAGACAGAAAGGAGATGAGGAAAAGTGGAGGGCAGAGAAACCCAAGGCAAAGAACAAAAAGGGCCACTGTACAGCAAAATTCCAAAAGGACAAAGGGTGTTAAAAAAACAAGCCTCAAGGCTTTGTGTCTTAATGCAAGGAGTATCCGCAATAAGGTGGATGAATTAACTGTGCAAATAGATGTTAACAAATATGATGTGATTGGGATTACGGAGACGTGGCTCCAGGATGATCAGGGCTGGGAACTCAACATCCAGGGGTATTCAACATTCAAGAAAGATAGAATAAAAGGAAAAGGAGGTGGGGTAGCATTGCTGGTTAAGGAGCAAATTAAGGCAATAGTTCGGAAGGTCATTAGCTTGGATGATGTGGAATCTATATGGGTAGAGCTGCAGAATACCAAAGGGCAAAAAACATTAGTGGGAGTTGTGTACAGACCTCCAAACAGTAGTAGTGATGTTGGGGAGGGCATCAAACATGAAATTAGGGGTGCGTGCAATAAAGGTGCAGCAGTTATAATGGGTGACTTTAATATGCACATAGATTGGGTTAACCAAACTGGAAGCAATACGGTGGAGGAGGATTTCCTGGAGTGCATAAGGGATGGTTTTTTAGACCAATATGTCGAGGAACCAACTAGGGGGGAGGCCATCTTAGACTGGGTGTTGTGTAATGAGAGAGTATTAATTAGCAATCTCATTGTGCGAGGCCCCTTGGGGAAGAGTGACCATAATATGGTGGAATTCTGCATTAGGATGGAAAATGAAACAGTTAATTCAGAGACCATGGTCCAGAACTTAAAGAACGGTAACTTTGAAGGTATGAGGCGTGAATTGGCTAGGATAGATTGGCGAATGATACTTAAGGGGTTGACTGTGGATGGGCAATGGCAGACATTTAGAGACCGCATGGATGTACAACAATTGTATATTCCTGTCTGGCGTAAAAATAAAAAAGGGAAGGTGGCTCAACCGTGGCTATCAAGGGAAATCAGGGATAGTATTAAAGCCAAGGAAATGTCATACAAATTGGCCAGAAATAGCAGCAAACCCGGGGACTGGGAGAAATTTAGAACTCAGCAGAGGAGGACAAAGGGTTTGATTAGGGCAGGGAAAATGGAGTACGAGAAGAAGCTTGCAGGGAACATTAAGATGGATTGCAAAAGTTTCTATAGATATGTAAAGAGAAAAAGGTTAGTAAAGACAAACGTAGGTCCCCTGCAGTCAGAATCAGGGGAAGTCATAACAGGGAACAAAGAAATGGCGGACCAATTGAACAAGTACTTTGGTTCGGTATTCACTGAGGAGGACACAAACAACCTTCCGGATATAAAAGGGGTGGGGGGGTCTAGTAAGGAGGAGGAACTGAGGGAAATCCTTATTAGTCGGGAAATTGTGTTGGGGAAATTGATGGGATTGAAGGCCGATAAATCCCCAGGGCCTGATGGACTGCATCCCAGAGTACTTAAGGAGGTGGCCTTGGAAATAGTGGATGCATTGACAGTCATTTTCCAACATTCCATTGACTCTGGATCAGTTCCTATGGAGTGGAGGGTAGCCAATGTAACCCCACTTTTTAAAAAAGGAGGGAGAGAGAAAACAGGGAATTATAGACCGGTCAGCCTGACATCGGTAGTGGGTAAAATGATGGAATCAGTTATTAAGGATTTCATAGCAGTGCATTTGGAAAGAGGTGATATGATAGGTCCAAGTCAGCATGGATTTGTGAAAGGGAAATTATGCTTGACAAATCTTCTGGAATTTTTTGAGGATGTTTTCAGTAGAGTGGACAAGGGAGAACCAGTTGATGTGGTATATTTGGACTTTCAGAAGGCTTTCGACAAGGTCCCACACAAGAGATTAATGTGCAAAGTTAAAGCACATGGGATTGGGGGTAGTGTGCTGACATGGATTGAGAACTGGTTGTCAGACAGGAAGCAAAGAGTAGGAGTAAATGGGGACTTTTCAGAATGGCAGGCAGTGACTAGTGGGGTACCGCAAGGTTCTGTGCTGGGGCCCCAGCTGTTTACACTGTACATTATTGATTTAGACGAGGGGATTAAATGTAGTATCTCCAAATTTGCGGATGACACTAAGTTGGGTGGCAGTGTGAGCTGCGAGGAGGATGCTATGAGGCTGCAGAGCGACTTGGATAGGTTAGGTGAGTGGGCAAATGCATGGCAGATGAAGTATAATGTGGATAAATGTGAGGTTATCCACTTTGGTGGTAAAAACAGAGAGACAGACTATTATCTGAATGGTGACAGATTAGGAAAAGGGGAGGTGCAAAGAGACCTGGGTGTCATGGTACATCAGTCATTGAAGGTTGGCATGCAGGTACAGCAGGTGGTTAAGAAAGCAAATGGCATGTTGGCCTTCATAGCGAGGGGATTTGAGTACAGGGACAGGGAGGTGTTGCTACAGTTGTACAGGGCCTTGGTGAGGCCACACCTGGAGTACTGTGTACAGTTTTGGTCTCCTAACCTGAGGAAGGACATTCTTGCTATTGAGGGCGTGCAGCGAAGGTTCACCAGACTGATTCCTGGGATGGCGGGACTGACCTATCAATGAAAGACTGGATCAACTGGGCTTGTATTCACTGGAGTTCAGAAGAATGAGAGGGGACCTCATAGAAACGTTTCAAATTCTGACGGGGTTAGACAGGTTAGATGCAGGAAGAATGTTCCCAATGTTGGGGAAGTCCAGAACCAGGGGACACAGTCTAAGGATAAGGGGGAAGCCATTTAGGACCGGGATGAGGAGGAATTTCTTCACCCAGAGAGTGGTGAACCTGTGGAATTCTCTACCACAGAAAGTTGTTGAGGCCAATTCACTAAATATATTCAAAAGGGAGTTAGATGGAGTCCTTACTACTAGGGGAATCAAGGGGTATGGTGAGAAAGCAGGAATGGGGTACTGAAGTTGCATGTTCAGCCATGAACTCATTGAATGGCGGTGCAGGCTAGAAGGGCCGAATGGCCTACTCCTGCACCTATTTTCTATGTTTCTATGTTTCTATTACAACAGTGACAAAGAAAGACTTGCATTTATAAAGAGCCTTTCATGACGACCGATCGTCTCAAAGCACTTTACAGCCAATGAAGTATTTTTTGAAGTACAGTCGCTGTTGTAATGTGGGAAACGCGGCAGCCAATTTGCGCACAGCAAGCTCCCACAAACAGCAATGTGATAATGACCAGATAATCTGTTTTTTAGTGATGTAGATGGAGCGCTAAATATAGGGCCCAGGACACCGGGGATAACTCCCCTGCTCTTATTCGAAATAGCCCCATGGGATCTTTTACGTCCACCTGAGAGGGCAGATGGGGCCTCGGTTTTACGTCTCATCCGAAAGACGGCACCTCCGACGGTGCAGCGCTCCCTCAGCACTGCACTGGAGTGTCAGCCTAGATTTTAAAAAAAAGTACTTCATTGGCTGTAAAAATGCTTTGGGATGTCTGGTGGTGGTAGTGAAGGGCGTTATTTGAATGCAAGTCTTTCTTTTCGGTCCAATCCAGTGCCCCAAGTGCTGCTCCAGCCCACCCTCCAAGCCATTGACCAGTCTCTCGGCTGCCCTGCCACCTCCTGCAGCATTTTGATACATCAGTGACGTTCCAATCCCGACCCAACCACCAGCTTGCAGGGGGAAGCTGCGCACTTTCCCTTTCATATTTTGATCCAGAAATCACCCCCATTTCTCAGCTCCCGCGGGTCTGGAAGGGATATGGCCCGATTGCAAAACGCCCCTTGCAAACCTCTTCTTTTTTCCCTCCCCCCCGTAGTTTTCTCTGACTGCTGGTACTGAGGGGCCACCCCACCTCTTTTGTCGTCGGATGGTTGCCGCTGAAATCCCACGTCTGGCCTGAATGTAGCAGTGCTCTGGCTATGGCGTCTTGTGAAGCTTAACAGGTCGGAGGGGCAGCATCTTTCTTGTTTTTAAAGGTAACATAATATTCAAAGGGAAGACAGAATTGTTGCACTGCTCCCTCTCTCCCCTCCCCTCGCTTGCTGAGGCTGGGGCCATCTGCAGCAAAACGCAGGTAGGTTTTGCACACTGGCAGTGGGGGGAAACTAAGTTAATGAGCAAAATCCTGGTGTTGAAGTCGCTTTATATGTTTTGTGTGCATCGGGTTACTGTTTCAGCAGGCCTGTCGGTGGTGCTACATTGTAACAGCCACGGATTGCATCCACTTTAACTTTTACTTGAGTCGCTGATTGCGAGCATTGCCATTAAAGGAGGAATTGTGCGCGGCAACTTGGATAAATCAATGTGACTTATTTCTCCAGTAGAGTTGGGATTTTTATTTTATTTTTTTAAAAAAAGGGGCTTTTTGAATCATTTGAGGCTGCACGTATTTTACTTTCGTGCAACTGTCTTGTGGTTGGAGCAGCAGAATTTGTGTGTTTGTTGATTTCCAAAAGACAGCTGGTGTAATTGACACACATGAGAGCCTTGTAAGTTTCGGCTTGTTTCTTTCTAACCCGCAAGCATGCAGTGGCAATTTACCTTGAAAATAAATCGTCTCTCTTTCTCTTCTCCTCCTCCCCCCAACAAATAACAAAGCTGCCTTGCTAACTCGTGTTGGTATTGTGCTGGGGTATCTTGCTCACACACCCATCCACTCCTGCAAGCTCAGGCGGTCATTCTGCTCAAATCTGCCACCACAAGGGTCAGTTTCTGATTATCAAAGCGGTCATCGTTTTGGTGGACCGTATTTCTCAGCTTTAGGACCACATTCTCAGCACAAATGCCTCCAGTTGCAACAGCTGGTGCAGTCTTGTATCCTATCCACAAGGGGAGAGCCGCAAACTTGATCGGGGCAGATCATTATCGGTTTGCCAAGAGTACAAAGGCTGCCTATTTTTTTAAACGCGAAATAGTTGATTGACGGACGCGTGAAGAAGTTAACAAAGGTTTATTTCTCTCTCTCCCCCGTTATCTTGATTGATGAAGAGAGGCTGAATACACAGCGCCATAAATAATTCGTGCTATATTTGAAAAGGTCCTGCTGTGGTGTATCAATGTCCATCGGGGCTCCCGCGATTATTGGTGCAGTTTTAACATTTATTTCGGGTTGGTTGCATTGCGGTGGTTAGATTTATAATAAGTAACTGAGTATAAAGGCGTACAGGATGTGATGATCTGCGAGACAGACACAACTTGCGAATCAGCTGCTTCTGTCCACTTGCGCGATTCAAAAGTACCATATATCCTGCACTTTTGCATGTCAAATATTATAAATATTTGAACTGGAATACTTACAGATGGCATCTTGGTTTTCCCTGGGGCTGCACGTTGCGGATGGGAATCTTAAAACTGGCATTTATGTAGCGCCTTTCACAACCTCCCAAAGTGCTTTACAGCCAATGAATCCTTGCCTGAACCTCTCTGCCTCTACCTCTCTGCCTCTACCTCTCTTATTCCTCCTTTTTAAGACGCTCCTTAAAACCCACCTCTGACCAAGCTTTTGGCTATCTGCCTTAATATGGTGTGTCAAATGTTGTTTTATTAAATCCCCCCCCCCCCCACCGTGAAGCACCTTGGGACGCTTTACTACTTAAAGGCGCTATCTAAAGTTTTTGTTGTTGAAGTATTTTTTTTTGGAAGTGTTGTTATGTAGCAATAAACCTGGCAGGCAATTTGCGCACAGCAAGCTCCCACAAACAGCAGTGAGATAATGACCAGATAATCTGTTTTAGTGATGTTGAGGGAAATATAGTGGCCAAGTTGCAAGTGGAGCGAAAATATTTTGCCATTCTAATTCTGCCACAATTGAAACAAGCAACATTAGCTGACGTTGACTTGCTGTACTTGCAGTTTGTGTCCTTAGCCAAAGGGGGTTACTTAGTAATGTTTTCTTCTGAATAAATTTTATACAGATTTCCACACTATATTTAGTTTCATTTTTGTCTCTGAAGTCTTGAAAATGCTTTGAGGATGCGAGTTCACTATAGCAGTCAAATGGAGGCTTCTTGCTGAATTGCATGTACCATTTTGTAACGTTGACAGATGTGAAGCACGCATTAAATGGATTTTGTTTAGGTGGGTCAACAGAAAAGGCCCATTAACTGCAGGAACATGCATGCCAATAGTAATCACAGCAAACTGTAGCTAGTATGTCAGGCGGTATGTACTACCGATGTAGTAGCAGCATGCTGTTTGACATTAACCAGGTAGAGTAACATCTCCCCATCTTGCTGATGCAAAGTGGACACATGGTGCTTCATGCATAGAATTATACCGCACATAAGTAGGCCATTTGGCCCATCGTTTCCTGAGCTGACGCTTTGAAAGAGCTATCCAGTTAGTCCCATCCAGAGCTCCTGCTAAGGTGAGCATGCACGTACAGTGGTCTGAGAGGTCCCACGCAAGCCCCTCACCGGCATTAACATTGTAGACTCTGCGCATGCACAAAAATTTGAATGGGCCACGCATTGGGGGAAGCAGTGCAGCTTGTGGGGGATATTGGTCCCACCCCCTGCTCTTTGCCCATAGCCCTGCAAATTACAGTGTCAGCCGGGGCTCAGTGGGCAGCACTCTCGCCTCTGAGTCAGGAGGTCGTGGGTTCAAGTCCCACTCCAGGGACTGGCGCACAAAAAAATCTAGGCCGACACTCCCAGTGCAGTGCAGTGCTGCACTGTCGGAGGTGCCGTCTTTCGAATGAGACGTTAAACCGAGGCCCCGTCTGCTCTCAAGTGGATGTAAAAGATCCCATAGCACTATTTTCGAAGAAGAGCAGGGGCATTATTCCCGGTGTCCTGGCCAATATTTATCCCTCAATCAACATAAACAAAAAAACAGATTATCTGGTCATTATCACATTGCTGTTTGTGGGAGCTTGCGGTGTGCAAACTGACTGCCGCATTTCCTACATTACAACAGTGACTACACTCCAAAAGTACTTCATTGGCTGTAAAGCACTTTGAGACGTCCGGTGGTCGTGAAAGGCGCTATATAAATGCAAGTCTTTTCTCCTTTACAAGTATTTATCCAATTCCCCTTTTGAAAGTTACTATTGAATCTGCTTCCACCGCCCTTTCAGGCAGCGCAATCCAGATCATAACTCGCGACATAAAATTGTCCCCCAATCCCTGGATTTTTTTTTTGCCAATTATCTTAAATCTGTGTCCTCTGGTTACTGACCCTCCTGCCAGTGGATACAGTTTCTCCCCATCAACTCTATCAAAGCACCGCTATTAAATCTCCCCTTACCTTACAGTATTGATCTATTGTTATGGAAAGGCCTGTTGATTTCAATGCCGGTGCATGTACCATGCATTTATAAAGAATATGACCTTTTGAATATTTTAAAACTGACAGAGCTAATTCAGCAACATTAGCTATAAGAGGATTATCCATTAAGGCAGGACTTCAGAAACTTGAACACCTAATCTAGATTGATCACCTCAGTGCTGTACTGAAGGAGCGTTGCATTGTCAAAGGTGCCGTCTTACCAACTGCATGTTCAGGTAGGTGTAAAAGATTTTTTGACGAAGAGCACGCAAGTTCTCCTGGTGCCCTGCAACGTTCCCGCTAATTTTATTTTTTGGGGTACGCGGCGCATTCAAGTTATCCCGCGGGCGCGTTTGTAACCATTGTAAGGCCAGTGAACGGCCTGATGCGGAGATTCAACACCGTCTCCAGTGCGCCAGTGCAGCCTTCGGCCATCTGAGGAAAAGAGTGTTTGAAGACCTGACCCTCAAAGCTTGCACCAAGCTCATGGTCTACTAGGGCTGTCGTAATACCTGCCCTCCTGTATGGATCTGAGGCATGCACAATGTATAGAAGGCCCCTCAAGTTGCTGGAGATATATCACCAATGATGTCTCCGCACGATCCTGCAAATCACCTGGGAGGACCAACATCAGTGTCCTCGTCCAGGCTAACATCCCCAGTATTGAAGCACTGACCACACTCGATCAGCTTCGTTGGGCAGACCACATAGTTTACCAGATACAAGACTCCCTAAGTAAATGCTTTATCCGGAGCTCCTTCATGGTAAACTAGCCAAAGGTGGGCAGCGGAAGCGATACAAGGACACCCTCAAAGCCTCCCTGGTAAAGTGCGACATCACCACTGACACCTGGGAGACCCTGGTCGAAGACTGCCCGAGATGGAGAAAATGCATCCGGGAGGGCGTTGAGTTCTTCGAGTCTCAACGTAAAGAGCGTGAAGAGGTCAGGCGTAGACAGCAGAAGGAGCCCGCGGCAAACCAGCCCCACCCACTCCTTCCCTCCTGTCTGTCCCACCTGTGACAGGGTCTGTGGCTCTCGGACTGTTCAGTCACCAGAGAACTCACCTTTGGGAGTGGACTGCCTATTCCGAGGGACTGCCTATGATGATGAAGGCCAATGAGCGGCCTGCGCATGAGCTCCAGTTCACTCTGTGGCCTGCACTGCTTAACGCTGCCAGTGGTGCCCTGGCTAACATTCCTTCGTCAACCAACACTGCCCAAGTACGATGAGTTGGTCATTCAGCTCATTGCTGTTTGTGCTATGCTGTGCACAAGTTGGCAACCGTGCCTGTCGAGATGATAACAGTGAGTGCGTTTCAAAAGTAAATCATTGGCTGTGAAGCGCTTTGACATGTTCTGACAGGCACAATGTAAATGCAAAAGTTTACAAAACAGCATAGTGCAAGTGTACACTATACTAATTGGAATCACAGTGACGATCAATCTTCCGTGATTGTATCTGAACTTTTGGTCATCTAGAGTATAATTGTAAACCTGCCTGTTTGGGGTGATAGAGAATTTGTGTTTTGAAGCTTATTGAGCTGTTCCCTTGTAACTGAACTTTGCAATAATCATTGTACAGGAACAGTTGGTTTCTGCATTGAATAATATTTAAGGGTTGGGGTTCAAACAGTGTTTTGTTACAATGTTCTATAACAACCTATTTCACTAGGTTGATTCTGGAGATGAGGAGGTTGACTTATGAGGAAAGGTTGAGGAGGTTGACTTATGAGGAAAGGTTGAGTAGGTTGGGCCTATACTCATTGGAGTTCAGAAGAATGAGAGGTGATCTTATCGAAACATATAAGATAATGAGAGGGCTCGCCAAGGTCGATGCAGAGAAGATATTTCCATTCATAGGGGAAACTAAAACTAGGAGACATAGTCTTAGAATAAGAGGCTGCCCATTTAAAACCGATGAGGAGGAATTTCTTCTCTGAGGGTTGTAAATCTATGGAATTCTCTGCCCCAGAGAGCTGTGGAGGCTGGGTCATTGAATATATTTAAGGCAGTGATAGATAGATTTTTGAGCGATAAGGGAGTCGAGGGTTATGGGGAGTGGGCGGGGAAGTGGAGCTGAGTCCATGATCAGATCAGCCATGATCTTATTGAATGGTGGAGCAGGCTCGAGGGGCCAAATGGCCGACTCCTGCTCCTATTTCTTATGTTCTTAACCTATTTTGAACATGGAGTAAAAACAGAAAATGCTGGAAACACTCAGCGGGTCAGGCAGCATCTGTGGAGAGGGAAACAGTTAACGTTTCAGGTTGATGACCCTTTCGTCAGCACTCATTGAACACAGTGAGCGAGGGGTTGGGATCTGAAAGGGTGGTGGAGACAGACTCAATCGTGGCTTTCAAAAGGGAATTGGATAAGTACCTGAAGGGAAAGCATTTGTGAGGAAAGGGCCGGGGGAGTAGGACTGGCTGAAGTGCTCTTGCAGAGAGCCGGCACGGGCTTGACTGGCCGAAAGGCCTCCTTCTGTGCTGTAACCATTCTATGATTCTAGGCAGTGCTATATTTATAACTGATTATACCCTGTATATCTGTAAGATGAAATGATGGGAGGAAGTCCGGTCGGTGGCCCTTCTCCTGCATTTGAACATTAGTAATATAAATTTCCATGCAAAAACTCGCCCTACTCACCCTGGGCAATGCTCTGTTGATCATATCTTGGATTTCTGTTTATACGATGAAATGAGCAGTGCTGGGGATAACCATGGTCTGCAATGCCTTTCTGTGCTTAAAAAAAATCATTTCGTTTTTGTAAAAATGTCATTTTAAGATGTGTATTTATTTAGCTTCTTTAACCCGTCCCCAGGCGCTTAAAGTCAACTGTTTTGTTTGCGCAGTTTCTGAAAGTTGTCAAATGAATGTACTGTGATCCGGTCAGTGTGAATAAAAGCAGGAATGTTATCCGATAATGCTAACTGTGCCAGCATTCAATTAAGTGACCACATATAATGACTGCAGCATTACTGCTTGTGAAAGTACAATTCTTTCTGTTAAAAGGTGCAATAAATCTTCATTGGCCAGGGCTCGTGACAAATGAGTTGCTGAAGGGGCAAAATGAACCCTAATCTGTTTTTAATTCTGCAGCGAAGGCTTTTATTGTATAAAGTTTACTTACAATGTTGGATTGCAGACACAGTTACTCGATGCAGTGGAACAATTTCAAATCGTGAGCATGTATTTCTCATGTTCTCGATTTTCTTTGAAACTCTCTTCCTTGAAAATTGCGCATCTTGAGTTTTTCACCATCTTTGTCTTGAAAGCAAAATCCAAACCCCCATGGTCGTTTGAGCAGGAACCTCCTGATTCCTATTATGGACAATGTGCCTTGGCAGTAACTTCAAGGCAGTGATTAATCAAGGGCTTTCCGATTGTGTCCTAAATCACAAGCACAGTTGAAACTGGTCACAACCAGCATTTGAAATCGGAGATTAGATTCTCGCCAAAACATAGCTCCCAAGTATCTGCTACTGTTGGTAAATATACATGGTTTAAATTTTATTTTCCGAATTTTCTGTGCCAGCAGTGCAGATGTCAGCCGCTGCACTCTTGTCTTTGATGTTTGGTAATGTCCACATGAACACTGTCAATTGTAACACTGTTGAGTTTATGCCTGCAGTCAGTTACTGAGGGATCCCATGTTCACTATGCAAAAGTTATCTCTACTATCTCCCCGTCCCCCCTACCTCGCTCGCTCCCTACACCCCCCGCCCCGTGCGCGTCCTTGTGTTTTGAACTTTCAGTAATTGTTGTGGTGAGAATATTATTTTAGCGGTGTACACTTGGCTGTGAAGGTAAAATGATGGATGAAAACCGTGTGAAGAAATCGAGTAGTTTAGCCATTTTTGTGGCGCTCGATAGTTCAGCAATGGTAGCTTTGGGAAAAACTGGAGTGCTTTAATTGGTCTTCCACTGGTTCCTCATTGGTACTCTGTTACTTTTTGACCGGTTCACATTTAATCGGATATTTAGTTAAAAGAATCACTTGCGTTTGCCTTGCAGGGGTGTGGCGCCCTTAAAAGGAGAGGTGAATTTGGCAACCCATTATTTATATTCATTTGTCCATCAAGTTTAAAAAGCTTACTGGGCCACATTTTGATGTGAATTGCTTCGATATGAAAATTTGCTTCACTAGATTGGTTCAAAGTTCATTTCATAACACAGCAATAATTGCAACCAGAGAGAGGTAAGGAATGTATGAATGAAATTGCATTTATATAGTGCCTTTCATGACCTCAGAACATTCCAAAGTGCTTTACAGCCAATTAAGTGCTTTTGGAGTGTAGTCGCTGTTGTAATGTGGTAAATGCAGCAACTAATTTGCGCACAGCAAGTTCCCACACAAAGCAATGTGATAATGACCAGATAACCTGTTTTTGTGATGTTGATTGAGGGATAAATATTAGCCAGGTCACCGGGGATAACTCCCCCTGCTCTTCTTCGAAATAGTGCCATGGGATCTTTTACGTAAAGTTGAGAGCAGACGGGGCCTTGGTTTACAGACTCATCCCAAAGACGGCACCTCCGACAGTGCAGCACTCCCTCAGCACTTCACAGTGCAGAGGCCAGCTATAAGTTGGCTTCATTGATAAGAGTCTATCTTTGTGAACCTGTGGAGATTAACTCTGTACAATCGGCAAGGGCTGCAATGTGCTGTAACAGTGTGATAACAAGTGATTCTGTAGGTATCTTGATTTTCCAACTTTCTCCTCAAATTAGTTGCTGTCTCATAAGCACACGCGAATTAGGAGCAGGAGTAGGCCATTCGGCCCCTCGAGCCTGCTCTGCCATTCAATAAAATCATGACTGATCATCGACCTCAACTCCACTTTCCTGCACTGTCCCCATATCCCTTGATTCCCCAAGAGTCCAAAAATCTATCGATCTCAGCCTTGAATATACTCAATGACTCAGCATCCACAGCCCTCTGGGACAGACATTTCCAAAGATTCACAACCTGCTGAGTGAAGAAATTCCTCCTCATCTCTGTCTTAAATGGCCGACCCCCTTATCCTGAGACTGTGCCCCCTCGTTCTTGGCCACGACTTAGCCACTCTGCTTGTGGTTCAGCGGGTGCGTTGCGTGCATTCACAGATGTCAGTCAGTGTTTCTCCTTGCCGGAGAAGTGACCTGACTGTCTAATGATCACGCCAGGGTCATTAGTGGATGAGCAGGTAAATGGAGACTATCCAAATCCAGACTTGTTTTAATGCATGGGTGAAATGATTAAATCATAAATTGGCACTGGGTATTGGAGGACTGTAATGTATTATACAATTACATTTTTCAACCTCGTTCCCATTGTTCATCTTTATTTTTTTAAACCTTTTCAACGATATTTTTAAAATTAACCTCTCACCTCTCTCTCCTTTCTCTCTCTCTCTCTCTCTCTCTCTCTCTCCTTTCTCTCTCTCTCTCTCTGCTTTCTCTCTCTCTCTCTCCTTTCTCTCTCTCCTTTCTCTCTCTCTCTCTCTCCTTTCTCTCTCTCTCTCTCCTTTCTCTCTCTCCTTTCTCTCTCTCCTTTCTCTCTCTCCTTTCTCTCTCTCTGTCTCCTTTCTCTCTCTCT